>NC_047159.1:25646317-26006020 GCF_009819705.1 Hippoglossus hippoglossus
TACACACATACACACACACACACACACACACATATACATACACACATATACATATACATACATACATATACACACATATATACACATATACATACATATATATACACATACACATACATACAGCGAATAAAATGTTAAGAACCGAACGGTTTGTCTCTGGTTGCTGTGGTGAGAGCCCCGTGGCGTGGTTTACTGCCACAAATAGAATTTCGCCATTTCAATTTTTGTGAGATATCTTTCTGTTAGTATTTGTGATGCTACAAGACACTCGATGGCATTGCGTTCACCAGAGCCTGTCTTTGTGTGATTGTGGAATAATTATTAACGTCACCAAGACCAGTTGCTAGCTGCTACGTAAGCGTGATGTACATTTGTCTGTCTAACAACAATCTGCCTGGTCCTTCAGCTTTATTCCATTTACTTAGACTCTGAGTGCCATCAAAGAAGGTGTCGCAAAGCAATTTGTCAAAAATCCTTAACTGACCAATCAGCATGCATTAGCATACTGCTAATGGCAGAATTGGCAAATAAAAAAAGAAGGGACATAAGTACTTTAGATTTTGGGACAACCCTATGTGTGCAAACAGACTCTGGTGACTGCTGCCATGAGGGAACACTCTCACGACTATACATCAGCTCACTAGATCTAGCTACAGCATGACTTGCTAGCAGTTGCTCCCTGGATTAGCTCTATAACTATTTAGCAACACTGGCTGGCTCACTTTAATCCGGCAGTTATTCACCACTGTTGCATTCAAAACATGCTGTATAGTCCTTGGGTTGCTGGCACACAGATGGTGGATGTGGTGATAGAGTGGCACAGCTCACCCCCTCCCTCATCAGGATGTTAATAAGACCATCATGCCTCATAAGGCATGTTAAATGGAGTCAAAAGCCCAGAAGGAACAGCAGGTGTAGAAGTTAGAAATGAGGTCTGTGGATGCCGCACTGTGATGATTAATGCTGGTGTGCAACACAAACAGGCTGCCATGCTCATTCTATTGTAAAGGGATGAATATTATATTTCTTTAAGCTTTTCACTGACGTACCCCTTCCCCTGACTTTGCTGTAATTTTATGTGTGGTCAGCCAGGGTGCCATAAAAACGCCGTATCTAAATGAGAGTGTATGTCATGATGCTTGCATAAGCTATTTATAATAAGTCTCGAAAGTGATTTGCTACTGAATGTTACTGAAGTTTCTCAGTGAAGACCTGTGGGCCTTGTTTTTTAAACATGCTGCTGGTATCAACTTTCTCCATATGCACATAATCACTGAGTTCTTCAAATCTTTAGGATAGTATAGTTTCCTAATAATTTCCACAAAGACTGTGCTAATTTAGAGGAACATGAAGAGAGTGTAACTAAGCGGATTTAAAGTAAATTAAGCATTTGGGTTAAATGTATTTGTCATTTGCATTAAATGTGACGAGAAAAAAAAGGGTTGACTCAAGATCAAATGAGGAGCATCTTCAGGGCCTGGGGGTTCGGATGTAAACATTTAAATCAATACTTACAGATTTGGCAGACAAGGGACACACAAGCTTCAGTACAGTAGGGTCTTGGAGTAACCAAGTACTTAGTACAAATAGGCCTACTAAATATTTTTGATAAGACAAAAGATCAGTGTACCTTTCTTGTTGATTTTACTGTCATTTTAACATCCTTTCAAAAGACACAAAATGTTCCCATTTTTCAGGTAACAATCAGTACAAAATCCATACAAGAAAATTAATTTTATGAATTCTATTTGCTCTAGGTCGGAAAATGTGTCTTATTACACTGCCACTGTTATAGACTCTAATTTGTATCGAATTCTCCACTTTTAAACCTCAGTAAAATGTAAAACATTGTAAAGAATAAATAAACAATTTTTCCTTACATTGTTGCTCTGAGTTCATAAAAGGCTATTTTAAAGCTGCTTGGTTTTCAATGGACTGTTTCCGCATTGTTCTGCTGCTTTGTGGAGTCAGCTCTCCACCTGCATCAGTAGCACTTCACCTGACTCGACCCTGGGGAGCACAGAAGAAAAACAGAGATGTTAAAAAGAGGAAATTTGCTGAACTCGTGCACCTGCTGTTACACCTCTGCTGAGTATGTTTTCCTTCAGCATATCCCTGATGCAACTTATACTGTCCAACTGCAGCTGACGCAGGAAGCTGATTTACTTTAGAAACATTTGAATCAGCAGAGGTTGCAAAAGCATATTGTATCACTTTTAGAATCACCTCCATCTCTCCTCTAAATGTCCAAAGGCCCATTCTAATGTCATTTAGTTTAGTTAAAGTGGCGTTGAGATGTCCCTTTGTCTTGGACCAGCCAGCTTAATACAAGATAAGCAGTGTCAGAGGAATAAGGGAAACCTGAGTAGATTCATTCCCCTTACTCTACCTGGAAAGACAAAGACATTTCAAATTTGTGCACAATATCTTTTCAGGATTAGTGTTAGTTACTTCATATTAGTTATTTTTTAAATATAACAAAGTCTAACTGTTTATTGTTAGGTTTTAAAGTAAATGGAGGAGAACAAATATGAAATCCAGTGTTTTTGCCTATAGTCATTTTAAACTAATTCAGTTTTAAATTCAGGTATATCATTTATCAAGTAATTGTGCTCACAGTCTAGAACTGATGTGTGTCTGTGAGAAAAAAAACTGACAGTAAGAATATTGGTCATAGGTAAACTTTTGAATAGAAGGCTAAAGATGTTTAAAAATTAGTCATTGGAGGGAAAAGGTCTCCACTCTGTGCTGCTCAAAGAGTATCTCTACTGAGTCTGAGTGCTTAAACATCACGGACTCTGCCAGGCTGGCACACATTGGGGTTTGTAAATCTGTAGATAACAAATACATTAACACAATGATGACTAATTACTGGGACATGGCAGCATGACAGGATAACAAAAGGTTATTTTTACTTACAGGGGGATTTGGGCCGTGTGGGTCCCTCTCTTACATCACTCCCGGGGATGCTCAACTGCAGCTTAGAATGTAATACACACATGTAAAGGACCCTTATTTTACACCTAGGAAGCGTAATGGGGATATGGGATCCATCCACAGCTCTGTCTGAACCCCCTTCTCTCTTCAAAGTTCACCATGATCTCCGGTAGTTCTTCACCCTTAGGAGTTATGGCTGAATGCTAGGCCAGATTAATTTGTTGTGGTTATAGCAACATGATCTCATTATCGAAGCAGTCAAAATTCCATATGTTTTTTAATCATAAGAATACATATAGGCCTATATATTATTTTCTGGTTACGGGTCAAAAATTCATCACCAAATATGGGGCTATATACACACACACGTGGACAAAATTGTTGGTACCCTTCCGTAAAAGAAAGAAAAAGCCACAATGGTCACTGAAATGACTTGAAACTGACAAAAGTAATAATAAATATAAATTTACTGAAAACTAACTAATGAAGATCAGACATTGCTTTTGAATTGTGGTTGAACAGAATCATTTAAAAAAACAAACTAATGAAAATGGCCTGGACAAAAATGATTGTACCCCTAGAAAAGATTGAAAATAATTTGACCATAGGGACATGTTAAACTAAGGTGTGTCCTCTAATTAGCATCGCAGGTGTCTTCAAACTTGTAATCAGTCAGTCTGCCTATTTAAAGGGTGAAAAGTAGTCACTGTGCTGTTTGGTATCATGGTGTGTATCACACTGAACATGGGCCACAGAAAGCTAAGGAGAGAGTTGTCTCAGGAGATTAGAAAGACAATTATAGACAAGCATGTTAAAGGTAAAGGCTATAAGACCATCTCCAAGCAGCTTGATGTTCATGTGACTACAGTTGCACATATTATTCAGAAGTTTAAGGTCCACGGGACTGTAGCCAACCTCCCTGGACGTGGCCGCAAGAGGAAAATTGATGACAAAATGAAGAGACGGATAATACGAATGGTAACCAAAGAGCCCAGAATAACTTCCAAAGAGATTAGAGGTGAACTCCAAGGTCAAGGTCCATCAGTGTCAGATTGCACCATCCGTCGCTGTTTGAGTCAAGGTGGACTTCATGGAAGACGACCAAGGAGGACACCACTGTTGAAAGCAAATCATAAAAAAGCGAGACTGGAATTTGCCAAAATGCATATTGACAAGCCACAAAGCTTCTGGGAGAACGTCCTTTGAACAGATGAGACAAAACTGGAGTTTTTGGCAAGTCACATCAGCTCTATGTTCACAGACGCAAAAATGAAGCATACAAAGAAAAGAACACTGTACCTACTGTGAAACATGGAGGAGGCTCGGTTATGTTCTGGGGCTGCTTTGCTGCATCTGGCACAGGGTGTCTTGAATCTGTGCAGGGTACAATGAAATCTCAAGACTGTCAAGGCATTCTGGAGCGAAATGTGCTGCCCAGTGTCAGAAAGCTTGGTCTCAGTCGCAGGTCATGGGTCCTCCAACAGGATAATTACCCAAAACACCCAGCTAAAAACACCCAAGAATGGCAAAGAGCAAAACATTGGACTATTCTGAAGTGGCCTTCTATGAGCCCTGATCTAAATCCTATTGAACATCTGTCGAAGGAGCTGAAACATGCAGTCTGGAGAAGACACCCTTCAAACCTGAGACAGCTGGAGCAGTTTGCTCATGAGGAGTGGGCCAAAATACCTGTTGACAGGTGCAGAAGTCTCATTGAGAGTTACAGAAATCGCTTGATTTGTCTTAATATGCTTGAGATTCAACTGTAAAGGCTTCTGTTACACCTGAGCTGTGTGTGCTGGCAGTCAGAGTGAATATCAATAGGTAATAAAAATCCACTTAACTTTATGTTGGCTAGTTATGTCTACCTTTCTCCCTCATCTTTTTATTTCTCTTCATTCTTTCTCCCTCCCTCTCATCCTGTGTCTCCTCCGGCTCTATGAATTATTTGAAATTAAAATCCCTCAGCAGAGTGGCAATAATTTTGCAGCTGTGGTCAGGGTTAGATGGAGGCGATTCATTATTCCTACTCTCAAAAATGTGGACAGCTGCTGCAGAGTGTCTATCGAAGGCAGGACAGAGATCATATGATCATGTACTAAGCAAGCATTAAACTTGACATAGGGAGACAGCAGGATTGTTTGATTTTATCATCCTCCATAATATCGAAGGAAAGGTTCATGGCAGAAAAGAATGTTCTAAAACGCACATTACCTGTGGTGTACCACAAGGTTAAATTTTAAGCTTTATTTTCTATATAGGTTTCCTCTTGGCTAAATCATACAACATCTCCTTCCACTGCTTTGCAGATGACACACAGATATACCTTCCGCTGAGACCTGATGAGCCTGAAAGCCTAGCTGCTGTGCTAGACTGTCTAAATGATATCAACAGTTGGATGGCACAAAACTACTTGCAACTCAAAATGTTAAAGTCAGAAATAATATTATCCAATCCACCTAACCCAATCACTCAGATTGAACGCAGCCCTGGTACCTGGTCAATCAGTGTAAAGCCCGTTGCGAGAAATCTAGGAGTTCTGTTTGACCAAACCCTGAAAAGGAGTATCCGGTACGGAGCACAAGTACCAATCCGAGTAAAATGTGTCAATATCCGTCCTCGTTATGAATGAAAAAGTTCACTGCTGCTGCGCCAGCAGCCCCACACAACACAATCTTATCGTTGTCACAGCCACTCTGTCCACAGGGATACTAACGTGTAACATCGTTATCTATGATCATATATTCTCAGCGTCCACTGGCCGAGTCAGCATTCACCCAGCCCGGCTAGAGGCACACAGAGCGAGCACTCCTCTTCACAAGCTGAGTGAGAGCCAGGCGGCTCGCACAAGCTCCACTGGCCGAGTCAGAGTGAGCCATGCCCGGCTAAACGAACACGGACCGAGCGCTCCTCTCTCTCTCACTTACTCACCCACACACACACACACCATCACCACATAATTAACATTGTGTAGAAATAAAATATACAGCACCCCCTCCCCCCCAAAAAAATGTCTGGTAATAAATAAAAGCCCTGTGATCAGTCACACACAATAACATCACACTGAATGTTTAAATGTAATTTTTAAAAAGTAAAACAAAAATGGGGGCATTCAATAAATTTGGTTATCAGAACAAAATATTAATAGGGCACCGTCCTTCAAAGGAAGGGAAGAGATAGCCAATTTATCGATTAAGTCTCATGAAAGTACTAACTACAAGTTTGGAACTCTTTCAAAATGGCGCCTGGCCACTATGAAGACAAAGGACCCCCTGGAGTGTTTACAGCATGTGGTTGAGGTCACATGTATGTGTGAAGTTTGGGGAGATGTGCGTGTATGTGTGTGTGTTGGTGCCAGGTTAGAGAAAGTAGTTAGTTGCATGTAAAGAAAGACTGTGAAGACCATAACATTACTAACATTAACTTTCAAATAACATAACCAAAATATCACAGCAACACAAATCAAACTTACAAACATCACACGCAATAGAATAAACTGTTTTTGCTTAGCCTAGTATAATTATTAAGCGCAGTTGTGTTACCCGTCCATGAAAAGGGGAAAAAGGTTGATGTGCTGTTCGAAGTCCAGTGAAGTCGTCTTGCTGGTTTGTGGCTCGTGTTTTTGTGGTTCTGCTCTGCTATGCAGCTCTTATGCTGAAATTCTTAGGCAGGCTCTCGCGTCGCTGCCTTTGGAAGGTTTCAGGAGTCTGCTCCAGACAGGCCTGCGTGAAGGTTGTTAGAGCTTGGGTAGGGAGGAAGTTTCCCTTGCTGGGTGAGCTGGAGAGCTACACCTGTCCTCCAGGAGAAGTTGAGTAGAAAGAGAAAGAAGAGAGGAAACTGGGCTTATATTGGCTTGGTGACCTCATGGGTCATGGGGCCCAGAGTGACCAATAGTGTCAGGGTTTGGTATTTTCCAGTGCTTAGTTTCCACCATTTCCAAGGTGTTTTCAGTTTATTTAGTATTTCCTCCTGTTTCATGCTTTCACACTCCGTGTTCTGTTTCCTGTTTTATTTTGTAGTCTCTGTTGCTTGTGTTTTCTTTCTTCACTTCCTGTCTGTGATTGTCTGCACCAGTCCACCTGTGTCCAATTGCCTCTGCCTTCCCTGTGTGTGTATACAAGTCTCTGTGCTCCCCTTTGTCCTTGTCGGATCGTGTCTATTGTCGTATGTCGGTTGTGTTCTCTGGTCTGTCGTCTGTGATCTCCTGTCCTGGTATCCTGTCCTGATCTCCGGTGTTGTTCGTATCTAGTGTCTCCTGAGCCTCTGCACCTCTGCATCCCCCGTGTAAGCTTCCTGTGTTTTCTCCCTTTGTGCTTCCAGTTGTTTTGTCCGTTAAAGACTCGTTTTTGTATTAAAATTACACTCTTTAAGTTTAAACTCTGGTTCTGGGTCCAACTGCCCCACACACCGTGACAAATAGTGGTTGTAAGTTGTGTCCAGGGCAGTTTTAACACCTAGGTGTGAAGTTGAAGGACCCTGGGAGACTGAGTTCTGGAGGCACTCATTTGTCTCCAGAACAAAGAAACATGTGGTCAGGATTTTTGGCTAAACATGTAGGCCCAACTATAGTTCACAAATACTAGGTCCCAAAATAACAAAAAAAAATTAAATAAAGAAAAGAGTATAAAAACTTGTGTTGAGTATGATATCCTGCATTTTACTTAATACTGCATGTGTTGTGTTCATTGATTCACTGATGTTCATTCAATGAAGTTTATCAAAATACTTGTCCTGAATAGTTATCTTACTCTTGTGATCAAAAACATTGATCTGAAGCTCAATTCCACAGCTGTTCTGTAAACAGTTTTCTAATAAACAATGAATATAGCAACTTCTGATCAACCCATATCCAGGTAAGGCTTAAAATACCAACTTCCGGTTAGACACCGCCCACTTCAAATTTAAGCCCCACCCACTTCTATAATATAGTTGGTTGAACAGATACAAATAATGGTGTACTCACTCATCCCTAGTCAATGCCACCCTAAGACCTGACCTGATACTCTGGTCCAACTGCGTGTCGTGTACTTTGTAGAATTGACAGTACCCTTGGAGGATAATGTTGATGAAGCGAATGAGAGGGAAAGGCTGCGGAGACATGGCATTTGAGGTAGAGCATTGGGCTGAAAAGCAATAGTTTGCCCTGGGGAGGTTGGCTGCAGGGGTTTCCTTGCAACATCCATCAGGTTGCTCAAAGACCTGGGGATCCATGGACAAGTCCTGTGCCAGACCATAAAAGAAACATTGCACACTTCAGAACACTGCAGCCAATGGCTCTAAATCCGGAGGAAAGATCCAAAATGGGCCCCAAGATGCTAGGGACATGCACCCAGGTCTGATCAACCTGCGGTGGGCCTGCCTTAGAAGAGGGCGTCTCGTGATTAAAAGGCTGAAACACCTGATAACATCGGCAGGTGGTTACTAACATTTACGTTAGTAATTAAGTCAACTGGCAGTAGGCATTAATAAGTGTGACAGAATCTACATTAAGTATTCTCCATCTTGTCCTATGTTCAAGAAAGGGAAAGTGTTGAGTTTAAAAAGGCATAGAGTTAATGATGTCTAATCTTCAGACCAGAGTGCTGGTAATGATGTCTAATCTACTGATTTAACATGGCTTTCATAAGTAGCCAGTCAGATTTACCTTTAGCCTCAGCGTACCCTCAAGTTCGGCCTGTATCATTGATTACAAGCCCAAAACACATGATGGCGCTAAGGTGCACAGTTATGTCCCTAACATCCGCTGGTTGCCACTAACATCTACTGGTAGTTGGCAACCTAAACTGTGCAGAAGACCTTCAAACGTACAAGGGATATTTAACATCTCGTACTATATTCTTAATGTATTGCTTGGTTGAGAGATAATTGCATGGTATTAGACCCAGCCCAGTTTCTTTTCCTATTCAAACCTTTTTTGAACAGTTTGCAACATTACAACTGAAAAACTAATTTGATGGTAAACCAAAAAGCTGGAACCAAGAAACAGCATGTTCATGTGTAAACCATTATGACATCAGTGGACGTGACAGTTCTACAGAAGAGTGCTGTTGTGCAAACCCCTCTGTTGATGACACATTGATCAAAACATTTCAACATTGAGTATAGTCAATGAACCAGCCAGTGCTACAGCACTGAGGTACCAATCCTGAATGGAACAGAATGAGAGCTAATTTGTTATAAAAGAGCTGATTGAGGAGACCTCACGAGACCCATTACTTTACAATTGAGGTGCTGTATTTCTCTGTTGATATTGAATACAGACTGAGACTGTTGAACACACATGCAGAGCACCGGAAGGTGAGGAGACCTGAGCAGAATGATTAGTTGAATATTTAATGCAGGATTAACAGATTGGGATTTGAGTTGAATGGGGACTGCAGGGTTTTCCAGCGGACGGGAGGCTGAGCAGGGACCAGAACAGAAGATCAGCACTGACAGCACAAAGGATTGGACACAGAGGTTATAGCAAAGTGATAGCAGCAGGGAAAGAATGGGTTAAGCAGGAGGTAACAGAGATAGAGCAAAATACATCCCAGAGTGGCTTGAACGCAGACTGTCTGACAATGTGCTATGATCTAACAGGGTGGTACAGAGGCAGAGCATTAGTTTTAAAAGGATGATACATCTGCTCCGACTCATCACACCTGACTCCACTCAGACGCAAGACACTCAGAGAAAGAGATGGAAAGAGGGAGAGAGAGACTGCAGTCTATGCAGAGGTGGAGAGTATGACAGAGACAGGAAAACCCAATATATACAGTATATATTTGAGAGATGGTGCACATGTCAGTTATACAAGGCATGAAGTGTGGCATTCTGCAGATGCTAGCTGAAGAGATGTACAGAACACCCACACAATTAACACTTCACCACAGATAACTGTTAAACACTTCTGCCTAGCTGAGCCAGTATCAATCACTGGGTTCTATGGATGGAAAACAATTTTTAATTGGATGATTTTCGTTCTTAACTTCACAGATCTGGAATAACAGAGTAAGAGTCAGTCAACAATAATCAGAGAACAGGACAAGTAAAGTTCTTGAACACAACTCTTTAAGTCCCTGGACCACTGTATGCAAGTTGTTAATAGTGATAGAACCTCTGGAAATTAAGTTAATACTGTCAAGTAAAACTATTTCAGATGGCCATGAAGAACAATAGTGAATAGGATGTCTTCTCACAGGACAAAACAGATTTAAAAACTGAAAAGTCAATCATGCAAAACTCCAGAATAGAAACCAGAAGCTGGGGAACAAGCTGGGTGAACAGAGGACAAGAAAGGTCTGCACACCAGTTGAGGCTCCCTGAATACTTTAAGGGCCTGTGTCAAAAAGAAAAATAATTTCTGCAGGAGGTAATGAAAGGTTTGTGGTAGCCTCAACTGGAGTGTGGACATTTCTTTTGTTCTGGTTATTGGCACCTCTGTGTAGCACCTAGATCAGATGTGCATGTTTGTGTATACTTCCTGAATAAGCAGTAGGAAAAGAGGCAAATTGAACAGCAAAACACAACAGACAAACTAATTGAGAAGACTGAGGAGCACAGAGACTAAAGGATAGTGTCGTATATTTTAAGCAGCAGTGATGTTGAAGATGATGATGAAGGAATCTCCGCGGACACCGTTCTTGCTTGTATAATAAGGTTTATTACACAGAAGTTACAGGTCAGGACGGGTACCTAGGTATACCCGGAGACGTTCTCGGCCAATGCAGAAGTCTGAGTCGCCGGTGCCGGACAAGCATTCATATAGGGAACTTGTTTACGCCCAAACCTTGAGATAAAATGACATCATACATAGGGGCATCTAATTCGAAACATGCTTCCCACTTGAAGATGGGAACCTCTCCATCTAACAGGTCAAAGAGCATTCTCAGGAAGAGATAACTAACAAGTAACATATTGTAATAACACTTAGGGAGTCTGAGAGTCCAGAAACCAGGCGCCGCTAGCTGTAAACATGTCATTATGTTTTACACACGTGTCAAAATGATCCATGTTAACTAAATACACCACATATTTCCCCCCTTCGAGACTTCACAAAGTCTCGAAAGAACAAAAGAATAAAACATACAAGTGTATAATCATGACAAAAATAACAATCCGTCCTGTAACATAATTGTAATAATAAAGCAACTGTATGGAGCGTAAAAGTGAGAGTGAAAAACCCGTCAGGCAGCTATCTTTCCTGAAATATCCATCAAACAAACTAGACGGGAAAATTCTCTCACGGCCCCTCTGCCTAGGCGACCATACATAGTACTCCACACCAATGAAATTAGGAATTTTAGCAAATTGTGCAAGGAAATGATTTAAGCAAATACATATGGAACCCTCAGCAAATCAAAACAAAACAAATGTCCAAAGTCAGGCTGGTCGACCCATCGCACCTTCCAACGGACCTTTTCCTGCCTAGCCCCTCTATCCCTAAACACCAAGAAAAAGAAAACATCTGAGGTCCCAGTATATTTACCCAATAACAGAAAACATCATTTTCCTAGCAATTAACACACAGAGAATATAGTTAAATTTTAATATTATTCATGCAATATATAAGAGAAAACATAAGAATGTATAACACTGTAGTTTCTCAGCAGCATTGATTCTCAGTTGTAGTATCGATGACGTGTTGAATCTGGATATCGTATCATACGTCCTTGTTCAGAGTCCTTCAGTCCATTCGTATTGTTCTGTTTGAAGTGTCTGAATCCATTCAACACATCGGAGTCCCTGAACAATCAACCACCCTCACAGTGGTCTTCCCCCAATATGTTCTAGAATGAAAGAAAAGAAAACCAGTATCTTTTGCATACAAAACAGATACAAATTAAACATCAAATATAGATTAACACTCTATCAGTAAATGTGAAATTATAAGTCATATTGTCCATTTCCCCCCTGTACACACACCTCTAATATAAGAAGAAACTACAAAATAACTAAGCAATAACAGAGGTAAATGTTAGGATTATAATAACATCAGATATTCAAAATGGATATACATCCACCCTTATCACGTCGTCCTCATCAACGTCCGTGTCAGCACCAAATAATAATGGCATCTGAGTTTGATCACCGGGCATCACAACTCCAACCCATCTCAATATCATAACCTTCGCAAAGGTCAACAACAGCGTACAAAAACAAAACATCACACTCAACGTTAGAACAAGTGCTGCCAAAACCTGAACTAACACTGCTCCTACTGGCCCTAATTTGTCTTGCAACCAAGCATTTGCAGACCATCCAGCGTTTTCTGACGGGCCAAACGCATCCCTTATAAGCTTCAATGCATCTATAACACTAGTCATATTATCAGAACTATCAGGAATCAAAGTATAGCAAGCATTCCCAGTTAAGTTCAAAGCCACACATAGGCCACCTTGTTTGGCCAAAATATAGTCAAGAGCCATGTCATGTTTTAGCAACGTCAGTCTGTGGCTTTTCTCAGTATTTGACAAATATTCAAAACCTTTTATGGTTGCGTTTGCAAAACCCTGTAGGGTATAGGTAATATTATCAATGTGATCTGCCAAGAATGTCACCCCATACCATGGAAATAATCCTATAGCCCACTTCTCTGCTAAACTGATTCTCCAATGGTACGATTCCAAATTGTTAAACTGTGCCATCTCCCGTTTCTTCCTACTTCCGGAAACGACATTAGATTGGACCTCATCTGGCCCTTTTCCCTTCTGCATAGTAAAAACCTCATATGGGAGTTTCAACGTTGCCATATAACAGCATCCTATCCACCCATACGGTAGAAATATATATGCCTTATCACCACAAACCCACCAAATATCCTTGAAATTCCCTATAGTCACATTCCCAGGCAAACTTTGGATCTGCACCCTTAAAGTTATATTCTGTCTCTGATGTGGTACATAAAAAGTTACTTCATACGAATCATTACTCATCTTATGTCCACGCTTACCCAAGTCCATCATATATTCGTCACAATCTGATATCCCCATAAACATTCCCGGCCCATCATGAGTATTATTTGAACAAAAACAGCTGGTAGCTCTCACTGATGTCACTTCCATTATATCAGGGACCGCCGTTTTGATATTTTCATGCTGATCAAGTAAATTTACATATGGTAATTCCCCCAACCAAGAACAAGTAGATCTAGGCCTAAACAGATGTACTGACCAAGCCATCACTATATCTTCTGCTGACTGCTGCTGATACAACAGCCACAATAGTGCATAACTTTGGCATATAGCGGTTAGTGGTTCTGGTACAGTCTCTAAAATTGAAGGCCATGAGTTCGGCGATGGAATCTTTACCACACATGGACCATTCCAATTCGTAACCGATCTTACGGAATGCGTTAATTGCTGGAACCATAAGTTCCTACTTGCCCATGGGTCTGCAATTTGTAATACTGAAGGATCAAACCCAAACGCCTTCCATTTAGTTTCTCTCTTTTGTAATGTATGGTATTGATCAGTCATATGTTCTGGTGTCTGATCAGAGTCAAAAAAGTAATTATCTACGTCTGAAATAGTCCTCTGAGCTGTCACAGATGAATCTGCATCATTCTCTTCCATCATCTGTTCTCTAACTTCAACAATCTCATTACTACTGTTCACCCTAGGCTCTATCTTTAACATTAGCTTCTGGGTTACATTATCCACATCCTTAAATGTCAAAGGTGTCATGTCAAATGTCTGCGTCACATTTACAAATGTCGTAGACGTCAAAGATGTCGTCACTGTTGTAGCATTCATCCCCTTCAAAGTCATAGCTAGAGTAGTAGCCTGAGTTGATGTATGAACACTCTTAGTTGTTTCTGGAGCTAAAGTAACAAGCTTCATCTGTGTACTATTCAGCATTGGAGTAATTACTGTGGTAAATTGTTCCTGAACCCCTTTAGTAACCGTGAAAACTCCAATAGGACTCAAATCTTTTATCATGAGTGTCACTTTACGAGTTATATGACCTTTTATCCAATAATTTTGATATGGAACAAATTTAAACTCCGGTTCTAAATAAGTACACATGTATTCCCCTTGGTCTTCCCATGTAACTTTACGCAGGACAAGTGAACAATCATCTTTAATTTTCAACCACCTCATGTCATTATACAAAACATACTTCCTTTGATCACGAGGCACAATGTCAACTTCAGGTCTTGTCAACAACACATCTTCACCACGACTATTTTCCCACTTGGGAGGAATGTTACTACCAACATTCCACCTTCCACATCGACAAGGAAGGTAAGCTGTTCCTCCTAACTTAACTCTGATCACAGTATTCAAAGGAGGTGGCGTTATAGAAATCATCTGAGGCGCCACTGTAGTTAAATGCGATACATTTATACCTTCAATAACTTTTAACACTAAAAGGGTAGATTTCCCTTCCATTTTCCCAGCTTTCGTCTGGGGAGTTGATGTCATCGTCGTCAATTCTCTTGTTTCCCCAACATCTTGGAGGTCTATATTCTTATTCTCACCTATTATCACTAGAGACACTATACGAACTCTAAATCCCAACTCAGACCGCTCACTCCCAAAACGTGGATCATAAAAAGAACACCTATAATCACCTTGATCTTCCTGTTGAGGCCTATATACATAAAGACTACAATCTCCCTCAACCTTCAGTCTCCGTTGTCATTAATTAACGTATACTTCCTTAATGGTGATGTTCCTAACAGAACTAGAACTCTACCATGGCTATCTTCTAACCACATTCCACATACCTTCCTATCTGCCTGAAATGTAAGATTTACATTTCTGGCCTGACTTACTTTTTCTTTCTCCTCTAGCTTCAGTCTCAGCTGTTTCAGCTGTCTTGTACTAAAACTTCCCCCAGTTGGAAACCCACATTCTTTCATCCACACTTGTACTTGGCTTAGTGCTGTGTCACCATAGTTCCTTCGCATGAAGTTCATATTAGGACTACTCAGATCAGTTTATCCAAATCTTTAAATTGTTATCTTTACTGTTACTTATACTCATAAAACTGTCCATTGTACGTGAACCCAAATAAGCCTTGACTTTCTATACTAAGTGGAACACTGAAAAACGCACCACATAAATCTAACACTGTGAAATGTGTCGCATCTGGAGGAATTTGGGCTAACAAAGTATGTGGATCAGGCACTTCTGCTGGAAAATCAGCTATCACTTCATTCACCGCTCTCAAATCATGTACCAGGCGATATGAATCATCTGGCTTCTTTACAGGCAACAAAGGCGTGTTACTCTGGGGATTCTGTGTTATCTTCAAAACACCTGCTTTCAAAAGTCCTTCAATCTGTGGTTCAATTCCTCGGATTGCCTCTTCCTTCAGTGGATACTGGTTCTTCCAAGGAGGTTTGACTCCTGGTCGGAGTTCAGCTCTCACTGGTTGGGCTGACTTCACAAGTCCAATATCGGTACTATGCCGAGACCACAAACATTCTGGAACTTGTCGCAGCATCTCTTCTCTCATTAAGTCTGAGTCCATCTTAGCACTGCAAATTGACTCATGTGTCATCCGCACAGTTTGTGGCTTTCCTTGTCCTTGAGCAGAGATCATGATCTTAATGAATCTCTGATCCTCACTCCTCCAGATGGCAAGATTATCTTTTACCGGTATAAAAACAGCTTCTTCTGCTTCTGCCATCATTTCTCCTATATGCTTCTGCTTATATTCTTCACACACCAACAAGGTCACATGTGGCACACTCTTCTCGATATCAAACTCTTTATCCAAATAGTCATCTCTGTGTATATTCATAGCTGCTCCTTGTGGTCCCAAAATTATACAACCCGAACTGAGTTGAACTTGCTTTGGTTGACGACTCAACCATTCCTCTGTGTTTGGTTGGGCATCATTATTGAAATACTTGAGCGTGCAGTGAAATGGATACTCTGGAAGCTTCGCATCAGGCATATTGGCAATGATAAACTTCTCCCACAATTTAGCTGGCTCCAAAAAATCTGCATTAAGACTTCCGATCCAAAATACTAAAGAAGCTTCAGTCTCCGTTGTCATCAATGATTGGTGAAAAATATCATTTGGCACTTCCACCAGACAGCCGTCTGGTGTAAACTTTATTGTACACTTCAATCTACACAAAGCATCTCTTCCCAAAAGTGCAATAGGTGTATGTTCTGATACCAATATGGGTATTGTAATCTTCAGATTTTTATAACTGAGCTCAATTGGTTCTGTGAGAGGAATCAGCTGTTTCACTCCCTCAAACCCGATTGTCCGAATCAATTGACCGGACATGGGGAGATGTATAGCATCTTCAGGCTGAATACAGGTAAAAGCAGCTCCGCTATCCACCATTACTTCCAATGGTCGATTATTTATTTTCACCTCTATTGTTGGATCTCTCTCCGGCCCTGACACTATCAGCTGACACCCCCCTTTCGAGTCTTCAGGGCATCTCTAGAATCCTGGTTCCGGGCCTCTGTAAGGGTTCACCGGTCGCCTGGGTGGCCCTGATTGGCCCCTGAATCCTCCTCTGAAGTTTCCTCTGGAGTTGCCTCTGAAATTCCCTCTGAAGTTGTTGCACTCACGGGCAAAGTGGCCTAATTGTCCACAATTATAACATTCTTCTGAACGCTGTTGAAAATTTGGATTAAACCTTCCTCCTCTTCCTCTTCCGAAATTTCCTTGATCCCTTCCTCTCCAAGTCTGCGCTTGACCAAAAGTTGGCTGTGGGTAGGAGACGACTGGAACCACCGATGATGGCTGGAACGATTGAAGCTGAACCTGGTTCGGCTGTAGTTGTGGTAATGGTTGATTTAGTGGAGCCTGATTCTGCATAACCAGAGCCTGCTTCTTCTCCATCTTCTTATTATCCACCAGTTGTATTTGATTGAGTTTTCTGAGGGTCTCTTGGTCCTGTTCTTTCTGGTCATGTTCCTTTTTCCTATACAGCACCACTTGATGGGCTATATGATCCGTATAGACACCCTTTGCCATGCTTCCAAGACCAACCACCTCTGCCAGTTTGCTCCTCACTGATAGGGGCAACCCCTTCTGTATTCTGGCTCGCAAAATTGACTGCTCCATTTGATTCAAATCTGGGTCATTTCCTGTGATATTTCTCCACACTTGATGAGCTCTCGACACATAGGCCCTCGGGTTTTCTTCCTGTCCCAGTGGTTCAATAAAAATGTTGTCAGGATGTACATTTGTCGGAAATGTCTCTTTCAGCGCTCTCCACGCTCGACCTCTATTTGCAGAAAACAGCTCTGAATCATTCACAGCAGTTCCCACATATCGATTAAGTCCAGCTTTCTGTAGAATATCTCCCATAGCATGAACTCCAAGGAGATTAGCCAAGAGTCTCTTAATATCTCCAGTGGCAGGTTGTTCTCCCACCATAATCTCTTCCAACTTCGAAATCCAATAATGTGCTCCATCTTGAAGAGTAGGTAACTTCTCAAGTATGTTTGACATATCTGTACTCTGCCAAGGCTTATACTCCAAACTCTGCCCTCGGATGACCACTGGAAACATCTTCTTAAGTGTCAACTGTTTTCTTGAGCGCAATGCATTTTGAATGCCCAATAGTTGGGAGCCTTCTTTCTGCACCTCTTCCTTCCGTATCTGCAACTCCTCTAACTGGTTCACCAGTGTTCTTTGTCTTTCTGGATTACTAGTTTTTCCCAAGTCATAGGAGCATCGGTCCATACTTCTTTCGACCTCTCTTAAAGTCCTCCGTAAGTCCTCTTTTATTTCAGTACTGGATGTCGCAGGACAAAACCTTCTTGAAGATGAAGGAGTCCTGGTCTCCAAATCTTCATCGTTGTCTCCATTCTCACTGTCATTAGTGGTATCATCTCCTCTCTTTTCCATCCTTTCCTTCTCCACCTTCTCATTTTCCATCCTTTCCTTCTCCACCTTCTCATTTTCCATCTTTTCCTTGTCCACCTTCTCATTTTCCTTCTCTTCCTTGTATGTGGACACAAGTACCTCCATTATTATAATTACATCTGGGTTAAGAGTCCCCTCTACTGGCCATGGTTGGTCAATTTCAGGCCAGAATTTATGCCATTTTTCCGATATTTTTGCAATGTTTGCGATGCCTTTAACTAAAGGATTATTCTTCTGTACTACATCAACAGGAGTAGTTACTTTTGGACTTTTAGTGCCCTTTTTCCACATTGTAACGGCTTCCTTATGTTCCCTTATTGTAAATTAAAAAGTAATTGCTAAGATTAAAACTACTTAAAGCTATTTAGATTACTTATCTCCCCCCTCTTTTTTTTTTTTTCCCAACCAATCAACCAATCAAACAATTAACAAATCCGTCAACTAACCAATTAATCAATCAATAAACCAATCAATCAACCAACTAACCAATCAATCAATTAACCAATTAATCAATCAATAAATCAATCAAGCACTCAATCAATCAATCAACCAACTAACAAATTAATCAATCCATGTATCAAAACCATTAAGACACCACAGCCAATAATAAAAATGAAATTGATCTGCCAACTCCAAAGGAATCAAAAGCTCATTGATGTAATAGCACAACCCAAAGTCCGCTTATAATATTTGACAAAAAGATCACGCACTCCCACAAGTGACTGACTGTCACCAAATGTGCTCTTAGTCGCAGCAAGACAATCACCTAATTATCAACCAATATTCACCTCAAATCATCAAACAGTCACAATAGTGAATCTCCAACACAGCACAGATCAGAATAAGCCACGCACAAACAATAAAACTTACATCTGCAACTGACATCAGAGTTTAGACCAAACAATCATATTCTATTAATTAGTTAAATGCATTAACTGGTCAGTCCGTTGCCAAGCCATTTATTTATTTATTTATTTATTTATTTATTTATTTTTGGATAAACTGTACCGGCCTTGATCAGACAGGAGCAGCACACGCAGACGTCAGCAAGCCTCAATCTGTGTGATGCACCGGCCTCAATTCCCACTCACCGTAAATGGATAAGGGAAAAGAAACAGGCAATGATTTAGTATCCTATGAACCCATTAGGTCTTTTGAATAGCATCATAAGCGATTCAGTATGATTTGCACACATTTGCACACGTTATCTGCCAGCATTTAGGTCAATAGATGTTTTTCTCCTTTAAATACCAGTAATAATCCCATACCATGCATCATCAATATATAATTTAGTTTATTTCACTCTAATAATATCTTTAAAGTTCTCAATAGTTTATTATTTATTCACGGCTGTATTAATAACTCAACAGTCCTTTCATAAACCAATATATATCTGTATGACTCTCTGCCTGCACACAGCACATGTGTCAGTCCCAGTGAGGAAAAACAGATATGTTATTCTTATTTATACCAGCCCGTAGTGTAGATGTTCACACTCTTGATACCAGCATATGTGCATTCTCTAGTCAATGCAACCAATTTCCTCTCGTTACCACCTTAAAACTAAATTCTAACTATCTCTCCTTCTATCAAAATTATCATTATCCAGTATTTAAAGTCCAAATATCAAATTAAACTCAATTTGTTCCCAAATTAAACCCCTAACTAAGCATTGTAGAATTTAATGAAAACCAAATGAAACAAAAAGTTTTAGCGGTTAAAGAATTTTTAGAACTACAAACATATCCAATCTAGCTGAATCAAACAAACAATATTATTTCCTAATACTGTCTGCACAATCTCGCTTTCCCACAAACAAACAAACAAACTGTCTTTTTTAGCTTAAACTAAACCCCATTAAAGAATTGTTTTCTGTTGTTTTTTTTGTTTTTTTTAAACTTTGTGACTCTGCCCCTGCGTCTCACAGGAGGGTGTTAATCACAGAGGTGAGAGTATGAAAGTCTCTCCTCATGTCGTTGTACTCATGTTTTAGAAAATTTACAACCCCCCTTTCTCCCCCTCTTTTCTGAATTCTTTCACACAGGCGGTCTCTCTCTCAGGGGAGCCGAGGAGAGATACGAAGAAAAACATGGGGAAGGTGGGGGCGAGTGGAGGGAGGGAAAACTAGACCCACATAATTCATTACGTCCTCTGGAAGAGGCTCATTGTTTTATTTAATACAGAAAGCAAAATATCTTTCCTTATAAGTTATCAAATTTCCCGTTATCAACCACAACCTATATATGTTTATTCAACCATAAAATCTTATTTATTAATCTAAACCACATAGACCAACCCCTGCTGCAATTTGTCACACACAGCTGGAACACAGTAGTGACCACGTGTCACACACACACCAGGGTACGGCTGGGAGATGTCTCCCTGTTCATGAACGCACACACATTGCCACACAATGAAAAACACAAACAGCACTCATCTTATATTCCCCAAAACAACTCATTCATACCATACATTCCTATAGCATGCTTTTTGCCGCGCACTTTTCTTTCTTATTCTTTTAAATTTATGCTACCTATGAGATGCAAATATTCGATGAGAGGCTGCACCAAACACTGTTCGTCAACAAATGTTCAGAGTGAGAACATACAATCGAATTTTTAATTCTACAATCTCCAGTTTATTAAACTGACCTGTGGTGAGGTTTTGCGGCCCATTCTAACAGCTCCTCTTCCTGAGGGCTTCTATATCCAGATTCTGCGGCGTCTTTCCCTGATCATCTCTTTGATCCTATTTCTCTCTCATTACTCTGTCCCTTATCACTGTTTACATTTATTTATTCAAATTTCCTGGATCCAGGATTATCCCAATTTTCTCTTTTTAACTCAATTCCTGACTATGTCAAAGCCAACTGTCACGCAGTGACTAATCTACACATGTCTTACCGTTAAGAAGTTGAGGGCCCAATCTTCATTAATCTCGCACAATGTTATTTAGCTCACCTTATCGTTACAATGAAGCTATTCTACACATACAATACATCTCTTGTATTTATGTTATTTCCTTTCTTCACTTTTTATCTTCTCTTATAATAATCCCCCCTTTATTTGCGTCGTATACTACGCAAATAAAATCAAATTTAGCACGGAACTTCACTTCAAACATCAACACAACATGACATGTCCATAAAAAAGAAAAGGTTCTTTACGGTGTGACCAGACAGCAGACACACAACAGCTTCAATGAATGAACCAGCATCCAGTCAAGTGAGAAATGCTCACCGTGTGTGAAGGTCTTGGAGATGCCGCAGGCCACAGCACGTCCAGAGTTCGTGACGCCAAATTTGTCGTATATTTTAAGCAGCAGTGATGTTGAAGATGATGATGAAGGAATCTCCGCGGACACCGTTCTTGCTTGTATAATAAGGTTTATTACACAGAAGTTACAGGTCAGGACGGGTACCTAGGTATACCCGGAGACGTTCTCGGCCAATGCAGAAGTCTGAGTCGCCGGTGCCGGACAAGCATTCATATAGGGAACTTGTTTACGCCCAAACCTTGAGATAAAATGACATCATACATAGGGGCATCTAATTCGAAACATGCTTCCCACTTGAAGATGGGAACCTCTCCATCTAACAGGTCAAAGAGCATTCTCAGGAAGAGAGAACTAACAAGTAACATATTGTAATAACACTTAGGGAGTCTGAGAGTCCAGAAACCAGGCGCCGCTAGCTGTAAACATGTCATTATGTTTTACACACGTGTCAAAATGATCCATGTTAACTAAATACACCACAATAGTCAAAGAGATAATTGATCACAGGAGAATTAGGACGGAGCAGACAATGACTGAAGAGTAACAGGAACTAAGAAGTTAAAAATCCAAACAACTGTGTGGCAATTGCTATGCCATTGGGCTGTACCACACACAGCCAGAGACAAACATGGTGCTTATCAGCATACTTTATAAAATCAAAACAAAACTCTAAACTTAAAGTACCAGCACTTTCTGCTGGTTCCACTCTGCTCAGTCTCTGTGTCCTTGAGTCTTTTTGAGGCAGCACCGCTGCTGCCTTTTAAACCTGAGGATCAATCAGCTAACAGCTCTCACCTGCGCTGATTGATCCTCCGGTGCAGGTGCTCTCCCAGCGACCTCCACAAACTGTAAATCCAAATAGACACATCCAATGTTTAAACACATGGAAATGACTTGTCCAGACAGAACACTTCATAATTTAAAAAAGTCATTCAAAAGTCCTGGAGAGGGGCTGATCCTAAGAAAATGGTAATTTTCCTTGGTCTGCTATGCTTCACCTGTGTATAAATATATGTCAAATTGAATAATATGAAATTACCTTGATAACTGGAAAATTGACTCTGCACATTGAACACATCTACGACATAACATACGTTATATTTAAAGATGTGCATTTTTAGTGATGGCAAGGTGACCAAGAAGAAAATATTGATTTTAAACTTCTGATGCAGTCTAACTCCGGTCAAACCAACTCAGGACCCCAAGTCCTAAACAGGTCAGTGACCTCTAGTTGGTACAATGAAATTAATTACTAACTAATTTCTATCCAATGTTTCACACAACATTCAAAATCAATAATTTTCTACATAAACAAATACATAAATGATGATATATTTAAAGAGCACCTTTTACGACACCCAAAGTCCCTTTACAAATACATAGATACAACACAATATAATAATTAAAACACTGGATATAATATATAATGATATTATCTAGGCTATCTAATATATAAGCACAATGAATGTACAAGCCTAAACAGATTTTTTTCATCTCTCATCATATCAGTCTCATGAAACTGTTTGTATGATATCTTATGAAAACTTATACACAAATTTACGTATAGGTTCCTAAGAAAATGTGCAGCGACATGAAAAGATCAGTGCGCCTCCACAAACCTCTGCAGCGATATTCTCAAGCAAAATGTAATCGATGCTTTTTTCGCTCCTGGCCTTCAGACTGGAAGTACTTTGTAAACTGCTAGCATTTATATCTTTCCAATTTCTTAACATAAACATTTTCATATATAAACGTTTACCATTAAACCCATCAATTTTGGTAATGTGATTAGGGTAACATGTAAACTTCTAAGATTTGATGACTGAAGAACTATGAAAGCCTGGCTACTGTGGCCATATCATATATTGCGGCTTTGTCATGTTTAATCTGTATTGTTTAGGTACCATGTCATCAGAAGATGGTGCAGAGTCTCACCTTGATGAGATGCTCAAAAAAGCAAAAACTCTGACAAACTATCTCAACACACTGGTATTGTAACACTTTCAATACCCTGTTCCATTTTTCTGTTTTCATTAAGTTATTTGCTCAGTGAGTCTACATGTGTGGCAATCAATGATGCCACCTGGGTCTCCTAAACACAGCCAGAAAAGAAACTGTCGCTTTTCAGCATTCTTTATAACGGAGCAAACTCAACTCAATAAATCAAACTCAACTCAAAGCAGCCAGCAATTTCTGCTGGCGTCGTGGCTGCTCAGTCTCTGTCTTTGTCTCCCAAGTTCCTCTCACTTAGTGTGTGTCTCTCCCACGTGTCTCCGTCTGGCAGCTCTACTGCTGCCTTTTGTACCAGAGAATCATTCTGCTAACAGCCCTCGGCTGCGCTGACTAATCCTCTTGTGCAGGTGGAGGTGCTCTGCGTGCCCACAGTATGGTTTTATATTCTTTACTTAGATTAAATTGTCCTTCTTAGGTGAAAAAAGGAGAAAATCTCAACCTGCTGAACCTTTTCGGTGGAGACATTATTGCACAAACTATCAAGTCCCCGTCATCAAACTTACGTGGTTAGTTCAATATTACAAATTGGCATTGCTGAAAGAAAATGGCTTTTGATTGTTATGAAATATTGCAAAATAAGGAAGGTAGGCCATAATTAAGCAGAGCATCTTCAGACTTAAACAGAAGTGTTTGCATCTCAATACAACCTCAACTTTCTCACCTCACTCTTCAACAAATGCCAATCAATTTCTCTTGAGCAAGGTGTTCAGCCTCTAACTGCGCAGTTGCCACCAAAAGAAGACTGACTGTATTTGGCAGCTGCATTAACCTCTGCTCATCAATGGATATATGTATAATTGGCAGATGATATTAAGAAACAACAGCATGCAATTTCAGTTTTTTATGAAAAAAAACAAGACCCAAACTGGGGCTTGGTATGAAATATTGCAACAATGTATTAATTTTTTTATCAGGGACCATGCACATAACACACTATACATTTTATCTCAGCAATTTCCATAGTACTGTGAAAGCTGTCAGTCTATGTGTTTGTGTCATATATTATGACACCTAAAATAGTAACCTGACCAAATTTTATAGACTCACATGTCCATTGGGGACTAAGAAGCCTTAGATTAGTGGTGATTGACATTGACACTACAATTGTGATAATCTGTTCAGTCTGTTTCTATTTGTATTCACTTCCTGTTTTATTTGGTTGTCACGGTTCTTGTGTATAGTTTCTAGTTTTACTTCCTGTAGGTTTCCCCACACACCTGTACCTTGTTTGTAATTATGCTTGCCCTATTTATACCCTGTGTTTCCACTTACCCTCTGCCAGATTGTCATCGTCTCCTTTGTGTGCACATGCTTTCAAGCCTTAAAGGGGACATAGCATACCCATTTTACCACAAGTTGATATGGTTCCTTGGGGTCTTAATGAAATGTCTGTAACACTTTGGTCAAAATACCACAAGGATCATTTAAAACAGCACCCTTTTTACCCTGTATAAAACAGCCCTCCACAGAGTGACCTGTTTTGAGTGCCTGTTCCTTTAAATGCTAATGAGCCAGCTCCCCCCTCCCCCCTATGATTTTAAACGATATAAATTACATATTTTATATGATATAATTATCAAATATGCATCCCATACTTTGTATTCCCCTTCTGTTGTCCTGGAGTTTTAATTTTCCCAATCACATAATTAAATGTCCCCCTCTGCCCATCCACTACAAGCACACAAGCAGACAGACAGAGAGAGAAAGAGAGGGGTGGGGGGGGGCTATGAAGACCATCATTTACCCCCGAACCCCGACATTCAACGGGTACAACAACAAGCGGAGAAAGCAGAATCGCGGGCTGACCAGCTATCTATCCTTTTTGAAGGATAGAAACAGACTGAGTCAGGTTGTGAAATGGTCCAGTCGGCTGATTGGTGAGCCTCAGATGAGCCTAGAGTCCCTGTACACCAGAGAGTTACAGAGGATAGCCAGCTCCATTACTAATGATGACTCGCATCCTCTGCATGGGATATTTCAGCTTCTACCCTCTGGTCAAAGGCTTACGCCGGGTTCACACCGGACGCAGAATAAAAGCCAGGCGCCTCCTTTCCGCCCCCGTTACTCAATTGTGCTGTTCACATCGGCTGCGATGCGCCGCGCAGCGCCCGATGGTGCGGCCGATGGTTTCGGCGTCAAGTCTATTTTTTTCGCTTGCCGCGAGCGTATCGCGCCAGGAAACACACTGAAAAATGATTTTAAACGATATAAATGACATATTTTATATGATATAAATGATCAAATATGCATCCCATACTTTGGATTCCCCTTCTGTTGTCCTGGAGTTTCAATTTCCCTGATTTTTTCCCCTCACATTATTAAATTTCCCCATCTGCCCATCCACTACAAGCACACAAGCAGACAGACAGAGAGAGAAAGAGAGGGGTGGGGGGGCAGCTATGAAGACCATCATCATTTGCCCCCGAACCCCTACATTGAACGGGTTACATACAACAACAAGCGGAGAAAGCAGAATCGCGGGCTGACCGGGCGGAGAAATGCGCGTCCGGTGTGAACAGCCAGGCGGCTGCGCGCTTCCGCGTCCGGTGTGAACCCAGCGTTATAGTCCCAAGGAGTAAAACGAAACACTATTGGAATAGTTTTGTTCCAGCTTAGATTGTTCATTTGAACAGGTTACAGATATATTTGCACATTTGACCTTATCCAATCTTCTATTGATAGCGAAGCATTTAGCACTTTTTGTCATGGTATTTGTGTTTTTGTCCTCAGTCAGTGTGTTATAATTTTGAATTGTGTTTGGATGGATGCCTCCTCTTTTTTGCTGTAAACCAAATCTACCTACATGTACAAATAAAGTAACCCAAGCACTTCAAAATCTGGCATCCAGGATTCATGGCTTCCACATGCAACAGTTGTTGTGAAAGATGAGGCTGACGGGCGCTATTCGCATCAATCAATCAAATTCATCGCATCACACGTGGTACTACATAACTATATTTTCTTTTCTTTTTAAAAACAAATCTATTAATGTATTTATCACATCTAGTTTTTAATCTCCTTTCCCCTTACGCCGGGTTTAGACCGGTGCCAAGAAAAGCCAGGCGCCTCCTTTCCGCCCCCCTGTTACACAATTGTGCTGTTCACATCGGCTGCGTTGCGCCGCGCAGCGCCAAAGGCGCCTCGCGTCCTGCACAGATGGTTTCGGAGTCAAGTCTAAAATTATATTAAACGATATAAATTACATATTTTCTATTATATAAATGATCAAATATGCATCACATACTTTGTATTCCCCTTCTGTTGTCCTGGAGTTTAAATTTTCCCAATTTTCCCAATCACATAATTAAATGTCCCCCTCTGCCCATCCACTTACAGCCACACAAGCAGTCATATAGATAGAAAGAGAGACAGAGAGAGGGGGGTGGGGGTGGCTATAGGCTTGCGTAGGTCAGTCACTTGTGAATACGTCATTTACACCCGACATTGAACGGAGCAAACAGTAGAGAAATTCTTGAAGAAGGATGACATAAAGTTGATAATTGAAGTGGAGAAGTACAGGGAGTTGTATGATCCTCAGCACAAAAAAGATCAATGTTGGGACGCTGTTACAGTTAATGTTGGAGCAACAAGTAAGTATATGCTGTTTTACTACTGGGTCAACGGGTCTCCTAAGTGCAGTGCGTTTTCCATTTTTTCAAAATTATACCATACAGATGACACATAGCTGGTGGTATATTTGTTAAACATACGGCCTCTGTATCAACCCGGTGTAATCAAATTTAAACCGTTAACAGTAGGCTACAGGGCCCATAGAGGCCCCTATTTTTCTCCCTCCCCCAGTGCCATTACCACTTTGTAAGGAAAAATGTGCTCACCTAAAAACTCACTCTCCAACTCTAGAAAAAAAGGATTAAATGCCGTTTTTTACTGTAGGCTCATAACAGCAAAAGTATGTAATATTATAACATATGAAGCCATAAGTGACACTACTTTCTTTAGAAATATGAAGTCATATTTGATTGTAGTTACTGTGCTAGTGCAAGTAAAACGTTGGCATTTATTTGATACCATAAACAATCTAATCACCTGGGCAGTACAGTTCTTTCATTCTCCGTAATGAAAGTTATGGTTATATACTTTTGCATCAAAGCATAACTACTTCAACCAAGTCTGTACCTGTACTTTAGTATTGCAAAATAAATAAAACACAATTAGAGGTTTTTCAACAATTGTTATTGAAAGGAGACAATAAACACAGAGGAAACAGTGTCAAATAAAAGTTCCATTTTCAAAGATTTTAGTTTAATAAAAAAATGATGTATACACAAGGCTTCCACATACAAGGACTCAGGTATTTCAGTTTATTGTAGCTTCAACTAGATTTTCAGACTACAACATGCGGTCCTGCCAGGGCACTCTTCCTTCAGGAGAGTTGAAGAAAGCACAGAGCTTCTCTCTAACATCATGTGCTTCTCTGTTTCCCCCCATGTTCCTAGCATCCTGCAGGTGCTCCCCTTGTTCTTCAGCCTCATCCAACCATATCTGATTCTCTGATGGGTTCAAGAGGTAGTTGTGTAGAATACAGCCATAATAACAGAGTCCACATTCTCTGGCTTCATGTTTATTCTGGTGTACAGCACCCTCCATCTCGCTGCCAAAATCCGAAGGCGCACTCAACAACCATTCTGGCCCTGGACAGTCGGTAATTGAAAATGTTCCTCCATCTTGGAAGGTGCTTTCCTGGAAATGGCCTCATCAAATAGGTTTTCAGTGGGAAAGCAGCATCTCCCACCATGGTGAACGGAACACAATGTTGTTGGTCAGAGCCTGGCAGAGGACAGTCGGCAGGAACCTTCAGGGTTTTCGCTTCCATGCCCTTTCCTAGATCCGAATCTGAGTACACTCCTCCATCACTTGATCTGCCATAGTCCCCCACCTGGATGGTAATGAATCTGTAGTCGGCATCTACAAGAGCTAGCAAGGCAATAGAAAATGTCTTTTTGTAATTGAAAAACAAACTGCCAGACTTGTGTGGTGCTGTTATCGTAACATGCTTCCCGTCAATGGCCCCTAGGCAGTTTGGGAAATTCCACTTGCTCCAGAAAGCTGATGCTGTGTCTCTCCACATTTGCTCTGTTGGCGTGGGGAACTGTGTTGCCATCATCCGCCTCTCTATAGCCCGGCAAGTCATGTGTACCGACTGGGATACAGTGCTCCTCCCTAGTCGATACTGGAATGCCAGGCTGGCAAAGGTTTCTCCTGTGGCAAGGAATCTGTGGAAATAATGAAACAAATTTTTAATTGTACTCTGTGTTAATGACTCTGTTACAGTGGAAGATTGCAAGAGGAGGTGGAAGCAATTGCGGGACAGCTACGTGAAAAATAAAAATGTCCCAAGTGGCTCCGCCGGTGGGACAGTCCGGGAATGGAAGTATATGGCTATTATGTCATTTTTACATCAACACTTGCAGTCCAGAAGGTTAGTTGTTATTTTTGTAAAGGAACACCTTTGTCTAGCATGTTCATTGTTATGTCCCAGACTGCCCCCTCCCCCCCATCACACCTCTCTCCATTCAGGAGAGAGATGTCAACAAACTACTGAAGAGACTGAACCCCCCGCAAGGCAGCTGGACCAGACGCAGTCTTCCCCTCCACACTAAGGTACTGTGCGGACCAGCTGTCTCCAGTGTTCACGGACATCTTCAACACCTCACTGGCTGAATGCGTGGTACCTGCCTGCCTCAAAACATCCACCATCATCCCCGTTCCCAAAAAGCAGAGGATCACAGACCTTAATGACTACAGACCAGTCGCCCTGACCTCTGTAGTAATGAAGACCTTTGAGCGCCTCGTGCTGACCCACCTCAAGGCCATAACCAACCACCTCCTCGACCCACTGCAGTTTGCCTACAGAGCCAACAGGTCTATAGACGACGCAGTCAACATGGGACTCCACTTCATCCTCCAGCACCTTGACTCCCCCGGCACCTACGCCAGGATCCTGTTTGTGGACTTCTGCTCCGGGCGCATTCAACACTATCGCCCCAGCTCTTCTCCGAGACAAGTTGACACAGCTGAGCGTGGCTGAGCCCACCTGCAGGTGGATCACTGACGTCCTGACAGACAGGAAGCAGCGCGTGAGGCTGGGCAAGCTTGTCTCTGAGCCCCGGACCATCAGCACTGGAGCCCCACAAGGTTGTGTGCTCTCCCCTCTACTCTTCTCCCTCTACACCAACAACTGCATCTCCAGCCACCCCTCTGTCAAACTCCTGAAGTTTGCAGACGACACAACCCTAATTGGATTAATCTCCAATGGGGACGAGGCCGCCTACAGAGAGGAAGTTGGCTTCCTGGTACCTGTATTGCTGTCTATTTTATATTTCTGTATTGTTTATTTTGTTATTACAGCTTTATGTTGAATTCATATTTTAAGTGTGTGATTGTAAATATCAACATTTTGTTTATTACTTCATAGTTAATACATGATTGCTTCAATACACTATGCTAATAACAGTGTCCTGGTTTTGTGTTTGAGAATAAGTAATAAAAATTACCTCAGTGTTACAGCAAGCCGTTGTTTTGGTTCGATGGCTTCTCGATAATTTGTTGATTGCCTGGTTACATCTGGTCCTATCAAAGAAAGAAGATGATCCATCTTCTCAGCTTCCATTCTGAAGTACTTCATATGGCGATCTCTGTCGAGGAGCAATTCAGCAACAAGATGATAAAAGACACCATGTTCTTTTCTTCTCTGATTGATTGGGTGGACCCACATTCTTCTGTCAGATCCTTGCTCCGAAGGATCTGACGGCGGAGAAGGCATTTTGTAAATCTCCAACTGAAGCAATGGGTTCAGTCACCTGGGCAAAAATATTTTGTACAGTGTAAACCAAGGAAAGATTCAAGCAGTTGAAAAAACACTGATTATCTTAGCAAATTTCTCAGTTTTTGTAGTCTGTCATGAGACTGATTATGTGGGGCACATGAACTAATTTCGAGCATAGCCTCTTGGGAGCATCAAAAGGTGTTCTATGACAAACATGCAATAGCCCATTGACGTCATTGTTGTGCATTCTTTAACATTTCAAACATACGCTAAAATTGACAACAGAATTACTGCAACCAACCAACCTTTGCTGGTTGGATCGACTCTTAAATGCATTTTAAAGGGGATGATGAAGACATGTCCATTGAAAACACTACAGCCCAAACCCTTCCCAACAAACAAATCTGGCAAACAATGGGCTATAGTGTAACTGGACTTATATTGGCCTGGTGACCTCATGGGTCATGGGGCCCAGAGTGACCAATAGTGGTTGAAACTTGTGTCCCCGGTCAGTTTTCACACCTCTGTGTGACGTTGAAGCACCCTGGGAGCCTGAGTTCTGGAGGCTCTGGTTTGTCTCCAGAACTCAGGCATTGACTACACATGTAGGCCAAACTGTAGTTCACAAATACCCGGTCCCAACAACAGACATCAAATGTCGATGACAAACATCTTCTCATCTTATGGTAAAGACATTTTCACGTGGCCGTTCTTACCACAAGGTGTTAATAAGATCCTCCTCCTCCATGGCTTCTGGATGAAGAGGGGATTCAGCAGGTTCCCTCTGGGTCCACCATAGTGGATGTGTGGACCTTCTCTCTTTTAACCATTACTGTTTGAAAAATAGTTTTTTAGTTAATGTTGAATTATTGACATACATATCTTCTGCACATGTCATGGAATATGTAAAGTGAAATATAGCTGTATTGTGAGTAACAGCAATGGAAGTGCACTCAATTCAATAATAATTACAATAATGACTTTCTCAAGTACTGACAACATGTGAGTAAAGGTAAGTATCCACACTATAACATATTTGTGAGTGTTAGTCTTTATCATGGGCCTGTAGATTACACAAGGGAAATTACAGATACTGTCTCATTTCACAACATTTCTAGCATTCATAATAAATGCCTAGACAGACATTACATAGCTGCCAGTGATATCTGAAAAAAGGTTTTTTTCCATGATATAAACATTTGCCCACACAGGAGTGAACACAAAGATAGGCACATGAAACGGACAGACAGAGGCCACAGTAGTACAAAATGTATGGTTTAATGAAGGGCAGGCATATGAGGTCATACATTTTGTACTACTGTGGCCTCTGTGCTTCTTCTTCTTGCTGATTATAGTAGAATAGCAATGAATGTATTAGAGCCCAACTGAGATCTTAAGGTAGTTCTCAATTTTACATGTTTAATTTAGTAAAGTTTCACTCTACTGAGAAGGAAGTCTGGTGACATAAAACTTTGAACTTGTAGATCTGATTATGGTGACTATCCTACATTTTAATTCTACACTTGTAAATTTCAAGGTGGTACTTCATCTCACATTATTAAACATCGCCTGGTACACAATGGCAATGTAAGTGTACAAAAGCCTATGAAAGACATAGTCAGCAGCACAGGATCTAGTTCGAGAATAAATGCTAAAGCAGATTCGGCGTGCATGAGGTCCCTCAGCAGTGTAAGATGTTTATGTTTAGGATCTAATTTGTGCTTATTAAAAAGTATAATGACGAGCAATATTTTGAGTCAGTTGTTAAGGGAGTAACAGCTTTATTACCCTAAAGTTTCCTAATCACATTTAAGTGCTGCATAATTACAAATAAACCTAAAATGATGTGTGTGCTACTGTAAATTTAACCCTGGACTTTGGATGGCTTGGAGAGTTTTTTTTTTTTAAGTGAAGCAGACGGTTAAGGTGGGATGAAGTCATGAACAACATTGTCGATAAAAGGGAGACAGAATACAAAAGAATGTTTACAATTTGGTTTTCATGTTCACTGCTGGAGTTGCTCTCAGTATTGTACGCTTATTAATACTTTCCATACACCAAGTACGACATTGGAAAATTCTAAGACCCAAGAATTAACAAGAAATAAACATATTTAAGTGATAACTGTCTATAATTTTATATATCAGGTCCAAGGGGTTGGGGTTTTCTTCTAATATGGTTTCTGATCATAAACTTTATCGTGTTTTAATTAGGGTTCAAAGCTCACTGTATACTGCATCCAGTTGGTGACGTGAGATTGTGAATTGTAACCAAAGATAATTAAATAAGACCACAGTAGCACAAACAAAACATTCTGTGGACTAACCTGATAAGAGGCTTCCCAAAAGGGTGCGTACTGCTTTCACAGACGCATTTTCCTGGTCCGTGACTGCCCACACACATTTTTTTTATCTTGTATCCGAAGAGAAGAATATGGTGCAAACCTGCAATTTTGAATTTGTGATTCTGAAAACAAATCGGGAACATAATCAAAATGGATGAACTATTAAAATTGACTATGATCTGGTCAAACAATATAGCCTATAACCTGCCCACCTTATAGTGGTCAAAAAATGCCAAATAGTTTATTTAGAGTAAATTAGCTTAGGAGGAGTAGGAAAAACCTGTTTTTGAGGTATCCCAATTTGTCAGATTAGCAAAGTCAAATGGCTTTAAAATTCACATGGATCCTTGCTATTATAGGACAAACACATGTCTAGTTTGGTGGAAAGCAGATAACAAATAAATTACTCCCCGTTTACTATTTTTCCAAAATTCTGACCTGGTGGTCACACAGTTTGGCCTATGAACCATCAAAGTGAGATATTTGTAGATGTTGCCTGTTTTCTGGGCAGGACATTTTGTAACATTCTGGGCTATGACCTTGGGAGGGTAGGGAAAACAGTGACTAACAATTTTATATGTTTTGAGAGATTTACATATATGCATGTAACCTGAATTTCTTACTTCTTTGTAGTTTCCGTGTTTTTGTACAAAAAATATATCACTTCACCCTTAAGTTCATCTCTCATACATATAGCTTACCAGAATGCTGGCAGCCATGACCAACTTGGAGGTATTACCTCCTTTTTTTTTTTTTTAAATAATTGTATTATTATATTATATTATATTATTACTTGTATAATTTTATATAAGTCAGCATACAGAGTTTTCTCACCAAGAAATGATTCAGTTCTTAGTCAGACAAAGCTCCTCCTATGTTACTGCTGCGATTGCTCAGCAAAATCCCGGCTGTCACTGTGTCCCTGGAGTCGTCTTCCCTTTGTATCCACCTTAAGACCGTGATATTGTGGGGTATGTGTGTGTTTGTCTGTGACTGATAGACCACCTACAAACCCTGTTTGGTTCAAAATGTCCATCGCACTCATTCCCTCTTCATCCCCCTCTTCCAGCTTTATCCACTTGGAAATCCTCCTCTGCTGCACTTCCTCACTGTTTGCTCACATTTTCTTTGCTGGAGCCATCATGTCGGCGTCGAGCCAGCTTTGGTGAGTGGTCAGCCGTTAACAAATGACTCTGTCACCAAGGCCCACGACAGTCCAGTTCAGCTCTGCCAGTCCTGCTCTATATTCGGTCATGTGCTATTGGCATACCAGTAAATCCTCCATCAGTGGACACACTCCAATTAGAGAAAACAACGGCCATGTTCAACCCCATTTGCACCTAACAGAGCACTCCCAGAATACTGATGAAGCTTGTGTGCCTATGTCCTTCACATTTGTTGTACGCTTTATAGAGGTCTCCTTCCAACTATCCGTTCACAGTCAGGCACGTTCCTTCTGCTTTCCCGCTTCCTCAGCACTTTACAGGTCAGTCATTTACAGGGAGACAAATGAGGGGCCCCTGAGCCATCAACTGAATGGCTTGACTGCTAAGGGCCTGTATGCTGAGGTTTCTTTTTCACAAATTGGAGTTAGTTTTTTTTATTTTATTGAATTTTCAAATCACCTACAGAGAATTTTTGCAAAGTATACTAGCAGACAGAGAGAAATATGTGATCATGAAATGGTCATAGAAAACATTTCAGGAATAAATAATAATGGCAAGAGAGACCAAGTTGGGAGGATTTAGAAGGCAACAGTAGAGGATAAATCATAAGAAAGTGATTGGCAGGAAGAATATATTATATATGGAGAGGTGAGCGACACATCCAAGTAGTGTTTGCATTAGATGTAAGACAGAGACCCCTGCGCCCACAGCTTTGCCTGAGCTGTGAGAGAGGTCTGGCCCCAATAGTTCCAACTGGTTAAAAAAATGTAAAACAATGAATTTAACATCATCTGTGTCCAGTGTAAAGTAAGTCCTTATAACATTTATTTAGTTGACCTCACAGTAAAAAGTAAATATGTATGAATGTGTTTCTATCTGCTTGTTTCTATGCACATTTTAAATTTGTATAGAAATTTATAACTCATTATTTTGAGCAGGGTTTGCTGAGATGCTCGCAGCGACAGTAATGTTAGTAAAAAGCCAGGTTATCCCTATTTGCTAATGCATGCTAACTGCGCTAACGATGGATTGGAAATGTGCAACATTTTTTTGTAGACACTAAGTATCAAATAGCAGAGATTGTGAGGATAACATCATCTCTGAGTCCAATTATGAGTGGTAGCAAATATCATTTTATAGTCTTTACGATGAGTAAAACTGGTCCCCTCTTTTTGAGTAGTCCCAGATCTCACTGTTTTTGGAAGCAGCATTTGAAAATCTCTCATGCAGCTCTGTGCTGTGTCTGCAGTCCAAATAGTCTTTTAAAACTTCAAGTATTTTCCAAGCACTGTCCAGAACCTTTTGTAAAACTCAGCGGGAAGTAAATTAATTCTTGAGGCACGCTGCAGTGGAGCTGCTGAACAGAAGTAGACATGTCCTCAAAGGAGAGACATGGCTCCAGAGAGAATTCCTCCATAAAGTCCCTGCAGTACATGTCCACACATTAGTGTCCCTGTTCTCTACACTTCACAATTCACTGTAGAATTGTGTGGCCAGGTCCAAGGTCCCACTAGGTCATTAGTCATCAGGTTAGAATCCCCAAAGTTTTTCTCTGACCAAAAAACCACAGGCCTACTTATTAATCTATTTATGTACTTAACATGTAAGAAACTGCTGTGCTACTCTTCCCAAAGGTTTTGCAAAAACATTTATGAATATGAAGGCAGTGTCTCTGATGGATAAAAGTTACACCTGAACATAAAATATGGGGCAGGCCCGGCAGGAAACAAAAAGGCAAAACTCAAACTTTTCAAGGTAACAAGGCAGGATAAGGATCTTGAAGCTGACAGAGACAAAACAGGCAACTTGAAAAAGACAGAACTGAGGATTTGACTGAAATAGAAACTGAACTGATGATAAACTAGAGACAGGTGGGGGAAAACAGGTGAAACAAATCAAAACTGGAGGGAAACAAAGGAAGGAAGTTAATGGAACAGAAACACATGAGGGAGATCAGAACTTCAAAATAAAAACAGGAAACACAGAACTCTGAACACAAATCTAAACAAGGAAAACTCAGGTAAATGTCAATAAGTAAGGAGTCCATAAAACAGAACAAAAATATACTTTCAGAGTTCAGGGTCAGGCCAGAATCATGACAACCATGACTTGAAAATAGACATCCGCCAAAAATCATTTGTACTCATAGAGGAACAAATGAGTTGGTAATTTAGATTTAAACAAAATCAATTGTTAACAGAGGAAAAGACATTGGTGCTTAGACCACAGTGGAAAGAAGACTGCCATGGAAGCAGTCCTTTGAATATGCTTTGGATATGAAGGAGACTTTGAGATGAGGAATGGAGCACGAAGATTGGACCTCTAATGAAGGCCGCACCAGGGGTGGAAAGGGGTCAAGAGTGACAGGGAGGAGTGAAAACATTTTAAACTTCAACAGTTGATGGTGATGTCATGGTGAGCATATCAGGTTATAATTGGATCAACAGAGAGAGCTGGTGGAACTCAAAGATTGCAGGAACTGTGCCGTCAGAAGAAGCGGTCCTCCAGACTGAACTTTTGTTTAGTTTCATTTCCTCAACTGAGATGTGTTTTTCATTGTAGGAACAACACATCTGTTACCAACTCACTCAATTCTGTCCCTTCCTCCATTTATATTTCAAATTCGTCCTTGCAAACTTCTCAGGGAAAGTATAAAGGAAAGAGAAAAGGACAAAAAGCCAAAGAGAAACCACTCAAAGTGCTTCAGAGAGTTGTTCCTCTCCTTGTGGTCTATATCGTTTTTACCAACATGTTTCCTGTTTTCTGAGCTGCTAATGTCCTACCATCATTCTAATTCCATCATTACAGAGTTTATAAATTGATCAACATCAGGAAATGTTCTGTGATTTCCACAATTAGTCCATGTTGATTATTGTGTGAAATGTCTGCCATTTGTGTTAATGTCCCTCTGTAGACCTACTGCTGGAGGACCTGCAGTGTCACCTGCTGTTCTCTCCATCAGCCTGCCCTTCATTATTTTACACATTTAACGTACTATTCTTGTAGTTAGCATCACTGCTGCAGGTCATTAGTTACAGTCTCCTCCGCTACCTGCTGCTCTCCCTGAAGACAGCATTACCCGTCAGCTTTAACTCACCTGAGCTACTCCCTGCTGCTCTTAATGCAGACACAATGAATGTTTATGCCAGACTTCACTGCACTCAAAGCATTTCATGTTGCCAAAGCTGGCCTACACAACATATCTATGTTTAGTCTCTGCGGAGACACAGATTGGATGAGCTGTAATCTGGCATTGTTACTGCCCAGATTAACCTTCTTAAACCCACTGGCAAAGTTGACAAAACCGGCCAGCTTTTTTTCCAGCAGTTAATTTGGGATGATGCCATGTACACAGTGATCTGTGGCGAGACAGCTACAAGAAAAAATGCTACAATGGCCTTGTTCTGCCATACGTGATGTTTTCATAACTGATCTGTTCTCCATCAGTCAAGAGAGGATGCTGTGGGTCAGCTACAGCTCTAACCCCAAGCATAAATAATAGGGGCAGTGAGTTATTCACAGGCAGGGATTAAAAACCTTCAGTTCACAAGTTTATGCCATGAGTTCATAAGATTTTTTTTAATTTTTTATTTGGTGTGTGATGTGTTCTCTCTCTCTCTTTGTCTGAGTGCATGTTGCATCTTATTAAATCGCTGTAGCGATGAGCATTTTGTGTCCTTTGTCCAGTGGCTCAGGCCTTCTGTGGAGTGCCACGGATATGGCTGCAGGCTGTAGCTCTCTTGCATGCTGTCATATTTTGACCGGGAGTTGGCTGCTCGGTGGAGGGGTACAGTTTGGCGGTGGGGAAGGTAGTGGGCTATTATAGTGTGAAATCAGCAGCCTCCAGGATGTTCACCTCCCACTAAAAAAGTGATTATTTCCAATGTCCTCCTCTTTTCTGAAAAACAAGTTGGAGAAAAAGCTCAATCTAAATCTCCTTTCAGGAGACAGGTGTTAATGGTCCTTAAAAAGGAATGAGGAGCTTAAAGTTCTTTTCAATTCAGAGTGGATGACTTTGATTATATGGAACGTGTCACCTCTAAGAACATGAAGTGTTACAGATGTGGTAGTGAGGGGCATGCGATTCATGCGTGCCCGGAGAGAGAGAGTCGTGATGAGCCTGTCGATTGTGCCATTTGGCCGGGCCGCCAATGGCAGAGACAGCTTTTTTATCATATGGAGGATAAACATAAAGCATATATGCATTGAGTGCAGAGAAAATTGATACCCTGAACGGGCAGACCGGCTGCCCGTTCAGGGTTACACAAAAATGCTCACACTGCCGGCTTCTGAACCGCCTCAGTCTGACACAAATGTCCTTCCAAATATCCATCCTTCAAAATCAATTTGTGCTTCATTCTTTGATATAAGCTCGACATCGCTGGTCCCCTCTCTGCCGACCAGAATTTCTTCCTGGCCTACTTTGGACATCACACACACACACACACACACACACACACACACACACACACACACACACACACACACACACACACACACACACACACACACACACACACACACACACACACACACCTTGGGGTAGAAAACAAACTGCTATCTTGGCTGTCAGGCGATGTAACACTGAAAATAATTAGTGACAATATGTTTGTATGAAAGGATGTTATTGGTCACCCTGCACATTCAATCACTGACATAACACCCCCCATCTTCTTTAATCTCTAACTATTGATCTTGAAGGCCTATTCCCACAACACACCTTCATGCACTATTTCACAGACATCTCATCTGCCTGAATCATTTAGGCCATACGTTGTGAATCTGCAGGGAACTGATGTGATGCCATGCTGAATCCCCTGTAACCCTCTGGCCTGCATTTTGCATGCCTGGGCTCAGGCCTTTCTAGGCTGTTCATCCATCAAAGGCTCCATGTGTTGGTTGATGAGCCATGCAGAAAACAGCAATGGTAGAACGGCTACTGAAATATGTTAAAGGGAGAATTCAATCAGTAGACTTTGTCATTCTGAAGTCTGTAAACAACTGAAGTCAAATTATGTTAAAGCTTGAGTTAATGTTCGCATTGCAATTCTTTTTATCTTATGATATGGATTGTATGCCGATAATGATCAGCAACACTTAGTCACAGTTCAAGATGCAGTTACTTCTTTCTCCCGGTTTCCCATGGATGCGTAAAAGATGTTTGATGCAGGCAGCTAGCTAGTGGGATAATCAGATAAAATATAAATCAATCGTATGTCCTTTTGTATAGCCCATATTCATTTGACTCATCAGGTTTAACAAGATGTGACATCCTTTTTACCCTCATCAAGAGGGAGAAAAAACTACCAAACTTAAAAAAAACCTTTTAACAGCAAAAAATATTAAAATAAAGAAAAACTAGAAACCTCAGAGAGTCACATGATGAGGGTCTCTCTTCCAGGACGGACAGGGGATGAAGGGAGCAGCAATGACAATTGTAATTATAGCGATATTGCCTGTAAAATTAGTAGATGCGAGAAGGCTGATTGTATATTGAAGCAATCTAGTTCTAATAATAATCCCCACTCAGCTGCCACCATGATCACAATCCAAAATACTGTCGTAGCTGTGATCATGGATCTGCCACGATAAAGCAAAAGGACTCTGGGAAGAAGTCAAGTCAGTAACATGTATTGATGAAACAATGTGATGAAGAGCAAGAAGAGAAAAGAGAACGTCAGCTGCATCCTTTAGCAGACCAAAATGAGACTATTGTGTCACCAGCTGGTCCCATGTTATTGTCATCACCACAGCAACAAAGCTATGGACGAAAATGTTCTTTGGTTGATTACCATTAGCTGTTCGGTTGAGTACTTGCATTTGAAGATAAATTCTCTTGATGTTTTCACCTCGCTTTTTGCTGCCATTACCTTTTGAAACACAGATTGTCTCTGAAGCGCAACGAATCATGGGATATGTTGGGACGATTGGGATCCACCCGGATGAGCCTGCGTTGCTCGGTGGTGGAAGAAAACATTTGTCATCTGCATTTGGAGGAGCCTTCGAATTCAGACAGTCTAGTCACGCAGCTGTGACGCAATCGGTCTATGAATGCAGACGAGGAAGGATGCGGCCCCTAAATTGATACACAGCTACAGTCTTATTTTTTGTTCGGTTTATTGGCAGGTGGCCACCAAGGTAATGGTGCATTACCACCATCAACTGTGTTGGTGCACTATTCAGGAGGTATTCTATACTGGTTAGTCCTAAGGGGTGTAGGGGAGCTGGAGCCAATCCCAGTTGAACCAGAGGTTGGGTACACCCTGGACAGGTCACCAGTGTATCCCAGGACTTATAGAGACAAACAGAACAGGATTCGAACCAAAACCTTCATGCTGAGGTGAGGCTTTGACCGAGACAGCAAACAAAGTTTTTTGGAGTCTTCTGGAGTCTTCTGACTGTGATGTACTCAGACAGCTTGATTTTGTAAAGCAGAGAGCTGAGCACATGGAATAAAAACTCTGCACTGAAGGCGCACAGGACTACCTGAGTAAAACAGAGAAAAAACACTGGTATGGTACTTCCAAAAATTTGATTCACAAAGAACACACATGCAGATCAACTACCGACCGAGACGGAATTATCTGGCAGAGCAGGGGAGTGAAGAACAGGCTTTTATGGGCAGGTTGATGAGCTGAGTGGAAGCTGGTGTGCCTTGTCTGCTGCAGGAGAAGCCAGCCTCTCCCTCTGCCACACATGCCCTGCAGGAGAAAGAACAGAAAGGGGGGGGGAGCGAGAGAGAGAGAGAGAGAGAGAGAGAACACAAAAACAACAACAACAAATAAAAACAACACAGAATCATCACAGCTGGTGAACATAGAATATGTTTTGTTCAGCTCACGAGCCACATATCTTCCCTGGGAGTTGGAGGAAACCAAATCAGAGCAATAAAATTGAGAGAAGGTTGGTGTGGTATTCACAGCCCTGCAATTAAAGCAGATTTAATTGCTTTTTAATCCAGAAAAAGAGAATAGCCGTCCTACGTAGTTTGTAGGCCTCTGGCTTATCCAGTTACCTGGCACATGTAAACTTTTTGCTCTGGGTTTTTGACGTGTAATTGATTCAATGTAAATGGTCTGTACCTCCTTCAGGACTTACGCCGGGTTCACACAGCGCGCAGCCGCCTGGCGGTTCACACAGGACACGCATTTCTCCGCGCCGGTCATCCTGCGATAAAACAGCATATACTTACTTGTGGCTCCAACATTAACTGCAACGGCGTCCCAACACTTATCTTTTTTGGCGTTGTCTTTATACAACATGTTCTGAGGATCATACAACTCCCTGTACTTCTCCACTTCAATTATCAACTTTATGTCATCCGCTGTTTGCTCCGTGCAATGTCGGGTGTCGGGGGTAAATGAGGTAGTCACAAGTGACTACGCAACCCTATAGCCACCCCCTCTCTCTGTCTCTCTGTCTCTCTCTTTCTATCTATATGACTGTAGTGGATGGGCAGAGGGGGACATTTAATTATGTGATTGTGAAAATTGTGAAAATTAAAACTCCAGGACAACAGAAGGGGATGCATATTTGATAATTTATGTCATATAAAATATGTCATTTATATCGTTTAAAATCATTTTTCAGTGTGTTTCCTGGCGCGATACGCTCGCGGCAAGCGGAAAAATAGACTCGACGCCGAAACCATCGGTGCAGGGCGTCGAGTGAGTCGCCATTTTGTGAGAGTGTGCCGCAACACACTGTGAAACCTGTGCTAATGACAGACACTGTTGGTAGACGCTCACCTGCTGCTGAGATGTCTGTACAGGAGGAAGATGGTGTGGTTCCACCCGATGAAAGCCGGCTGCGTGGTCGTTTGAAAAATTCAGAGTCACTACGTGATTTGGGATCGGTATTTGACCATTTGTCCTGTGAACGGTCTGCTGAGTTGTCTGTTTTGCTCAACAACTATATGTGTTTGTTTAATGATGTTACAACTTGTACACACTTGTTGGAGCATGACATTGATGTAGGTGATGCACAACCAGTCCGCCAGAGGTTTTACAGGATATCTCAGGAAAAACGTAAGGTAATGGAGAAAGAAATAGAGTACATGCTAGACAATCGCATTGCTGAACCGCCAGCTTCCAGCTGGGCGTCTCCGTGCTTGCTTGTGGATAAATCAGATAAAAGTCCTCGGTTCTGTACTGACTACCGTAAAGTAAATGGTGTAACAAAACCTGATGCTTATCCACTGCCACGCATGGAAGACTGTGTAGATCAGGTTGGTTCAGCTAATTTTGTTAGCAAATTTGATCTGCTCAGAGGATATTGGCAAGTACCGCTGTCCCAGAGAGGGAGAGAGATCTCTGCTTTTATTACCCCATTTGGACTGTTTTCCTATTCCGTGATGAGTTTTGGATTGAGGAATGCACCGGCAACTTTCCAGCGCCTTATGAACATGGTAGTGTCTGGGCTGGAGGGGTGTGCTGTGTATCTTGATGATGTGGTGATTTATAGTGATACCTGGGAAGATCATGTCTGCCGAATTAAAAGGCTATTTGACCGCTTGCGTGACGCCAACCTAACTGTCAACTTGGCAAAGTGTGAGTTTGCCAAGGCCACTGTTACCTATCTGGGTAAAGTGGTAGGGCAAGGGCAAGTGCGGCCTATTCAGGCAAAGGTATTTGCAATTAAAAACTATCCAGTGCCGACTACCAAGAAGGAGCTCATGTGTTTTTTGGGCTTGGTGGGATACTACCGAAGTTTTTGCAGGAACTTCTCTTCTGTTGTTGCTCCTTTAACAGATCTGTTGAAGGCTAGAGCCAAATATATCTGGTCAGGTTCCTGCCAACAAGCCTTCGATAATGTAAGAACTGTTCTGTGCTCACCCCCTGTTCTCATGGCACCCTGCATGAACCGTCCTTTTGCCTTGCAGGTGGATGCGAGTGACGTAGGTGCAGGTGCTGTGTTGTTTCAGGGTGACAGTGATGGGGTGGAGCGCCCTGTGAGTTTTTTCTCCAGAAAGTTCAATTCATACCAAATCAATTATTCTGTTATTGAAAAAGAAAGTCTTGCTCTGATCTGGGCATTACAACACTTTGAAGTTTATGTTGATTCTAGTGTTCCCATTTTGATATACACTGACCACAATCCCATTACTTTTCTTCATTCCTTGCCTTGCCCTCGCAGATTGATGCGTTGGTTCCTTTTTCTGCAGTCCTACTGTTTGGATATTCGTCACATCAAGGGCTCTGAGAACATTGTGGCGGATGCATTGTCTCGAGCGCCTTGCTCTTGAGTATTTTACAGTTGTCTTCTCAGTCAACTATTTGTCTCCTCTGCCTCACTTAAAAGTGCTTCTCCAGACGTCGGGAGTTGCTGGGTGGCAGGGAGCAGAGTGAGTGGACTATAGAGGTGAGTATTGTAAACTACAAAATAGAGTCAAATTGTTAAGGAAATTAGTTTGTAATATTAATTTGAGCTATTTGAGAAATGATATACCCTGATGGTATTGTTGGTACAATGGTTGGTATTACCAAAAAAAACAAAACATTGGTATGTTATGTGTATGTATGTGGGATTACCAAAAAAAAACATTGGTATGTTATGTGTATGTATGTCGGGATTCCCGGTGGGAACCCCTCTCTTATGGGGGGGGGTGTGACGACCCCTTCCACCCTCGCCTGGACACTAGGTGTCCCTGTTCTCTTTTCCCCTGAGCTGTAGGTGGAGGTGACGTCAGTGTTAATCAGTGCACACCTCGGCCAGGTGTGCTGTGCCCTTTAAAAGGCCTTGCCACGTTCATCTCTGGGTCTTGCGCTCTTGGCGGGACGAGGTTGTCTCTCCCTGACTCCTGACTGCAGCATACTTTTCTGTTTTTGTTCTTGGACACATGTTGTGTTGTTGAGTATAATTTAATTTGTTAATAAATATCTAAAAAAGCAACAGTCCACTCATGTCATCTCCCTCCTTGTCACAATCCTTGAGCCGGGCTGTGACACTTGGGATGCTGTGTAAAATGTAATAATTAGCAAATCATTTAAACCCTATATTTGATTGAAAATTGTACAAAGACAACATATTTGCTGTTGAAACTGAGATTTTCTTTTGAAAAATATATGCTCATTTTGAATTTGAAGTCAATATTACTTTTCAATAAAAGTTTTGACTTTACAGATGTGCACAAATGCCCCCCATACCATTACAGATGGTGTCTTTATAACTGATACATCCCTCTCCTCTTTTGTCTGGACGATGCAGCGTCCAAAAAGATTTTTGATCTTTTGATTGGTCAGACCACATTACAGTTTTCTACTTTACCTCAGTCCATCTTAAATGAACCTGTGCCCAGAGAAGGTGGCACTGTTTCTGAATCTTGTTTATGTATGCTTTAACTAAATTTGTGGATGCAGTGATGAACGTTCTTCACTGACAATGGTTTTCAGAAGTGTTCCTGAGCCCAGTGATTTCCACTACAGAATCATGTCTGTTTTTAATGCAGTGCTACCTGAAGATCGCAGCAATTCTATATTATTTTTCTGCCTTGTCCAAACAACATTTCTCAGTTTCAAAATTTGATGTGTTCTCTTTATATGTTTTTAAATAAATATAGGGTTAAAGGATTTGCAAACAGGAAGACATTGTCTCAAGGAATTTCTTGGGCTCTGGACGCTTGACTACACATCTAAAAAGACCAGTTAGAACCATTTAACTCATAGTCCTCGTCAGTGACAATGAGGCAAAATGAACATCTTCAAGTAGCCGTTAAAGTACATGTAACTGCATCAACATCATGAACACACCCACTCGCACACTGTGAATCCTGCAGACTATTACCTGCTGTATTCACACATCAGCTAAATCGGACATTACCCAGATTTTGTATTAGGGAGCTGGCAGGTTACAGACCGGTTAATGTCTGGTGCGACTGAATCGGACATTTGCGTTCACACGTACAGCTCCGCCAGCTGATGTCTGGACAAAGTCCAGCGTGCACTGCATGTGTGAAAGTGGCTTCAATGTAGCTGAAGCAGTAAGAGATGGTCAGGAAAATTACACTTATGAAGAAAGTGATGAGAGCAAGAAGAGGATGATCGGTTGGTGTGCCTCCTTATGTTTATGCACACAAACAACTAATATGCAGACACCTACCATCCAAAAGTAGCTTCAAACTGTTTACACAAACCATGAAATTGCAATTGCGACATACCTTATTAAAGCGTTCAAGACGACCAGTTGATGCACTTGTAGGCATCTTTTTTTGGCCCTGATGTGTTGGCCTCTTTTGAGTACTCATAGAAAGCTCTGATGGGGATGGTACCTCACCATGTTGGACATCACAAGACATCCCAAACAATTCTGTCAGTGTCTTGTGTGTCTGTATGTGGCAGCATATTTGTTTTTTACTATATCAACTAACAATGTGAATAATTGTATTTAATGAGGTAAAAAGCATGTTCTAACCAAAACTATATGGAGAACATAGTGTTTGTGTGCTGAAGTTTTCTACAGCATTTCTTTCTGGGGATCAACATCACAAAGTAAAATTTTGACTACCTTGCTTCTCCACAGCCAGTCTGAGTCACCATAACTATAGGTGAGCGCCTCTCCTGGACCTATGTCTCGTATTGCAAACAAACACAGATGGGGTTTCCCTGGCACAGTTAAGTACTTAATCTTGGCATTAGGGTTGATATGGTCATCATTTACAAGTCTTCCGAGTGACCCATCCTCTTTTGCTGCATCAACACTACAAAAACACAAGTAACACTGAATTACAAATCTTTTAATTTATACACATACAAGAGCAGTATATATTAACCTGACTTAAGAGCCTTCTATCAATAATTTGTATATGTTCAGCACCAAAAGCAATGTGTCATGGAATTTGGATTAAGACGAGTTAGCCCTGAATTATATACTTACCACCACAGTTTACCATTAAAATGGAACTCAAACATGAAGATTCAAGATTCTAGAGTTTATTGTCATATGCACAACAATTACACCTTAAGGCTGTCATGGTAAAGTCTCTGTCTCCTTTCCCATTCCTCCTTGGTTATTAGTTCACCTCGATATTCCAACACAAAGTCTCCTTTTTCAAACAGAGCAGAGGTGAAGATACCACGACCTAGTTAATACACAAAACCAAACAACAAATAAATATTTACCTAATAACAAATAAGTGATAAAAAGTTAGGACACATATTTAAGTTTAAGATTCAATTTACCTTTGAAAGCATTTATGTATCTGATGTCAAGTCCAACTTTATCCATTCCAGTATGAGCAAAACATTTTGCATCATCCTTTTGGATTAATGCGAAGATTGTTGTTAGGATTATTATGTACTAGAAGTCTAGTAATGTACATGTGGCATCTGAGCAGAAGCCATATTCTGAGCTCATAACTTGACATTCACGTCTTTATTTAATACAAAGGACTTATTGTTTTACCGAAAATCATTTCTTTACATATGCAAAAGACCCAATAGGTTAGAAACACCTTTCTACAACAGAAATAGGCTGCACATGAACTACATATTAACAGGAGGATGATGTCTGTTCTAGTGTAGAACAGTGTAGAAAAAGAATATAGAGCACATCATACACATGCAAGCATTCAAACAGTCCAATAGTAATACATACTCTATTCACTCACTAAACTACACATGTTTCACAGGTTACACAAACAAACACACATCCTCAAACAGACTCTCAAGAAACTCATTAAATCACTAGGTGTGGAATCATCTAACTATAAATGAAGGATTCTGTCTGTCTAATTGCCTGTCTGTCTGTCCGTCTGTGAGTCCATCCATCTGTCCTTCTGTTCATCCGCCTGTCTGTCCGTCCATTTTTCCTATCCTTTCGTTCATCTGTCTGTCTGTCCCTCGGTTCGCCAGTCCGTCTGTCTGTCTGTTAAGGTATAGTTTTAGATCACTTTTCTAGTAGGAATTTTACCTTTTATTCACTTTTTAAAATAAATTGTGCAACTGTTCTGCTGCTAAATCCGGTAACATGATCAGAGTCCTAAGTCCTAAGTGGTGTTGTAATATCCACACAAACACACACACACACACACACACACACACACACACACACACACACACGGTAGTTGTGTTTTTACAGACATAATTTAGTGACACAAATAAATGAACATGCTTTTTTATTCTCTCCCCAAGATTATTGTAATGGATTGTTTCCTTGACGGAACAGGAGAGGACTTTTAAAACATTCTAAACAGAACAAAGTGTGCTATTCAGGGTTGAACAGGAAAAAGTTACTTGTTACTGCTGGAAAACGTTTTTTTATGAGAGACTGAAAGAAAAACATTTCTGGGTAAATTTTTACGATCAAAACCAAAATCATCAGTAAAGAGATGCTAAAATATTCCATTGGGCTCAGGAGAACCGCAAATACAGCAGGTGATGATTCTCAATGGGTTTGACTTTCAATTGATATGTTCTCTCCTTCTCCTTTCCCAACACATTTTCAAGCTCTTCCACATACTTTTCAACCACTCTCTCAGCTTGTAGTTGTTGGATATAATTTGAAGACATTTGTACCACCAGTAAGAAGCCTGGCACTTAGAGAGCAGAAAGACTTGTGTGCTTGATGTTCATATGTAAGGCCACATGTAAGATCCAGTCCAACAAGAGGTGGCACTGGCATGACTCAACCACACCTTGACAACGACTTCATTTTATTTAATTGTTCACAGCTTCCACAAATGTGGAAACTGTGAACAATTGACAGTGATGTAAGATGATAGGTTAGTGGGGCATTGACACTGTTGATGATCATTTAATTTAATGTTGGTTTTCAAAGTAATGATAGTTTACCATTAACATTGTGATTGCTCAGACTTTTCTGCCCCAGCAGCTTCAGTAAGTTGCAGAGAGTCTAGGTTGAGCAAACACTACCACCCTGTGGACAGTCGGCTGTGTGTGTGCACCTGTGTGTGTGTGTGTGTGTGTGTTTGCTCTTGTACAGCTGTCTTTGTTAGGACCAGTTTGAGCCTACAAACTACGAAGTGAGGACATTTTGGGAAAGTGAAGACATTTTGTCCTCACTCTCTGACCCACCTTTAAGGGACTGTTTGGGGGTTAAGGCTTGGTTAGTTTAGTGTAATGGTTAGAATTAGGTTTAGGTTAGGTTAAGGGTTAGGGTTAGGCATTTAGCTTGGATGGTTAGGGTAAGGGGCTAGGGAATGCATTATGCCAATGAGTGTCCTCACTAAGATATAAGTACAAACGTGTGTGTGTCTGTGCAAGCATGCACTTGTGCACATGTCTGTAGGATGGCTGCTCCGAATGAGTAATGACTAAACCACTGCTTGGTTAGATGGGTTTTTAATATCCTAGAGAGACAGGAGGGTGTGAGAACAGTAGTGACAAATTGAAAACAAAAAAGACAAGATAAAAGGTAAAACACAGCTACAGTGTCATCACTGGCACCATCAGATATAAAACAAACAACCTGCTCTTTTTACTACAGGATTAATAAAGATTGAATTGTGTTTTGAATAAGTATGAAGTAAAAGCTGCTCTCTGAAGGAACCAACTGATCAATATCTTATTGTAAAAGCTGGGTGTTATAATTTGCTTCTGGCAAACCCAAAGTGCAGAACACAAACCCAGTAATAGATGGTTGTAAAAATGTTTATTGCTCAAGTGGTTGGAGCTTGTAGGCTGAGGCCGGAGCAGATGAGGTTGAAAAAACAGGATGACGCTAAGTCAGTTGATTCTGTGGCAAAAAAAGGAGCAAGGGATAAGTTGGCAGCAAAGCAAGGCACAAATAAACTCACTAGAAGATATATGTTGCAATCACGAAGCCTAGCTGTGTTACCACACTGGTGGTCGGACAATCTGGCGAAGACAGGCGAGATGAGCTGGGGTTTTATAGACTGAGGAGAGGTGGAGTTGACGAGGAGATGAATCTCAGCTGCACAGGTAGACACACACAGGGAGAGAGACGTACAACAAACACTGGGTTAAGGGAAAACACGAGGAGAACACAAGACAAGAACATGGAGGTAGAACCCTGGTCCTAAAACTGGGAGTCCACTTTATTAGACTTGCACTTTCTGTTTCACTCAAACACTGAGCTTGTTTCCCAAGGTCTCGGATTCAATGATTTCCAACCGTTTGTATTTCTGTCAAAAAGAGAGAGGGGCAGATTTATAGAAGATGCTCCAGAGAGATACTGGGAGAAGACGATGGATTTTAGGACAGGGTGTTACAATCTATGTTTAATACCTACCTGGGTAATACTACTAATAATAGAGTGATATAGACTTAAAGAATACAATGAATATTTAGCGATTGAGTTATATGTGTATAAGAAAATTATTTGGAGGTATTATGAGTATTGAGTGGAGTATTTGTGGCTTTGTAGTGGAAATTGATATTTCACCTTTTTTTGTGACACTTGTTTTAATAGTAATAATATCAAACTAAACCCAACATCATCATTTAGAGGATTTGGAAGGATTTTGGGTTATGCACCAGCATCCTTTAATACACTCAAAAATCCCTGATTGTTTTGGACAACAACAACAACAACAACAAACTCTTCTGACTCACCACTGACCGAAGAGATTCAGCAGACTGGATAATACTGTCCTGAAGGCCCCATCTCACTCCACTCCACCTGTTCCTGTAAAGTTTCTTCACAGTTTACAGATTCAAAGACGAATAGGCTAAAAAAAAAAGTTAATTATACCCAGTGCCAAAGCCCCAAAATATTCAACAGACACTTCAGATCCAATACAGTGGGATTTGTGCCTTACTTTTTGAAGTCACGTTATTATTTACTTTGTCCACCATATGGAATAATGACAATTTATTTTTTCTTAATTTTCATTCATTTTGTAATTTTGTCTCGTCTTACTAACTTATATCTTGATAAATGATGAATTGCAGCAATTACATCACAAATACTTCAATTGAAATTGTTTTGGGGTCAAAATGATGTCAAAGTAGTCAGAATACAACACAAAACTCAAGACAACGTTTCATTAGTTCAAACACATTAACAGAGATGTGATATAGTGTTAATCTGAAACCTTCCCTTCTTCTTGCCATGTCTAACCTATTCACTGCCCCTGATTGCGTACAGTCTATCATCACCCCCATCAGACCACACACACCAACAAACAACATTGTTTACATAATTGATCTTCATCATCCTTGTCTTTATTCTCATGATGCTGGAGAGTTCAGACAGAGCATGTTGTGAAAGGAGCCACTGAATCTTTCATGATCTTTTGATGGGCTAGTGCGATGCTTTTATGTCACACAGGCATGGTGGCTGGTCAGTGTGTGTACGTGTGTTCCAGTCTACAGAGGTTGGACAGGGCTCTGTGTGTCATATGGCTCAAAGGGAAACCTTGCTTTGGTCCATTAATTGGAAATATGTCCATTATGTTTCCACAATGATTATGCTAAAATGCTTTGCTTCAAAGACACAATTAACATGGTCCGCAGCCTCTGGTACTAAGTGTTCCAGCAATCAGACATAAAAGAAGTTTGCCAACTTAGCAACAGATGTTAGATAGTTAAGAGCACACAAAACTTAAGATGGCTGCTCGTTATTTGCTCTAGAATCTAATGGACATTTGTATCACTGGATTACTTAGTAAGCAAAGCAGGCAGTTACACACAAGCTTATATGAACCATGGTTTACTTTGTAGCCACACTAACAGAGTGACTGTAGGGAAGTCAGTCGGATCCACATCCTTGGTCCGGACTAAAATATCTCAACAGCTATTAAAAGGACTGCCATTAGTATGAACTGACTTGTAATCCCTTCTTACTTTGGTTTATGACTGAATACTGCAAAACTAAATACATTCCCAGCAGTCTCAGATGTCCTTTCCGTTAAGTAATTATCAAGTGAGCATGTCAGCATGTGGCACTGTGCCTGTACTGTCGCTGCTAACGTAGGGTAGAGATTATACAGAATAACATCAACATGGACAACTCTGTAACCAGGTTTCCATCCAATAACACAATTTTTATACCAAATAGAGACATTAAAATAACTCAAAATCTCAAACAATCAGAAACAATATAGAAAACATGATAAAAATACAGTATACATGTTTTTCATGTAAGCTATTTCATCTCTGCACATTGATGTTGTTGGCTGCTGCCATTATTTGTTTCTGCAGCACAAAAGAACCTTCATCTTCAAAGATCACATGGAGAGGAGAGGCCATGTAGAAAAAAAGAATCTAACAAATAGCGTGTACAATTGATTGTATCAGTCGTTTAATTGCTAACATGGATCCATCCCAGTAAATAATCCATTTAATGAGCATTTGTTAAAAGTTTTATTATTGGTGTAAATGGAGTAATACACACACAAACGCATTTAAATGAATTAGGATGCAACTTTATTCTTCCATTTTTATTTTAGTTGAATGAATAACATGGTTACATTAGTTTTCCATGTAATCTTGCAGTCACTGTGATTTGCTGTTGGTTATTTACCTTGAATGGACAAAACTGCCCATTTAAATGGCTTTTACATTTTGTTCTACTTTTCAGACATTCTTCTCCTCGGTGAGTTGATTATCAATTCAATTCAATTTTATTTGTATAGCGTCAAATCACATGATCCATTGTCTTAGGGCACTTTAAATCATTATTCCAATTCAACATTATTTAAGTGGGTAAAAGCCTGCCAGCAGATATAGTATTTTGCTGTACAATTCTTGATCATCTTGTATCTTTTTTTAAATATTTTATCAACTGTATGAAGTTACAAGTAAAGTCTGAAAACTAGATGGCATGTTGCCAATTGAAAGACAGAATAAACTTAAAGGGCTAGTGTGTTGGACTTAAACGTAAAGTTGCAGATTGCAACCAGCTATTGTAAGTCGCTTTGGATAAAAGCGTCAGCTAAATTAAATGTAATGTAATGTAAAGCTGAATACACCCTGTTTTTTAAGCGTGTAAAACCTACGTTGACCTTCAGGTCAGTGTTTAGTTTGCAGTTTGTCTGGTATTGGCTGAGGTGCAACATGACGGACTCCATTAAAAGGACCTGCTCTCCGGATGTAGAGATGAATGGCTCATTCTAAGGTAACAAATATACAACAATAGTTTACACTCGCGAGAACACAACTATTAAAATTATATTCCATTTCTGCCAATAGATCCCCTGAAATCATACACACTGACCCTTTAATAGGGGCAGTAACTGAAAGGTGCATGTCTGAGTTAATTTTGTGTTGTAGCTGCCTGAAAAATCACTGTGAGACCACACACAAACCAGAAATTAGTCAGAACTGGTAAACTTGAGAGAATGTGGACACTTCCAATCCCTATCAGTTCGCAGAATTAAAAAAAAAAAAAAATGTTGTGAGCAAAAAGAGAAAGGCAGAAATATTTACACGCTTGCTGAACTCAAAGTTAACACATATATTCAGAAAAATTACAGCAGAATAAAGATGAGGACATTGAACTGTAAATGCAGATGAGAAATGGCTGTTTTTTGTGATTTCATGTTGAGAAATGGTTCTTTGGAGAAAACATCATCCAAATACAAAGTCATCATGCTAAGTAAAGGGTCCAATAACCTAAAGATTTTTCTTCTTTGTTCCTGTAAAGCTGATATGTTGGAGGCTTTCATTAATGAATACACTTTTATGGAAATAATAAATAGCTTAAAATGATACCAACATGAATATTAACTGTGAACCTGAAAGTTTGACGGCATGTTTGAAGTTTTTGCCTTAAGTTCAACTATTCAGAACATATAAAAAATAACTAATAATCTCTTCAGCTCATTTCCTTAGTCCTGTGTGTTGATCCACTGCTGTTGTGCTTTCTGGAAAACCTTTTAGTCCCATCAAATATATCTCATGTCAGGCGATTCCTTTGTCAATGTCCCAGTAGAGAGCAGCGCATTTTCATTCTCACTCGGTCAACAAATGCAATTTCCTGTTGAAGAGCAGAGTCCAGGGCTGCAGAAGCACACAGAGGAGGCAGAAAATACATCAACAGACTCAATCGTCTGTCTCGTTGGTTACAGAAAAAATCTTTAACAAAGAAAAGCAGAAACACAGGAAGGAAAACAGACTAACACTTTAGTCAAGTAAGACGTCAGCAAAAACAAACAAACAAAACCAGAACGTACTCTATATTCACTCCTACAAGCCTTACTGCTATTTACTGTATATGTAAAGCATAGTGTCCATGAGAAGTTAGGATAGTTTCCACTGAAAACACATCTAAATCTGTATATCTGCACCACCTCAGTGAAGTCACGATCCACTGTGGTCATGTGTTGTGCAGTGGAAGAGAGTGAAGCCAGAGAGGCCTGAACACCCGACTGGGTGTTGTCTTTACTCAGATTCAGTCCAGTTTCCTCTCAAGACAGTGGCGATTAACCTCAGACCCTCCGGTCCTGATGCTGAATAGGTGGGGTTTCCTGATGGACCGCTCAGCTCGTGCTCAGGTCAGATTTGGGCGGTGGCTCGAGGGTCTCAGCGACTTCACCCAGCTCATCCAGCAGCTCTGTGAAGGCCGGCCGTCTGAAGGGCTCCAACTGAGACAGGAGAAAAGACAAGTGTTTGAGGATGCCCATGCTAGGTACATAATGAACACAATGCACACTATGGTTTCACATTATTAAACTGATCAACAGGTGGCAGTAATATCCCATGATATTTTGCAATGCCCCAGCAAAAAAAGGTAAGAAGAAGACCAGTAAACATGCCACAAATTTAAAATACTTAAATCCAAGTATCTACACATTTGTCAGTTTTTATAAGGCAAAGCAACATGTACCCAATGTAGTGTTGTACATCATCGACCATCTTAACCTTCACATATCTCCTGTTGCCTCAACTGAACTAGTGAAAATGATCATGATGATATACAGTGCAGGTTTAAAAACATTTAGACTATTATTGATGATTCACCAACAAAAACTTAGAATACATCTTATGGATGCAAATAATACTATATAACTACATACTAAAACAACGATAACTTCATGTCTAATATTTTTCTTCAATTCTCCTCATCAATGCTGTGACCTTGTTTCTGTGTTAACCTGTTTCCATGAATGTAATCCATCCTCTATCCACCTACCATACAGCAGCTGGCTGCCAAGTCCAGGAGACGCTGAGGACAGTCGCTCACTATCTCCTTGAATGTGTTCACATTCAGCCCATAGTCCTGAAATGCACATACATCATCAGACACTGCAGTGAGGACACAATATAACACACATTTACTGGGCATCTGTGCTGTAAGTGGAACAATGAACATTTGTGTCCCTACCACAGCGTGGGACTAGCTGGTAACAACACACATTAAGATAACATATGCTGCTGCTCACACGCTCATTCCGAGAGGTCTGACTCAGAGGTGTTTTTGGATCAATACATGAGATTAAAAAAGGCCAAGGACTTGTTACATTTAAAATCCATAAGTGTTATTATTTCCTTATCATTGAGTTTCTTATTTTAAATGATTAGTTTGGGGAAATAGGTTCAAATTTCAGCTGTGCGTAGCGACCACCTCGCTGAACTGCTTCACCCACACCCAGTTATAACCTTCATTGAGTTTCTGCTATGACTACATAGTAAACATGTGGCCTCCACTTCCACCTCTCCAGTACAAACAGATTATAGCCAAACGAATGGCTGCTTGTCAGGGGCAGAAAGCATCAGATAAAACTGAATTGGAAAAAGGAGGGGAGATATTATCTGTTACTGGAACAATTAATTGACTCATCAATGTTCAGATACTTAATCAACAACAACTTTGGTGTGTGATAAAATATTCAGAACTTACTACAACTACCACTTAACACAATTTTAGTGTATAAGAGTATTCAACTAATTGTGATCATGGGAGTTATTACAGGTACATAAAAACTGCTACACACTGGCTGATGAAGGGTTTTCAAATTGAGCTGTACCTGTGTCCTGGGTAGAATCTCTGGGTCAGCAGAAATCCTGGCCAGGATCTCACAGAGCACGATGCCGAAGGAGAAAACATCCACCTGGAATCAGTTAGGTAAGATACAATCCTTGAGCTTGATACCAAACAAACTCCAAATAAAAATATACTAAATATGACTTGTACAATTTAGTCAGCAATTTTACTTTTGAACAAAAATGACAAACATTACTTAGGTGCAGCTTCTTACATGTAAGTGTGTGCTGCTTGTCTTTGTCTCACATGACAGTAAATTGATAATTTGGGGTTTTGAAAAAACAAGCTTTGAGACAGGAGACCTTTTCAGGGTTTTCTTATCAAATGGATAATAAATTAATTAATAAAGTAATCAGTAGATAAGTCAACAGTAAACATCGTTATTAACTTCAGACCCAAGATGTTTTGTACATATATTCTAGGTTGGTGGCATGAGACTTAAAGAGCAAAGTAGTAAATGCATGTTGTATGAATTAATGTTTACAATGCTTGCAGCACATTATGTCCACATAGTAAATCTGCATCCAGCTGAAACACCAGTAATAGTAGTTTATCCTCTACCTTGCGGTCGTATGGCTCCCCTCGGAGCATCTCAGGGGCCATCCAGAAGGCTGAGCCCACCAATGAGAGCTTCCTGCCGGGATCTTTAACTGGCAGATCCACCACCTCCCGGGCGAGGCCAAAGTCCGTCACCAGGGCCTCCCGTCCCCGAGACGACACCCGGATCAGACAGTTCTGCAGAAACAAAAACAAGAGATAGATGCATCACAGGTTCATGAAACTGCAATGTATTATTTCGTCAGCAGATGGCAGTGTAAGGCTGATGACGCCTGAATAAAAATCAGTCGGCAACAACAGTTCCTTTTACCATTTTGTCCTTAATTAAAACAAAAAAGAATTTTGATCTTTTAATGTGCTTCCATTAAGTGTGCATGTGTTCCCTGGAACAAAGTGAGCATCCAGCTGCCAGACAAACAGTCTCTCTTCAGTCTCTCCACTTATCAATAGGCTCAATAGATCAGTCAGCACCTTTCCAGCACACTAAATAATTCAGCCACACCACATGTGAAGAGAGTCCGTTTGGCTGCCTGTGTGGCTCAAAGGAGCCTCCATCACCGAGGCTCGCTGACAGGCTGATATTTGACTTTTTAATTCATTTAATTTTTTTATTAAGTTGATCTCATCATGGATCCCTGAGTTTCCGGGCAGAGATGGAGGTGCGATGAGGCTCCGACAGTGGGAGAGATGTTGCATAACAACAGTGGGTGGCCTGAAGTGTGTGTGTGTGTGTGAGTGTATAGCATATACAGTATGTTTGGTGCTGTTGCATAAAGATAAATCCATAGAAAGAATTTTGAATGTACATGAAGAGCTGTGTTGATGACGACACAAAACAAATCAAAACATGATAGACAATGACAACATCAAAATGCAGTTTGTGTGTGTGTTGCATGTTTATAAATATTTGGCTGTGTGTGTGTGCGTGTGTATGGTCCAGGTATTACTCATGTTGTTGGGACCTAAATCAAAATCCACACAACATAAATCATTACATTTTAATATGAAGACAGTTTTTAGGTTTAGGTTAAGGTTTGGGTAACTTTAGGTTGATTTGAGGGCAAGTAGGAAGTATGAGATTTAGTCTCCAGAAAGTGAATGTAAGTGCATGTAATGTCCTCGGAAGTCATGGAGACACGACTGTGTGTGTGTGTGTGTGTGTGTGTGTGTGTGTGTGTGTGTGTGTGTGTGTGTGTGTGTGTGTGTGTGTGTGTGTGTAAATGGTCTGTATTTATAATTCATATAGCGCTTTTTACAGTACAGTTCTATATTCACCTATTCACACAAACACATTCATACAAATATCTTTGTAAGGACCAGCTTCCTCAACCTGCAGAGTGAGGACATATTGGCCGGTCCTCACATTCTGACCCACTTTTAATGGGCTGTTTCAGGTTGAAGACTTGTTTTAGGCTTAGGATTAGAATAAGGTTTAGGTTAGGGTCTGGGTAAGGGTTAGGTGTTTAGTTTTGAGGGTTAATGTTGGGGTAAAGGACTAGGGAATGCAATCTGCCAATGAGTGTCCTCACTAAGATAGATGTACAAACGCGTATGTAAGGTAAATCTCCTAGCATGTGGCTCCCATTGCACCAGAGGCCCTTTCCATACAGTAGCCTGTCATTATGAGGCTCTCCTGGGAAAAACTCTGGTCCCAGACTTCTCCTCTAAATTTAGCCAGGGCCCCTCATGTCTGTGCCAAGGAAAGCAAAGGTTTGGGGAACAAAACTGGAAAGCTCTTGTAGATTACAAAGAGAAAAAAAGGCAGCTTGTAAGCACTCATTAAAAGGGGCCTCAAATTTCCATAGCTTCAGCTCTAATTCAAGCTAACTTGCAGAGTTACTGAGGCATGTTCACAATGACTGCATTAGTCGAGGGGGCTTTGGAATGTAATTTGCTTTTTGGACGTCCTGAAACAGCCAGAATCTTCACATGTCCAGCCACTGGTAAAGTGGGCGACTTAATCCCAGTGTGCTTTCTTTCCAGACTTTTTAGGCTGGGATAAAACCGAAATGGGTTTAAAAGAATGAAGAATACAAATTCCTGCTTTTTGGATCTTGATTCAGTTAATGGTTGTGGGTGTTTACATTATAAAGAGATCTAACCATCAGTGTGACAAATAACAACAAATGTGGGATCCAGTCCAAGGATGTTGGTGGGACATTTCACATCCTGCTTCGGACACAATGTACTCATGATAAAAACAACACAAAAAGATATATTAACATGCAAATTCATCCCACAAAAAAACCTCCCCATTGTGAAAAGACCTTAATGACATTATATGACAATGTCAGACAAACAGGCTTCCATGTGAAATGATATTTTTTATGCTTTTTTAAATTTAATTTAATCCATCATTTGGACTGGCGGTCATCTTTCCACGATCAATGCAGCTGTTTTAATTGAAGTAATACTTTTATATTTTCTCTAACAGAGGTGATATCATGATGTCATCTGCAGACTATAGCCTCTATTCTACTAGTTTCTGTAAGTCAAGGGTTGCACAAGATGGCAACAATGGTTGTGGACCTGACAGGTTCACAGATGTTTAACAACTTGTTAAACTGAACTTAAAAACAAATACTGCTTCGGTTAGATTCATGTCAAGACACGCTTTGAAGTCAAATCATCAAAATAACAGTTGGACATCTCTGTTAGCCAAAGCTACAGCTAATTTATTTATTTCTACCTGTGACCCCATTCAAATCTGAAGACAGACATATGTGTGGACAGAAATGACAATGATTCAAGCCAATTCTGAAAACTGTCATCGTTCTTAGTATTAATTATTTTCATTCAATTACAGCTCATCTCTGCAGTTGTTTTTCTTTCTTTCTTCAGACTCTCCAGCACTTTGTTTTCTTTATCCATGTTGGATGTTTCAGGTCACATATCAGTGCAAGTTATTAAAATCCTATTAAGACAGGCTCTGGTGTTATGTTGGAGTCCAACAATTTAGTTGTTGAGCAGTGTTGGACAAGTATCAGTGTCCCCCTGTGAGGTCTCTGTAGGTTGTAGTTGTGATAGCACATGATGAGAGATGAGATGACATTTTAAAGAGCCCTGTAGGGGTAGGGGGTGTGGAGGAGGCACACTGGACTGACACAGGCTGTAGTGAGCCAGAGACTGGGGGGGGGGGGGGGATGGGTCTTACCTTTGAGTTGAGGTCCCTGTGGTAAATGTTCTTGTAGTGCAGGTAGATCATTCCTCTGCTTATGTCACAGGCCAGGTCCACCTTCTCTCTCCAGCACAGGGGAACATCTTTCCTGGCCAGAAGCTCCTCCAGACAGCCACCGTTGACGTACTGACACAGACAACACACACAACCATGTTTACACAGTGTCAAAAATGAAGCTTTGCATTAGTCACACACCTATCACAGCCACTCTCACTTCAAGGCGGTCCATTTAAATATGACGTCCTCCTCAATGATCCCTGCCCTCCGCCACCCGAGGCTCCACCTTTCCAGTTTACAGTCTTAACCAGGCTCAACCAGGTTTAAAAGGTTACTCAACGTCTTGATTTGGGCTCGCTCTTGTATAGGAGGGTTTCTGACGTGTTCAACAGAGCTCTCCATCACTATCATTGAATCACCAAATGTAGAATCAATGCAAAGGCACATTGAAGCTGCTCTGGCAGCTCCTGGATGTCCAATACCTCACTAACATGCTTTGTGTTGGTTTTTCCTATACTCTGTCACCCGTTTGTATATTAATAAAGTTGAGTCAGCAGGACAGTGTAAAAATATCAGACTATGTGAACGTTCTTATCATATATGCCTTTATTTCTGAGGTAATGACCTATCCACACCTTTATGATAAGGTGTAAGGTTTAATATCACTGCCAATACTGCTGGACCCAGGTCCGGGTTACACAACACACACCTGACTCAGTTCACTCAACATTACTTTGTCCCTATCAGCTCATGAAAATGCAATCTGTTGTGGTTTTATTTCCACAAAGCTAGCCTGGGAACATTCACAGTAACAATGACTCACCTCTAAGATAGGATACAGTTTGTCTTCTTTGACACAGATTCCCAGATATCTACAATAAGAGAAAATACATTCTATTAATTCTACATCAACTTTATTACTGACATTTATTTTCCAAACAAAATTTGTAGATATAGTACATATTTTGTATTCATTTGAATGTTTTTGTTATTTAAATTGCCTATGTATATGGTATATTTTCATATTGTTTATTATCGTGAGAGCGGTCATTTTAGAAAAGTGTTTGTGCTAAAAAATGTGTTAGTCCATCTCTCAGTACATAGTTTCCAACTCTGTCAGTGGCTCTCTACCGCAAGTCTATTAAATAATGTAAAATGCAGTGTTTTAACAATGGAGCTCTGTGGCACAGAGGAATAAGACACATCAGATTTAAGGTGCTCGCAGCAGACTTGTAGTTTGTTGTAGTTTTAAGAAAGTGAAATATTTGCAGAGAGATGCTTGAATATTAATAAGATAACCAAATAGAATCTGCTACACATATTGTTTTCAACATACAAAAAAATGGACATATTTACCTTTAATGTCAGATTCAATAATTAAAACATTGAGTAACCTGTCCCTTTTCTGTTTTACATTTTTAAACCAATGTATTTCCATTATTTTTACTGCTGCACTGACTTTTAATAGCACTCATGTTGCATCCTGAGAACATTGGCTTCAACAAACTTCATTAACACAAAGTGTGTGTTTGGATTTGGTGTGTGGCAGGTAATCACAGTATGACCTCAGCAGATACAATATGCCACACTCTGATAAACCTACTGCCATGACCTTGCTACAAGGCTATAATAAGATTGCTTAGGCAAACATTATGTCTGCCTTATGTAACTGCTGTCGACAACAGCGCCAAGGTCTCATTTCATTAACGGTGACTGTAGCTGCAGCAGGGCCAAGCATCAGTTATGTTACATGCACCTAAATTAACATTCTATTAACAAGCTATTTGAGTGTTTTTCTGCTCATTATTTTAGTTTTAAGACAAACTAGGTTTTGCTTCATGCGCACTGCTCCCACCCACGTTGCTTTCATCCACTTGTCTTCACAAGAAAACTGCCTGATAAACCCACGCTACACTACCAACCTACTCAGCACCAATCATCAGGGAAAGTTAGCCCAGTTAACAACTACTGAACACAGAGGAGCAGATATACTGTAAGACCAGATATTTTTTATCAGGGGTTAGTGGAGACTATAACAGAGTAAAAAGAGGGTGAATATTGGACCTCCATCAGTCAAGTTGTATCTGCTAGAAAATATGTTCCCTACATCTACTTTATATTAGGTGATAAGAATATTGTGATGCCCTGTGCGGCAGAAAAAAATGTTTTTGATGATGCCAGAACAATTTATAATATTGCATATCATTGCATATTTAGATATTATCATTAAGTTCCTATTATGGCAGGATGCCTTTAGTTTTGACTAATTGGCATACAAGTGAAATTGCATACAGACATGCTTTAATGTCAATTTTCTTCATTGCTTAGTATCTATAATATGAACAATAGTTCAATTATTTGACATAGTTTACATAAGTATGAAGGCTTTTCAATAGTATTGCCATTCTATTGCTTTATAACTATAGAAGGTATAAATACTGTTCCCACGTTACAGACTGTGAAGCTGAGACGTAGGGAAAACAAGAGTGAGAGTGTGATGTGTGGGAGGGTGTTGAGTCTGTACCAACAGAGAAGAATGTGTTGTGAGGGAAATCCCCAGGCCCTTTCTTCTGCTGTAGCAGAATCATTAGACAAACCTCTGAGGCTTTAGTAAGATGTGGGACGCGAGCAGACAGATACCTGACGATGTTGGGGTGGGAGAGTTTCTGCAAGAGGCTGATCTCTCGTACGATGCTGTCCTGGTCCACGTCATTTTTGTAGATCTTCACCACCATCACCTTCCGACTGGTGCTGTGCATCACCTGAAGGAAATTGGTGGAAGCAGAAGTAGCAACAGCAGTGGAGGGTGTATCAGTGGTGATGGAGAGACTATTAGAGATACAGTGGAGACAGTCTGACAGCAGGCTTTAAACTAAATTAAACTAACTAAATTTATAAATTAAAGTAAAGTAGTTTGCTGCTCATGTATTTATTTCATTTGAACATCTGTCAAACCAAGAGAAATCTAGCTCAATTCATCGTGGACCAAGCCTACACATATGAAAACCAGCTCTTATTGTAGCTCTGCTCCAGCAGCGATATCACATTGGAAGTTATATAAGGTCTCAGCTCGAGATGAGTTGGCTACTGCGTCCCCATGGTCTCCAAAGTTGGTGGGCCAATCACGGAATGGCAAGAATGTCCCAATTAGATGCTGAAACAAAGCAAGCTTTGATAGCAGCTCCCACGTAGGCAGGCAACAGGGGAAAATGGGGTGAGGACAGTAGGAATACCTTATAGACTTTGGAGAAAAAGCCACTTCCGATTAGCTCGGCAGTAAAGTTTTCCCAGAACTCCAGTTTGCGGACAGCGGTGCGGAGCTTCTGCCAGCGGTCCACATTGTAGTACTTGTCTGAAGACTCCCCGTACAGGGTGGGACTGGTGGGCTCTGGGGACACATCCACATCACACATCCTGGAGATGTCCACTGGAAAAGAAGAGACACATAATAATCTATCTATCTATCTATCTATCTATCTATCTATCTATCTATCTATCTATCTGTGTGTGTGTGTGTGTGTGTGTGTGTGTGTGTGTCTGTGTGTGTGTCTTTAATTGCATTATCTGTAAGTTGATGTTCCGTATAATTAAGAAGAAACAGGTAGGAAATACTACATTGAAGATACAGGCCCAAAGTCCAACCCTATCACAAGGTACTTGATGCTAACAGCTGCAATCATAAGAGCTGCCATGTCTATGTGTTTTACTGTCACTAGCTTCTTCAACCACCCCACAAATGTGTTTTTGAAGTGAGATCATAGACTGTAAATAAAAATGGATGCCCCATAAAAGTAAACCCAAAGCAATCGCCATCTGGTGGTCATAAAGCCTGCCTCCTTCATGTTAATGAATGGGACATGGACCAGGTTAAATAAGTCAATCTAAAAAGTATGAGTACATGTCAAAAGAACTTTTCTCAAAAAACACTTTTTCCGTTTTCTTCAAACTGAGGTTTGTCCAAGAGCTGGAACTGTATATGATTGGTCGAGAATGTGTAGGCGGGAGCTAGCCACAGTGGCTCCATTCCCTGATCACTACTGCGCAGACTCTGGCTACCAATGCTCCAAATATATATATTTCTAAATTAATTTAATGAAGGGCTAACTGTACTCGAATATCACGCATCAATCTGATTGAGTTTTATCCACTCGCAGTTTAAGCTACTGCAGCTCATAAACAAAAATCCCAGTCATTGCATGGCACCAGTTTGCAACACAGTAGATTCATATTCATTTCTTGATCAATATCAATCCAACAATATCTAAAATAATTCCATTGCGCAATGCTGCTACACGGATCAACACAAAAGACTGGATGACCATCAAAAGACCCATTTATGCATCTAACTATATGAAAGCAACCCCTGGATGAAAGAGAAGCTCACAAAAGGTGTAATTTCACTCTGCCACTTATGGTTGCACAGATGAGAGTAAGGGCCTCCACTTTACAGACTGAAACAAAGACAGAGAATGAAGTGAGGGTATAAATAGAGACCGGATGGATGGATAACACGGCTGGACACTGAACACACACTGTCCAGAGTGGTCAAGTGAGATGTTTTTCCTCAACACACATAATGTAGGTTTAATCTCATTTCTGAAAAGGTCTTATTGAAACATACTGTTATTTGAATGAGTTTGATGGTCAATGTGCATTGAAGGTGGACTTCTATAAGGCAATAAGGACTCTGTATCAGTTATATGTATAATAATTATCATTGTTTCATTATTCAGCATATTTTATTGCATGCACATGATGCCAGTTAATAATATAGTCATCAACAGGAAGGCAACACTCAGACAAACACTCAGACAAACACTCTTTAAAACTGTGAACTGAAAATAAATGGTGGTGGATGGTCTACAACAGCAGAGACCACGTCAGGTTCACTCCTGTCAGCTAAGAACAGAAATGTGAGTCTGCAGTGACACAGACTCATCAACACTGGACAGTTGAAAAACATAGCCTGGTCTGATGAATCTGGATTTCTGCTGAGGCTGCAGATGTAGAATCACAATCTGGAGTCAACAGCATGAATCCATGGAGACAAACTGCTTTTTGTGATGGTGTGAGGAATGTTTTCTATACCATGGTTTTAATATAACAATCAATCAGAGTATTGTTACTGACCATGTTGTTTTCTTCATGGTCAGTGTTTATATTCTTCTAATGGCTACTTCCTGCAGGATAATGCTATATGTCCCCAGTTAAAGTCTCAAACTGGTTTCATGAACATGTTTTCAGTGACCTCCTCAATTACCAGATGTGATTCCAGTCGAACCTTTGTGATGTGAACAGAAGATTGGCAGCATGAATGTGCAACTGATAAATCTGCAAAGGGGAGAAGACCTAGTATCAGTATGATGCATCTAATGAAGACCTGGATGAGTGCAAGCTGTAATACTATAGCTGTCTAAATGATGTACATTTTTGTGAAACTACTTATTGTACATGGACAAAAAAACTGTAAAAATACTACTAGCTGTATATGGTTTAAAAGCTGCAGCCTATCATGTCCAGAACTTACTCATATTTAAACTTAAAGGTGCATTTTTCTTTGGAGCAACAAACTTTTAATTTCTGGGAGTCAAACTCATGGTGGTGGAACTGGATGTGTCCCACCCTTCCCCTTGTAGTGTTCGCTTTTGCAGCCAAAGCAGGAAATGGGAGCTGGCTCCCCTCTGAGTCATATTGGCCTGCATTAAATATGTGCTTCTTTCCAAAAATATACGTTTTAAGTTGGAATAAGAGTGCTGGGAAATTATTATGAAGCAGTAAAGTTATATGAGATGTATGTTGGTCTAATTTAATTCAAGCAATGCAAAATTAATCAAATCTGACTTCAATTATTTTTATTTTAGCTGTAAAAATGACATGAAACTGCCTTTTCTGATGATTGTTGTTGATAGGCAGATGATAACACTAAGTATAACCTGTCATTGTTATTACAATCAGAAAACATTTTCATAAAACTGACATGCCAATTACACTTTGGTCTATGTAACAGTGAATCCTGCTGTTCCTCATGATTGGGAAGCATGTGTCCAATCTGCTGTCATGGTTGCACCAGACCAGAAAACTAGATGCCCTGCATGTGATATTGTTACGGAACTGTTGGGATAGTTTGTCATTTTTGGAAATACACTTGCCAGACTTACTCTCTTGCCCAAAACACACCTACCAGCAACCTTTAATTAACAAACTGTATCCTCATTGTTTAATCAATTGATAATCCAAATTATTAAACTGACAATTTGTGGGCTCAGGAGGTAGAGCGGGTCGTCCACTAACCAGAAGATAGAAGGTTCTGATTCTGGGTGCCTAAGTGTGCTTAGGCAAGATACTAAACTTGGACTGGGCGATGACTTAAAATCACTGTGTTTAAATGTCAAGTCCTGTACGTGTCCTAATAACTTCTGATTAGTGATGTTGTTTATTGTTAACATGGTCAGCGGGGGAGTGAGGAGGGAGGACGTGTGGCACAGAACGTTCAATGCACGCATCGGGGAAAGTATGAACCAAATTAGCCGACATGAGCAGGATCAAGTCAGTTAATGGTTATAAATGTCGATATTTATTTCGATACATTTTTCGTTTAATTGCCCAGTCCTATTCTGAACCCCAAATTGCCTTTGACGGATGTGCCAGCACTGTGAGTGATGTGCGATGGAGAAAGTGCTGCACATAAATGCACTTTATGAATGTGTGTGAAAGGGTGGATGTTAAATCTGTACTCTAAAGCTCTTTGAGTGGTCATAAAGACTAGAAAAGTGCTATATAAATATAGACCATTTACCATTCATCAACAGGGACCTTTTTGATGGAACAATTTCATGGCCAGGCCAGAAACTACCTGGAATCTGAACTAGTTATTAAACAACTTCACGGTGGGGACACGACTTCAGAGGAATATTCTTGGTTTCCCTCTGCTTTTAGAGTTTGTGCTAAACTAAGCTGACAGCCAGCCGGCTATAGCTCCATAGCTAATGCAGAGATGGTAGTAAGAGTCCTTTCATTTAACTGGGCAACAGAGCAAGTACAAGTATTCTTTAACTGTTATATGCCTTCAAACACCATCTGTAGTCCAGTGCATACAGGCCAGGAGTAGGTCTGTATTCTGAAGACAATGGGACACTGTAGGTTCCAAGGTGAGAGCTAATAAAATAAACATGTCTTCCTGAAACACAGGACAAATCAGAGGCAGATGAACTACAATGGCACAGAGAGCATATAACTCTGCCAAGGCCCAAACAGTCCCCTTATGAAACCACATTTAAATTCATTAGATCCGGATTTTACGTAGATCTGCACCAAATTGGACACATTCATAAATATCAGTACCCTAAATATGCAGTTTTTTGTCATCATTCTCTCAGAAATCAAGTAAAATGTAAAAAAAACAGCCTATCTCGCAATGTTCAAGAAAGTAAAAAAGAAATTCCTGGATTTTTCTGGGTTCTTCCCAGACCCATACTGCATCCTTCCAATAAGTTTCGAGGTAATCCCAAAAAACACAGATGAAAACATAACCTCTTTGGCAGAGGTAACAATAGTCTGGCTCGGCATCATCAATTTAAATAGGCAGATGTGAACAGAGGTGCTGATCCACCTAACATTATTTAATTGTTTGAGGGTAGCTTCAGTTCCCACAGTCAATCTTGAACCTTGTTCCTCATAGAGCAGTTACTCCTGACCTAGATTCCACCACAGAGTGCTGGTGTAACAACACCACAGGTCAAAGTTTATGTTTCCCATGACAACAGCCTCTCTCGCCTTTACAATGACGTTGGTGGAAAGCACACGCTGACACGCAAACACAATTGGCACGGTTTCGTCAATCAAGCTGAGAGAATCAACCCCGGCTATTCAGGCTGCTTTTGTTCATTCGGCTCCGGACTAAACAATCACGGCACTTTCAGCTCTGACACTGTCAGAGAGGAATGCTTACAGTGCAGCCCTATCATCCAGCTGTCACTCACTCTCTGTCTAATTCTCCCGTCTGGATCTCTCACTACTTCTTTTCTCTCTGCACTGGAGACAGAATGACTGTGGTTCACAAACTTTCTTTACACCTCCCTTTGGGATCTAAAAAATAATTGTTACGACTCAAAACATTTACATTGCCTGCCTTTTTTATAGCGATACATCACACAATACTATAAATTAAACAATACTGTGACAAGCTGCATTTAACTGAATGACATAATGCACTGTTTACCAGAGTTTCTGTTATGTATGGGAAAATTGCTTTGTTAAAAACCAAACCTTAGAAGCCACTGGACAGGCTTGTGATATTTCAGATATATGATTGATGCACTTGTTTGATCAGGGTCTTATTGTTCTCTTCCTGTCTACCCTGTTCCTACTGGCCTATACCATGTTGTTTTTCCGTCTGCATAAATCATACTGTCTATCTTGAGCATGTGTCAACTAAACAGTCACCACTCATAAAAACACTGCTCTGTTGCTGCATCTCTCAGCCGATTTACTTAAATGGGATGCTGAGAATAGTCCACCAATAAATGCCATGTTTAGATCTTTCTGAGTAATATTTAGACAAGACTACATTGCCCAGCTACTTTTGGAAATTGCATGGATTTTTAATGACACTGCATATTTCTAACCAATATTTATTACATATACCAGATTTTTAACCTTTAATTCGCTGTCACCGACTCTATAACCCTTACTGGTGGAGTAATGGTGTCGGGAGGAGAGTATAATGTCCGACTTCCTCTTTGTTGTGGGCTGATCTGTTCATGTAAGTACACAGCCACAACCTAACCTTGTGCTGTTAAACCCTGCAGCAACACCACATTTTTATAGTTTATAGGCTACACACATCACGGCATCCTATGCCATGTGACTGAGCACCCAGAAAGTAGAAAGGGAAAATAATAGATTAATGGTTTCAGGCTGTTTCTGCCATCACCTCCTTATTCAATACCCATAGTCAACGCTATCGAAACTGCAATTAACTCATAAATTATTTTGTGGTGACAAGTGACACTTATTTTTACATCTAAAATGAAATATTGTCCATGGCATGACAAATGTGTTGTTAACTGTAACTTTAACTGTGCAGTAAGTCCGAAGTCTGGACAATGTCTGAGATTCAGATCACAATCATTGAGAGTTTCTCTTTCACAAATGCACATACCCGGAGGTTTTCCCTGTGAAACATGTTCACACCTACTCTGGATATTCCTTTCCTACAGACTACTTCTGTGCAGGACGTCCACTCACTTGCTGTAAATTCTCCGGACAATGACCTGCTCTATTCACACATCGGCCCAATCAGACATTAGATGTACTTTGTAAGAGGGAGCTGGTTCTGACATTGTCGTTCACACATATAGTTCATCTGGAAAGGCTCAGGAATGTGATGTATGTTTGTAGGCTGGTTAATATTCACTCTCATTTACCTACCGGATAGAAAATGGTTGCTTGTTGTGTCTGGAAACAATAATACTTAGAGCTGAGAGACTGAACCAAAACAGTAAAGCTGAAGGCCATATAACCAAAGCAATGAGCTAAAACACACAAAAAATAATATTAATATAAATATACATACAAAGCTCTGACTGTTTTTTAAAACAAGTCAAAGTGTGAATCATTTTCCAGCTTCTAGTGCAAATACATAATTCTGCATCTTGCATCTCATGATTTTCAAAGGAAGGTAATAATGCCACTGTTACTGTTGCTGCTGAATATAGACGCACTCTGCAGTGTGTGTCTCACTCCCCATTTCCCACTTGTCTGTTTTTCTTGGCTCTTGTGTTGTTAGTTTCTTCCAAAGATCTGATTCTTTACCACCACTGACTTTTTTTTTTTTTTTTCAGAGAGTGTGAAAGTTGGAAAGCTGCACAAGCGACATGCAGGAAATATGCCTGTCTGTGTTGAAGGTCACTCATCACAACCCGCTGTGAGTTTGACCTACGTCTGACCACACAGAAAGTCAATAGAAATATCAGGGCTGGCCGCTGCCTGCTGACGTCCCCTCAGCTGATAAAGAATGTTACACAATATAAAAATCAGTTTGCGCCTAAGCGAGATTTCCGTCTGTCAACACGAGGATTCTCTCTGAGGAATTTTCAAAAGATTGTACAGGGATGTGATGTTAGCTCAGAGCAGAGGGTATGTTGTGTTTGTGTGTGTGTTTATACGCTTCAGGACCAAACCCTTCTGAGCATGGAGGACCCTGTCAGCTTCCAAACAAAGGGGATTCACGTCATTAGGTGACATCAAGGGGGTGACTCACTCATGAGTTCACACTTGAAGCCAGAATGATATAAGTCACACTCGTTAAAGAGGAGTTGGCTCAATCTGCTGTTTTCTTTTATACATAATACGTGTTAATGAACCAGATGAATCACAGGAGGTTCTTTCACAAGGACAGGCACTGCGCGAGACCCATTAAGATGTCCACACAGACATAGATATTTTCCAGTTCCAACTCCATCACGAAAGTGGAAAAGAATCTAAATCATGTCTTGAATTGATATTCTAGTCAGAGTTTAGTTTGATAATATAATCTTTAAAGCCTCAGTGACTTTGGGCATAAAGTATGTAGACAATTGCAGCATAGCAGAACATTGGTCTGCCTTAACAGCAGCCCTCTGGTCACAACATATTTGGCTGTAGCCTGTGAATTAGAGCTGAGCCAGTAAAGTGGCCTGTGCCATACCACAGCAGCTGTAAACTGCTTCATGGATTTTCCAAAGGGACTTGATGCTTGCCTCAGAACTCTGCCTTCGTCTGCAGTTTTTTGAAGGCAGAGGTGGCAGCTGGGGGGGTATCAGTGTTTCATGTTAGATGACAGATCAATGAGGGATGGTCAGAGCTACATCACACATAGCTGTGGCTGCCCACTGGTGTTGTTGACCACAGTCTGTGGTGGATGGTGCAATGATGGCTTATGTCACTACTGAGGAATGTAAACTGTGGAAGGAAAAGTACAGTGGTTAGTGTATGTCCCATTTACTTCAGAGTTATAACACTCACTCTAATGAGGGGAAGATCGAGAAACGCAGCTCTTGGGATGTATACATGCGATTATTAAGTACTTAAATTAAAATTGTTGTGCATATACTTAAAAAAGCCAAATACAGCGGCTGAGGTAGAGGTCTATTTCAGTGTGTATCAAGTTGTGACATCAGGATAAAACAAGCTGTGAAATATTGCTTTAGGTTGGTATCAATTTAGTTTTCAAAGCTGCATTTTTTGTTTTATTTACACTTCTAGACAGCAGAACAAACTGTAAACATAATACTGTCATATCATTCTCCTCCAAGAGGTATATCCACTATTGTAGCAAACAACTGCACAAACACTCCCAGCAAATATTATTGTGGCAATGTCCGATGCCACCGGGGTCTCACCACAACAGCCAGAGACAAACCATTCGCTTTTCAGCATTTCATTATGTCCTTCAACACAAGTGAGAAAACATAAATCAAACTCCAACTTAAAGTGCCAGCACTTTCTGCTGGCCTCTCACTTTTTGCAGCTCAGTGTCTCTCATGTGTTTCTCCTTGTGTTCCTGTGTCTCTCCCACGTGTTTCTCTCTCTCTGGCAGCTCTGGCAGAGTTGATTGGCCAACTAGTCTGAGCTGTGCCAATCCCCTCTCCCTGGTTCACCTGGAGGTGCTCACTGAGCCACCTCCATAATTATCATTTAAGTCATCTTTCTGCCCCTCTGAGTGTAGGAAATCCAATCTTTACTCTCCTTTTAGCTCTATTTTGGTCTCCTCCAACTCTGCTAAATGCTTCACTATGTTCACAAAGCTGTGGGACTTAAAACCAAAAACAATGAGCTTCATATTACTGTTTGTCTAAATATGTTCACATGCTTCTTGTTGAATATGTTACAAAATTCATGTTAATGCATAACAATGTTAAGATTAAGTTGGGTTATCTTTTCATATTTCAAATCTGTTCAGTTAGTAAATTTGTTTAATTTCAAGTACAGCACTGTTTATTGTGGTCCCATGGGAACCAGCACCATTGTTAAAGCTTAAAGCTCACATAATGTGTAACATTCAACGTCATGATGGTGGATCGTATACTGATCATTGATCAGAGAGCATGATGGTGGACCGTGGTGGCAGCTGATGGTGGATAGTGGTGGTGGATTGTGTTTGTGGTGGAAGCTGATCATGGACTATGATTACAACAAGACTGCTTGATATACAATATACTCACATACTCTAACATTGCTGACAATAACTCCTCAATTTCAATTACTATTTCATTACTGCTCCCTTCATCTCTATCAGACATTTTCTTATGTATAAATACATAAACATTGACACACCTTTCCATGATGTTCTTCAAACCAATGTTGTAAATACTGTTATTTTGTTGATGTGATTAGCCACACGCAACATCGATTGCACTTCTGTCCATCCTGGGAATGGGATCCCTCACATGTGGCTCTGTCTGAGGTTCCTAATGAATCTTTGCCCTGTTAATAGGGGATTTTTTGGTAGTTTGTCCTCACTCTAGTTGAGGGTTAAGGGCAGAGGATGTTGCACCTATCAAGCCCTTAGAGACAAATTGTGATTTGTAAATATTTACTGTAGAAATAAAATTTGACTGATTGATTAAACATCTTCAGTGGCGTCAGCAGCGGTGCTCAATAACCATTTCATAAGCTGGCAGCCACTGACCTATCATCATTGTGTTTGTCTGAAGTGCACTGACGTCAGTTTGGACGTGTTATCATTGACGCATTACCACATTATGACAACAAAACGTTGGTGAAGCCATTTGGTATACCACATCCTGAAGCTGATGCCATCCAAAAATCCTACAGCATCAGTAATTCTGGTGACAGCTTTATTAATAGTGATCCTCCTTGTCTGCACTGTGAGCCTGATGCAGTGTCCCGCACGCAGATTGTGTGAGGGGATTCATGGGAGATCGATAGATTTCAATCCATTTCCAACTAACCCAATATTGAATTTGTCTACTTAACATTATGCAATGGGCAGTAATGACAAAAGCTGGTTGATAACTCATTGTTCCTGTACTTCCACACAGCACCAGTCATAATGTTATGTAATCTTTAGAGGTGAGGAAGCAAAACATGATTTTCAGACAATGAATGAAGCATGACACTGCCACAGGTTATGCAATCAGTCCTACTCTATGTGGTTTAAGTGTATGCTGCCAGAAAGGCTGCTGTTAGGGTGCATTGTAACAGTCCTACATTGGAAAGGCTTCAGTGTTCAAGTAGATTAAACAAATGGCTTAAAAACAAGCACAAACATGTTTCAATTCTCCCTGTACTCGATGATTTAGTCAGTGTTTGTGGCCTCAGAAATCAGTGTATAGATAAGACTGAAATAATGCTATATGTGGAGGATATGTGTAGCTGAGTTATGGAATGGGTTAATTAAGATGGAAGAAACGATTCGTTTGGGATAAACAATTCAATTTTTTCTCATCAAAAGAATTTGACACTTTATTTTTGACAGAAACTCCACTACTTTAAAGGACACACTGCAACATTTGTGAGATATGCTTATTTTCATTCTTGTCGGGAGTTAGGTCACTGATATATACGTGCATTTGACTATAACATGTGTGTAAAAAATAAACAAGACACAAGCTTCATTGTTCTCATACTTTCCTCTGTACTTTTTGTGTATCTAGAGGAATAAAATCCACTGGGGAGCTGAATTGTCCTTCACCAAAACCTATCGATCTTAACTGTCACTTCTCAACAACATACAGAGAAACCATGGCAACGCTGCAGGAGAACATATTTGCTGATGTTGAGTTTAGTGCAGGAAAAACAGCTGCAGCATCAGAGAGGTTATGTCACGTTCTATGAGTTTCTCTATAAAACCTTCCGCCATGTTGTGGTGATCCAAAACTGCCTTACGTTCTGATTCTATCCCCACTGGTCATGTGCTGAATTGCATCCCACAGAAACAAGGTGTTAATTACCGAGACAGCAACGATGCATGTGCAGATTATATTTAAACCTAAGTATATGTGTGACTTGAGATGAAAGGACTGATACCAACCCATGTTTGTAAGGTCTTGGTCAATATGAAACTGTTGTCCTGTTAGCTTAGCTTAGTTTAAAATAAACTCTGCAATAGCTAGAAAAATATATAACTTGTTAGTTAGTTAGATTTCGCGATTCTAAGTGGATCCAGAAGGAGATACGGCCTCCAGGGGAAAAACAACTGCCAAGAACTTTTACAGTGAGCTTCTGAATGGGAAATAAAAGTAGATCTGAGGAAGAAATAACATCATAGAAGCTGACCGGAACAGAATTATTTAAATGTTATTAAACTTAGGTGAAGAATATGTTCAAGTCAGGAATAAATGTCTTTTTTTGCACGGTTTTTCGCTGAAACCATCAAAGAAATTGCATAGGCATAGTACACACCTGGTATTAACATGTGGTTCTTGTGATCCAATCTAAGTGGACAACTCTAAAAACAGGTGTGAACACACTGGAATAAGATCTACAATGCCTATAAAAAGTATTCACCCCCCCTTGGATGTTTCACCCTTTTGTTGCTTTTATACATGAAATCATGGTCAATATAATCTTTTGACAAGAATTTGCAAAAAAAGCTTCTTTCATGTCAAAGTGAAAACAGATTTTTACAAACTGTCAATTAATTAAAAATATATAGTGTAAAATAAGTGTTTGCATAAATATTCACCCCCTTTAAAGTGACTGACCTAATTCAACAGAGGTCCAGCTAGTTGATGCCAGCAGTGTCACAATTAATGAAATGGAGATGACCTGAGTGCAGTGGATGTGTGTCAAGTGACTGTAGTATAAAAACACCTGTGTCTGGGAGGTCCAGTCTCTGGTTCATCAGGATTCCTGCTACAATTGCAACATGAAGACAAAAGAACACTCCAAGCAACTCAGAGAAAAGATCATTGAAAAGTATAAGTCAGGAGATGGCTACAAAAAGATTTCCAACTCACTGGACGTCCCACAGAGTTCAGTTAAATCCATCATTAAGAAATGGAAGGAGTATGGCACTTGTTTAAATCTGCCTAGAGCTGGCCGTCCTCACAAACTGAGTGACCAGGCAAGAAGAAGACTGGTGAGGGAGGCCACCAAGACACCTACGACCACTCTGAAGGAGTTCAAAGCTTCAGTGGCTCAACTGTTGCCCGGGTTCTTCACCAGTCGAAGCTGTATGGGAAAGTGGGAAAGAGAAAGCCACTGTTGAAAAAAGCTCATATGAAAAAGGCATGTGGGAGACTCCAAGGTCAATTGGAAGAAGGTTCTTTGGTCTGATGAGACAAAAATTGAGCTTTTTGGCCATCAGACTAGACGCTATGTTTGGCGAACACCAAACACTGCACATCACCACAAACACACCATCTCCACCGTGAAGCATGGTGGTGGCAGCATCATGCTCTGGGGATGCTTCTCAGCAGCAGGCCCTGGAAGGCTTGTAAAGGTAGAGGGGAACATGAATGCAGAAAAATATCGCCAAATCCTGGAGGATAATCTGACTCAGTCTGAAAGAGAACTACGACTTGGGAGAAGATTTATTTTCCAGCAAGACAACGACCCCAAGCATACAGCAAAGGCTACACAGAAATGGTTCAAAGACAACAAGGTGAATGTTCTGGAGTGGCCAAGTCAAAGCCCAGATCTCAATACAATCGAGAATTTGTGGCTGGACTTGAAAAGAGCTGTTCACGCCCGATCCCCGGGCAACCTGACAGAGCTTGAGCTGTTTTGCAAGGAAGAATGGAGAAAAATTGCAGTGTCCAGATGTGCCAGCCTGATTGAGACATATCCACACAGACTCATGCTGTGATTGCAGCCAAAGGTGCATCTACCAAATACTGACCTGAAGGGGGTGAATATTTATGCAATCATTTACTTTACCTTATATATTTTTAATTAATTGACATTATTTTGTAAAAATCTGTTTTCACTTTGATATTAAAAAGTTTTTTTCTGCAAATTCTTGTCAAAAAGCCAAATTATACTGACCATGATTTCATGTATAAAAGCAACAAAAGGGTGAAACATCCAAGGGGGTGAATACTCTTTATAGGCATTGTAGATCTGATCCTGCCAGATCATATTCGGAGGTGGTCTGGCCCACATGTGTCCACATTATTTTAGCAGTGTGAACGCAGTGCGTCCTGGGCCACATAGGAAGGACCTTCTGCTGAGCTGACGTCCTCTGACCCTCTGCAGTTTCACTATGAATCAAACACATTTTTTCTCTTCTCATTGATTTGTTTATGACCACTGCCACAATATCAGCACTGATCACCACATAATGATCGATACTTTCATTAAATTGGTAAAATCCTTATTCACAGCGCAGCTGCACGAGAAATATTCAGACTCTCCTGACTCGTCTCTAACACTCTTTCGCTTGCTCATGCCGACACACACACACACACACAGACACACACACACAGAGAGAGAGACAGACATCTGACACACTTGTGACACTCAGACTGGGTAAAAACAACATAACTTGGTTTTCGTGAACAGAATTGACGTATGTGTTTGTTTGTATAGAGCAGGGATGTGAGATCCGATCTAAGATCAGATAACAAGACGCATGTGGGGCCACATTTTAATGTCAGGTGAAAGCACGCATTCAGAGCTGTCCACTCGTATTTGGATCACAAAAAACACACGTTAATACCTGGTGTGTACAGGGCCATAGATATGGATTTTGACTGTTGGTTGTTACGAAAGCAGATTCTGTAGTTGTAGTGTAGTTGCAGTATCTCAAGGAGCCAAAAGAGATTTGTTGAGTCTGTTAGCATGCAGCTGCGTCTGCTGCTGTAAGTCTCATTTAAAATGCTGCAGTCACAGTTTAACACAGCTAATTAACAGGGAACATCTTAATATGTTTACACACATTTTTTACGCAAATCACTTAATTTTTACACAAACACATTTGGATTGAGCTAATGTGAAGATACAGTATCAATCTCTTGCAAATATTTTAAAGCTAGCACTTAATGAAATGACTGTATAATAACATGTGACTGACTATTATTCAACCAGAGATTTAGATGTTGTGGATACCTGCTCACTTTGAGGGCTTTACGTCAAACAATCCATTATCACTCAGGAAATAATACATTATACATTTCTTCTTGTGTTTCTTCCACTCCACTGACCTCACTCACTATCTTCATTTACTGCTTTAAGCTCAGGTTACAGGATAGGTTTTGTTTTTCTCTTACCTGGACAGTATTTCTGTGCTCAAATCATGAGCCACTGTGTTTTTCTCTGTCACTTTATACTGGAACATTTTGCAAGTACCAAACCAAACAAACAGGTTTATATAGTGAGCAAATCATCAGCATTATTTGGAATTTTGATTACATAACACCCAAGTCATAGGCATCATGAGGATGGAAACTCTCTGATACAACAGAAAGCTGTTATTATGGTCTTGACTGTTCTGTGCTCCGCCCTGTGGTACACCATTTAATACCATGAGGAAGTGGTAATGTGGTTTCTGTTGCAGTCCCAGCACCAAACTCCAAGGAAGAAGACAAAACAGGACACCGAATGAAGAGTGATCATTTGAACGTGACGTGCCAAGGGGCAGGACAAAAAAAGTCAGTAGGTACTTTTCTGTTTTGGTGAAGGGAAAGTATAAATATTCGAATGGGGGCATCTTTTCAACTTCTTTTCCCTGAAATTTAAGATTTATTTTAAAAAAGACATTTGGGGATTAAAAATTGGCAACAAAGAAAAAGTGGAATTTCTGTGGAAATGTGCTGAAGCGCTTAAGCCCCTTAATGGCCTTGGGGATGGTGCTTGTATTGGAAGCAGTCATGGCCTATTAACTGTTCTTTTATATAAGCCTACAGCCATGTTAGTGGCTCTGTGCACCAGCATTTCAGCACTAAAATGTTTGTTTTAACACGTTCATTAATAATGCTAACATGCCAAGTGATGTTTAGACGGTATAATGTTTGCAATATTCATCATCTTAGTTTTGCTAATATTTGCTAATTAGGCTTAAGTACAAGGTACAGGTGATGTTGATGTTGAACATTCCTATTTATGCAGTGCTTTTCTAGTCATGATGACCTCTTCACGGTACAGGTTTGCCATCCACCCATTCACACACACATTTAAACAGTGCCCTTTCTCTATCACACATCATTCACACACTGCGGGCACAGGCGTCGGTGGCAATTTGGGTTAGTATCAGTATCTTCCCCAAGGACACTTAGGCACGTGGAATAGGGGAGACTGGGATCAAACCACCAACCTTTTAGTAAGTGGACGACCCGCTTTATCACATGAATTACAGGGAATGTCATTAGCTTTGCAGATATTAGGTCATAAACCAAAGTACTGGACAAAATAAAATATTGACGCTAAATACACTTTGTCACACTTTGTTATCATGGGCCCATATTACATGTCTGTAATAAATTACATGTCACTCCAACTAATGTAAATGTCTTGTTAAGATATTTATGTCTGGATTAAAGTGGCAGACTGACATACTAGCATTGCCTTCCCTAAAGCTAATAAAAGTAGACAATGGCTGAAATCTTTAGTAAACAGGAAGAACAGCTTTGTTTTATTTGCTAGAATTGACCAAATTTTGCAAACTATAAAGAATAAGTATGCCATTATAATGTTTGACAAAATTAAAGTACATCAACAAAATACAAGTCATCAGAGAATATTTAAAGCTCTAACAGCCATAGCATGTAGACACCTATTAAATTAAGAAGTTAAATTAATTCCATATTCAACTGAAAAATAATCTGAATCACTTCTTCCCCTCTTTAACTATTCAAATGCATTAGTTCAGGTATATGTTGAGGTTTTGAAACACTGTCACTGCTTGACTGTAACCATATATCTACTGGGCCCCTTACACTGGTACATGGGACCAAGTATTTCCTGAATGGTTAACATGCAGGGAGCTGCAGGGAGGGATAGTAAACATCTTGACACATCATCTCAATTAAAAACCTGAAGTAATATTCATGGATTTTAACACCTTAAACTATTGGATTATATAACAGTGATAACACATAAGTCTGGGTATTATAAACGTGGTTCCATTTTGTAACCTGCTATAATAACCCACACCTAACTGTAACTGAATTAAAACATTGTATTGAGCAGGAAAACAAAAAGGACATGATTGGGCCAGCCCTGAGGTTTTCAGATGTAAATTTGCATGGTTCAAACATTTTATGTGATTTTCATCTTTGATCTATCAGTGGTAATGGTTTAATGTTCTAAGGGGGACCCACCATGCAAACTTAATCAGTTTAACAAAAGCTGGATCAGTTGCTGATGTGTACCAGCTGCAAGTTTGCATTCCTTAAAATGACCAATGTGGCCTTCATAAGGTTTGTTAGATTACTTTCAGTGAAGCCTGTTAACATCAATTTCTTTTTAAATCTGACTCAACTGGTTAAAACAATTACATTTCTGACTTGTGAAAACATTAACTAAATAATTGAAAATTTAAATTATTAAAGGGTTACAGGTTCGGCACAATTGTGGGCCTCAACGTGTTTAGTTGGCTTTTAACATGAGATCCCTGAATGCTGAATGAAGAGAAGTCTTACACACTTTGAATAGGCTTCCAAGTAGTTTGCATCTTATCATCAAGTTCATTTACATGAATTAGCCTGTACTTGGGTCCAAAGATGGCGACATAATGTAAGATGATGCTGAATCGGACATCAGCCTTTTCTTAATCTAGCCAGTTTGAATGATCACCCATCTCTGCCCAAGGTCACGTCTGAGTGAACAACGTAGCCAGTCGTGTTTGCAGTTTTCGAGAGGCTGATTGGTCAGAAGTTGAATGCCCCGTCCTCTCCTTCTTTCACACTAGTTATTTTTCAAAGCTCTTCATATGACACTGTAAACCTGTCAATAGTTTGTGGGCACACACAGACACACACACACACACACACATTCCTTTCCCTCTCAGCTTGTGAAAGACAAACTGCAGGCCTAAACTTATTGTACAACCTGTAAAACATACACACACTAACAAAATTAAGATGATGTATACTAACCTGTTTTCCAATACACCTATTTGAATAATATAATATTGCATATAGTCCTCAGTGAGGAATAGAGGTAGACCACACAGATGGCTCAAAGGCCTGCAGCAACCTACGCAGCCACTGCAAACATGAACCTTGTAGCTGAGTAACCAAGCTTCCCAGGCGGTAGCTTGGGAAGCTTGGTAAATAAAAAGGTGATAAATCAGACATTGAGCCAGTGCTCATAACAGCAAACAACAGAGATAATAAGAGATTTACAGATGCTTGACGTTACCATGGATGCACATGATTTGACTTGGGCATTTCATTAACTTATTGAGGTCGATTATAAACTAGTCATAAGGAAGACATGTGAGTAAATGTATTGAAATGAAAAATATAAAAACAAAACAATGATTTTGATCATAATAATTTAAGATATTCTTAATGCTCAAGTTATTGTTGTATTATATTATTATCATCATCATCATCATCATCATAAGGTGATGTATTCATTTAATACTTCCTACATGAATCTCCAAGTTGAGCTCTAGCCTAAAACAGACTTTCTGAACAAGAGGAAATTTGTTTAAAAACATCACAACATGAAACTATGATGTGACACATCAAACATACACATGTAAAGAAAAATGACAGTGTTTTAGTTTCTCAGTTGACAGAAATGCAATGTAAAGGTAGAGTTGAAAAGGTGTTTGAATCTCTCAGTACTTACTCCATTGATTTAATAAGCTATTCATATGCATCCTGTGGACGATGGAACAAACGCTGAGGTCTCTGTGCAGAAACTGAGGAGGAACCACATACAAGCAACAACAAATGAGCAAGAACACAGACACAGGACAACACATGTGGAATGTCAAGCAAGCAACATTGAAAGCTGAAGACTGGTATGACATGATGAGACAACGTTTAATGCTTGTTTCAAAGCAAGTCCCCAATACGTTTATTTCCACGTGTTTTGGAAACAACATGCATTGTGAGAAAGCTTCCACCTGTTGTATTAAACTATATTAGGTTCCTACAATTAGATTATGGTGATATATTTTAAGAAAAACAGTGCAGACAAGTATGCTCTCATGCCATATAAACAGTATATGTATCTAAACTCTACAGGTACTTCACTTCATATATTTTTAGGCCCATGGCAGTGGTTCCCAACCTTAAATCCTCATGACAGAGTTATTTTTTCTTCCATTTTTTTCCCCCTTTAGAGGCCTGAAGATGTGAAGTATCCAGATTTCTCTCACTTTCACTCTCATCAGTAATATTTCTAAACAGAGAAGGCAGCTGTTTTCAGGGGAAAACTCTGCTTTAGCCACTGTGCAATCCCTGCCCAGCACAAAACTGGTTTAAAGACAAAGTTAGCAACTAGCTGATGAACACAATTAAGCATTTGGCATCTTGAGAGCCAGATATATCTGTTAGGGAGCTGGTGGAGACCAAATAAGAGCTGAAAGAGGGGGAAGTTTCTTCAGGTCACCAAAACAAATAAATTGTGATGTTACTCATGTGCTGCCCTGATGTGGCCAACACAATATTAACATGCAGCATGTTTGAGCTCAATGTCAAATGAAATATTGAAGGTATTAAAACTAGATTTTGTCAAAAGGCTCTTTACAGGACAAAACCTCAAGTTAAAGATGAGGCAAAATGCAGGAGCCACACTGTAAGCGCCTGTGTCGACAAGCAGCTGTTTGCACTGTCCGCATCTTTTGTTTCACTACAACCTACAAAGTTTAGGGTGGAAAGAACTCAATGTCCTCGGCATAAAAACAACCTGAGTGTACAGAAGTAGCTATTTTGTGCACTACACACACAATGAATTCACTTGAAAACAGTTAAACCTTCGGTGCATGAACACGCTTGTCGCACTTTCTCACTAACCAATCAAAATCAAAAAGAGGCAGGACTTACAATAGCAATAATGACTGGTGTAGTACTAACTGATCCTAGGGGAACCATTATCAATAGTTTATCAGATGTCTGGTGAGATGTCTCATCTGGGGGTCTGGATGTCATTTTTCTGCCTTTTTGTTATTACTTTATTCAGGGGAAGGGAGTTTTATCAAATCTGATTCCAGTTGTGAATGTGCTGTTCAAATCCCAATCCTTTCAAATCCTTTATTAGATCTTTTAAATTGTTTGTTTGGGTGAAGACTGAAAAAAACTGTTTTTTTTATTTTACTCAGCACATTAACAAAATAAATTACAGTTTGTTTGTGTTAAAATAGATGTCTGTAGCTTCCTCTAATGATATTAATAACAGAATGATATTTGTAATATAGAAAAGTATGGTGCATTGGCTATAATATCTAAACCATTGACAATGTGCTCATTAATTCATTAACTCTGCCCTACTTCATGTTTTGCAACAGCCGGAGAAGCTTAAGTAAAAACAACACATTGAATAAGATATTATTTCTACTTTATTATTACATACATATGCATTAAATGAATGCCTGGTATTTAATTAATAGAACTTAATGTTAGCTGTGGGTAAACTACACTAGGTCACAGAATATAGTGTATCACCAGCAGGCTGAGCATTGGTCCTTCTGAAGTTACAGAATATCCCACAGATATTACATTTTTTTTACATGTTTGAGAACTTTGTCAACTTGAGAACTTATAGGCCAGTGTGCCGTGTTTATTGTGAACAGTGTTGCTGAGTTATTGCTTGTTTGTTTTCATCAACATTCAAATTTTTTCATTGCATGAGGATAAAACACACTAACTCAACAGAGGATACAACAAAATGCAGCATCCAGGTTGGGAACCACTGCATATGTACAGTCTCTTATCAATATAAAGACTGTACTGACTCGTCTACGCTTTTTGTACCTGGAGTTGCAGCAATTTTATTTAAATGAATGATGAGTTTTGGGTCTTTAGTCTTTAGTAGTAAATTTAGAACACTGAGGAATCATATCTCAAAGCAGAGTTGAGATGTTGCCCTCACATGAGTCACATTCACATGATATGTGTGTATAATTCTCTATACATCAGGCTTTATGGTTCTTTACATGTGCAGCAGACAGTTTAAAACAGAGGAAAACAATAGTGTACTTACATAGATTCAGTCCCAGGTGTTGTTGTGGGTGGAAGAAAGAATAGACTGAGTTTTAAACTGCTGAAGAAGTATGATGCATCATATATCCGTGTACTGTGTGTGTGCAGGAAATAGAACAGCTCTCTGTGCTGCAGCTCTCTGTGCAGTGGGTGTGCAGTGAGTCCAGGCTGCTGATCCACACGAGTGCCTGTTTGGTGAGTTGTCTTAGGAACCAGCCTCACGAGCACGAGCACGTCGGTGGATGCAGCTCCACCCACTGGAGGAGGAGGGGGTGTGTGGGGGTGGAGCTGAGCAGCAGGCAGGCAAAGTCTGTGTGATCAAATATATGGGTGCTTTTGACTTACTTATTTCCACCTTCCCTAAAACATATGGCCTATTATACTAAATCATTTCTACACACACTAGGACTCATCATATCCTGGATAAGTATATCATGGGTTTGCAAACAGAGAAGAGGAAAATAACAATGAGAAGCCGTGTTGGCTGATGTGCTTTCAGTTACTGAGCTGTAACTCTGCAGACTGTGATGGATCTGTTCACACTGTGCATTCACATGCTCCTCTGAAGGTCCCATTTCCCAAGATGTGAGGTCATTCTTCTGAATTCTGCGTTCTATGTTCTTTGAAGTCAGGATGTGGAATAAAAACATGGCCTATATGTGTTGTGTTTATGTGTTTGAACATAACAACACATTAACACCTCATTTCAATATCTGCATGATGACAAAGAGCAAAGAAAAAGGATTAGAAGTTACATATACAAGTTAATAGTTTAAAAAGTATGCTTGTTGCCGACTTTCTGAGTTGTCGCTCAGACTTGATATGATGTTGACAAGCATTTCCCCAATTGTGAACACATTTTCACGATTATTCCGACAACACGTGAAAACACAATCAATGTCAATAAAAAACACAGCTTTTTATTGGATGTGCAGATATTTCATGTTCATTTGTCATGTTGGAGGACATATACCATATAACTGCACTGGCAATAATAATTATTATTGGATGGCATATAGATATATAATTTTTATTTCTGAACCCAGTGGATCCTCTCAGGACCCCATCAGGCTCCCACTCAAGGAATAACAGCAGTAGCATCTTCATTATCATCTAAACATTAATATTTGCCTCATAATGAAAATAATAAATGAAGTGCAGTCTGCTCTGAAAGCTGTTTGTGCTGCTGAGAAGTATCTCGATGCGGCACGACACAGGGTGGGAGTTTTCTGAACAATGTGGAGCTCGGGCCCCGAGCTTAAACTCCCACTCAGTCAGTGGAGGGAATGAATAGACTCGAACAGAAGGCACAAAAACAACAGACAAATGGACACAGTGTGGAGAATGGAGGAGAGCTTTACATGGCTGAACACAACAGTACAGGCTAATTAAAGCTGCTGAGCTTTAATATGTACTGTAAGTAAGTGCACATATGCATGAGCATGATGGAGCTGTTTTTATAACTTCAACTAACATATGAGATAAACAATTTTCAGGCAGATGTTCCAACACTTTATTTTGCTTATGACACCTTAAAATAATGTGTACTTGTGACTCCAGATCAAAACCTTATGACCTGCTATGGTTGTGAGCAGGTCAACCAGGCAATGATTTTCGCTCACAGATTCAGTGACAGAAACGTCTGGTGACCACTCTGATATATTTTTGGACCTCTTGATGGGTCCTGGAACCTGAGGTTGGCAACCACTGCTTTAAAGAAGGTCCAGTGAATAGTATAGGCTGATCAGAAAGGTAAAAGTATCAGTGTTGTTGATTCTCTAGTCTAAACAAACCTCAGTTGGAATCAAGTCTGTAAAAGCTGAACAAGCTGACTTTTATAATCACTGTTAGTTATCAGTGCTAGCTTGTGTTTGGTGTTTTTGAGCTTGTTTTTGGACAAAGTTACAATTTAATTTTCTTTTAATAGGCTCTATTAAATAATGTATGACAATTATGGGGCACTGCAGGTCATGAGTTCACTGAAGCTCTTGATGATTAAAGGGGAACTCCACCGACGTCACACTTCAAACTAGTGAACCTGTCATGGGGACCTGTGCTCACTGCTCAGCCAGTGTAAACAGTTGTATCATGTTGAATGTGACTCTAGAGGAGCTTTGTCACATCTAAATAAAATACTTACACAACATTACTTAAATAATCTCATCTTGCAAACTATGAAATTATTACATTAAGCCTGTGGTAGTTAACACGATGTGAGTGGCCTCTAATGAAAAGAATCCACTCAGATGCATTGTGGGACATGTAGGATTAGCATCTTTCTGAGACTAAGGACTAAAAACAAAAAGTCCTATCAGGCCAATACCAATTCAGTGGGGCACTTTTCAGTGTCATGAAGTGTGGTCCCAGTGTTGGTGTAGGTCAGTTCAGTAGTATTAAAGAAATAAAACTGAACAATCTATGGTTGGATTTGTTTCTAAACATTATTATAACCTGCCATTGTCTATAACGAGTCTGTTTGTCATCAGTCAGTTCAGTTATGAATCTGTTGGATTTTGATGTCACCAACAATAAACAATATTAAAAATGATAACATTGAAAATAGCTTTTATTAAAAAACACACTTCACAGAGCACATACACTTTTCTGACCCACACAACAATATCTAAAACAAATTTAACTTGCAATATTTAAATTCATCAAGTAGAACTTCATTCCCTGAAAGAACAAGCCAATAAATCCACTTGGTCAAACTTCCTGTTTCTTGTGTAAAGTTTCCATGAAGTGCCCACACTCATGAGAGAGTTCCTGTCCTCGGTTTTCTAATAGATTCATTGTTCTTTTTGATGAGATTTCCTCCAGACCCTTCCCACTGTATGACCTATGAGTGATATGTTTACTTGGATCTAAACTACAGAAGAGCCCATGCTGTTCACTTTGACCACAGTGAACCCAGGGGAATACAGGTGTAGACACAACATAAGCTGTGTCACAGTATCAACCAAAATCTAAGATCATAGTGTTATTCAATGATGGTATGCCTAGTTTGGCTTAAGGAATTGTAAGACCTTTTGCAGTCTTTAGTGTGTCACTGATATTATTTAAATAGATATATAATTTCCCCTATCATGTACACTCAATAATCCACATGTCGAAGTGAAAACATGTTTTCTGAAGTTTTTGCAAATGTATTAAAATTGTGGTCAGGTACCTGCTTGTTTGTTGTAATTATCCATGAGATGTGTCTCGATCTTGACGGGAGTCCTGTGACAAACTGAAATGGATTCTGCAGATCAAAGCAAGGTATTAAACCATTTCTAAGGCTCTGAGGACCAAATGTTGGCTTAAGGATTTTGCGTCACATTTTCAGGAACATATGTGAAACATTTAGCCACAAACGTGCACTATACTTGCAGTATATATCAAACAGTGGTAGTAGGATGGAGTCACAGTTTGTGTGTTAATTATGTGTCTGTATGGTGCATCTCACCTGCCGTTGCAGGTGGGATTGTGCAATTAACAGTTAGACCTATCAACTCATTATTATAATATGTGGCTGTCATTTGATGGTGGACAATCCAGTGCCTGTGAAAAGGAGGCGTGAACACAGTGTAGGTGGTTTTTACAGGTGTGGTGCAGCCTGAGTGGATCTGCACGGAAGAAACTGCACAAATCCAGCTCAGCTGCTAGTGAAGACTCACATGAAGACCTGAAGCTGCATCTTTTGCCAAAGAGGCTTCTACAAATAATTGGATTATGGGTCTGAATATGTTTGTCAATGAGAAATTACAGTTTAGATTTTTTGGACGGATGCTCGACTTGAAATCAATGTGTAAATAGGCAACGGTTTACAAAACTGCTTTATTAAATGATAATTTTCGAATTCAAATGTTTGTGCATTTCAATCTTTTCAAGACTTACCAAGGAAAAGTGTCTATGAGACACCACTTAAAAAAATACCTTTTAATGTTTAGGCACATTGATGTAAGAAACTCAACTTGTTTCCAGCCTCACTGATCAACACCTGAGGAAGATCCGTGGTACAAGATGGTGCTTTGTGTTTGATCTGTTTTTTGATGAAGGGCCAACACTGGCACAACACACTCTGTCAGTCTGGTGTATGTGATTAAAGACACCAGCAGCTGCCATGACGCTCGGCTTCACTTTAAAATCATTTCTGAGTCATCAGCCTGCAGAGCAGACAATAAACTGCATCTAATGTAATTACTGCACTTTCTGCTCTCATCCAATTGGATGATGTCATATGCAACAAGTCTTTATTTTAATTGAAATTTAGTGGAACACTATATTAAGAGCAATTTAATGTTACTTTAAACTAAATTCAGAGGGTAACATTGTTCATTTTTATTTATTTTTTGTTTTTATTATTCTATTCTACTTTGAAGTTAAATATTATTGGCCCATTCTCAACAATCCCCCATCTTTTGCTTCTTTTTTTCCTTACCCCCTGTGGCTGGTTTCACAAGATGTGGTTCCATGTGACTTGTCTGTGCAATACTACATAAAATAAAAAAGTACATACATACATACTGCTTGTATGTAATGACATTTATAAGCATGTGCTATATTAATGAGTTTACCTGCCTTTAAATTGTATTTCCCTGCAGCCATCTTACTGACTTATTAATATGAAAAAAGTTTCATCATTTCAAATAAATTTGGAAATTTGTCAACATTAAGTACTGAATGTGCTTAGTTTTATCATAAGCCTACAACTTTGAAGTTACTAACCATTTGAATGCACACTGTAACGTGTTGTATTGTGTGTTGTGAAAATACAAATATAAATGTAAATTCATGTTGAATAAATCTCATGAAAAAGGTTTTCAGGATTTGTCCAAGTATTTAATTTATTCTGGATGGAAACAGCATATATTCTGGCATGTGGACAATAGCAAAAACAATAGCAGCAAGAAATATATAATAATCAAACATTCATATAGTCAGATGCTGTGTATTTTCTCATTCATATGCAGCAAAAAATCGAAGGTATCAATCTATGAGGCGCTCGGTGCATAGTAAACCACAGTGAGCAGGATCAGTCTGCTGTTATGTGAAAGAGGAAAATAAAAAACTTCTCTTATAGGCTTTTCTGAGGACTCATCTTTTCTTACTTGCACTTATAACGATCCCTGTGAAAAGGTCAGAGAGTAACTGTATTTAAAATGTGTACTAAGTACACCTCAGCAGTTGACACATACTGCCACCAGCTGGTTCTCCTTTGTAAGTACAACGCATATATATATATATATATATATATATATATATATATATATATATATATATATATATAAATAGCCACTCCGTCATAAGACACAGTGTAAATAAATAGGCACAGTAACACAACAAATATGCTGTGGGTTATTTTACGCCCAGATGGACGGATATAGACAGACAGACGGACAGACAGACAGACAGACAGACAGACAGACAGACAGACAGACAGATTGAGAGATAAATGTTTTGCTGGGTAATGTGGCCCAGTGTAAATTACTGTCCACGTGGAACCCAAACCCATCAGGCACAAACTGAAGATTAAGTACAAGGCCAGTAAAACGGGGTCAACTTTGGTATATTATAAATTCAGAGGATACATTATGTCCTATTTACACCTCTACTATGACCTAACTACGGCACAATACCTATAAAATATGACTTTGAATGAAGAAGTTGGAACTGACATTGCGGATGAAAAAACATCTGCAGCTATTTTGTCTTGTTTTATTTGGCCTCGGTCAGTAAAGCTACAATCGTGAAAAACGAGGTTCCAGCTTCTCAGTGCAGATAATTTGCGACATTGTTTGAATAAAGTTTTTTCCCACAGCAACTTTTAAAACCAGGATCGTAAGGCGCTTCACAAGTGCACACAAATATAACATCAGGGATATGAGTGCATTATTCAGAAATTAGTGTTCAAGCTTATTACATTTCATTTACTTGTTAACAAAAAATGATAAATTATACAGAAAACTGTTGATGTGTTGATTATTTGCAACTATTTTGTTTTGATCACTTAATGCCCGAAATCTTTGGTTCCTGCTTCTCAGTTGCAGCTTCTGCTGCTTCCCTTATGGGACAGTTAACTGAATATTTGTATAGCTTTTGGGATGGAAATTTATCTCAAATCGATTAAGGCACATTCTATCTCTATATAATATCCAGCTGCTCTAGTTTGCATTATCCATTATTAGGTCAAATGTAGTGGTTAGTATAAGAAAATCAGACATAATTTGAAAATGTCCACCACTGTTTCCAAAGGAATGTATCCAAATTGCCTGTTCTATCCAACCAGCAGTCCAAATACAAAGATACTGAATTGACAATATTATAGTTAAAGAGACAAGCAGCAGATCAACATGAGAGGTTTTCTTTTAGCCTGAGGTCACACGTCTGTGATTGTAAATGAACGAGTTGAGGTTTAACTCTGGAGTGAAGATATATTCTCTGATAGTTTCATTTGAATATTTGAATAATGTTTGCATAATATAATAATACAGCTTTACCCATGACCCTGTTGCCCATGAACATGAACATCCACACTGCTGCCTGTGTGTGTAATGGCTTCTTTCCTTAAGAGCAGGACGCTGATTTCATTACATTTAACTTTGTTGAAGTTCTCATGTGTCTGAACAGTGAAGCACTTGGTAAAGTTGACCCTCAGCAGCTGCTGTGTCCTTTGGAGAAATCCTGCCAGACCTGCAGCAGCTTTGACGCCTTGAACCCGTTCACAATGATGAGTTTGGCGAAGGTGCACCTGTCATACTCCAAGTCTCTGATTTCAAAGAGGTTCCTGAGGGTGGGCAGGCTGAGGGCATACACAGGCCGGACCCCCAGCACACGCAGACACAACCCCATGTACACGTCCTCCATGGAGATCATGCGGACGAACCTGGAGGCCCAGGAGATCCTGGCGGCCAGGTCTGCAGAGAGGACATACCCAGCTCCAGATACAAACGGGGGGAAGCTGTCTTCAGGGTACTCCTCCTCTGACAAATGCCACTTACTGTAACTGTCCCTCCTCGGCCTGCCATCGCTTATCACTGACCCTGTGATGAAGGCCTGACGTGGGCAGCTCCTCAGCCACCGCAGGAGGTGGAACACGTTCACAAAGATGTCAGAGTCCACCTTCATGATGTAGGAGGCTCTGGGGCAGTGGGTCGCAGCCCAGTTCATCATCATCACAGTCTTGATTGTCAGGTTCTGGTAGCTGTCCAGGAAGTTCATCTGGATGATGTCTGCATGTTCCCTGCTCTCCTCCTCCAGCTTGTCCTGGAGGCTGGACCCCTGCCCCCCCTCGGGGACCCCCATGTAGAAGACAGTGAGGGTGTCCTGACCTGGAGCTCCCCATGTTTTCCTGATGGCCTCCCTCGCTGCAGCGTCCTGTGGAGCAACTGGGACCAGGAAGAGCAGGAAGGGGCTGGTGTCCCTGCACAGTGGCTGGTTGAGTATGTACTGGTATGAGTGGGGGGACAGGAGCCTGTGCTCCTGCTCTGACAGGGGGCTTGTCTTTACCTGCTCTTTACTCAGGACACCAACTAAGATCTGAGCCGACAGGACGAGCACAGCTGACAAGGTGAGTAACTTCACTAACCTCCACGACTGACATTTCCTCATTGCCTCCACGGGAAACGAATCTGCTCCCGTCCCGGTGGAGCGACTCGACTTACAGTCTATGGACTCGACACGAGAAAACAACACAGGAGGCAATCCAGGAAGTACCGCTGCAGTGAGGGGGGGGGGAGGGGGGGGGGGGGGGGGGGGGGGGGGGGGGGGGCGGCCACTCCCGACAGGAGGGCGTGGACCCGGAAATCAGACAGAGAGAGAGCTTACTTCAAATGTTGTTAATAACAACTGCTGTGGTTGTTGTTTTCTCTCCTTATACATTCATGTCTTTGATTTGACATTAACATTTGATATTTGTGCTTTAGCAACATAATGTCATGCCAATAAAGCTTAGTGTATACAGTCTGAAACAGAGGGATGTCAATGATGTTATTATTATTATTGTGAATTTGGCTTGAAACAGAAGCTACGTGTTAGTTTTGGATGATGAAGTATCTCTTAAATTGAAGATGGCACAAAAAATAACAACAAGTAACTGTGAGACAACCATGAAGTAATGAGGGATTCATTATCAACTCACTATGATCCAGTAGGATTAATATTATTGGTGGTCGTAGTAGTAGTATAACTAGTTTTAGAAGTACAGAGTATTCATATTCAGCACCTTAACATTTGATTGTAACTCACAGAATCTCAATGGCAAATAAGCAAACTATCTAAAACCATGTGGTGTGGTTAAAAGGCCCGTGGACCCTGAGTTGGGATGTTCTTTGTTTTTCTTTATCTTCATCAAAACAATAAAAACAGACTTTATTTACACAGGCATTCTTTAGAAGGTCAGTGGTTTACTATCCTGCCATAGCAGGGGATGGAGGCAGGGGGGAGGGGGCAGGCGGGTGCTGGTCTTCTCAAGACCTCCAGTCCCTCGGGAACCTCCAGTCTTGTCTTGAGAAGAATATTCATCACCTCTTCCGGATCCCGACCTCAACTGATCATATGTTCTGTATAATCCCATATCGTGTTGGCAGCGATCATGGACCATGATGATGGATCCCAATAGTATCAGTGGATCATGACAATGGATCGTGGATTACGGCGGCACCCGATCATTGTGGCAGCTGATCGCGGACTAAAAAATCTACAAGACTGCCTGACAATATACCTATTACTCGTGGCATCCATTGCACTTCTGTCCGTCCTGGAAGAGGGATCCCTCTCATGCGGCTCTTCCTGAGGTTTCTACGTTTTTCCCTGTCAAAAAGTTTTAGTAGTTTTTCCTTACTCTTGTTGAGGGTTAAGGGCAGAGGATGTCACACTTAGCAAAGTCCAATAGGACAATGCTCATGAATATGGGCCATCCAAACAATCGATTGACTGATGAACCACCACCAGTGTCTAGACCCCGGGGGGTATTCCTGTTCAACGCTCTGCTCCACCCCCTTCTAATCCTGATGACATCACACAGGGGTCTAAATTGCCACCTGAACCTAAACAAGACCACATTGTACCATAAACAGCCTCTCTGAAATACCCCAAACGTGGCTTGGATGTGACATGGTGAACTGTATAGAAAAAAATACCCGAGCTGAGTTTATACTTGACACAAGGGTCCAGCATAGATACCTTCAGCTTAGGTTTTGACTAATACTTCTCCTTTTGGTAGAACAACCATGGGCTTTGCAATAATCAAGGGTGAAGGAAGTACTCAAATATGTGACTTTAGTAAAATACAAACAAATAGACAAAAAGTAACTCAAGAAAAAGTAAAAGTACCATATTAACTTTTCTAAGCATGTGCTATATTAATGAGGTTACCTGCCTTACAATTTAATTTCCCTGCAGCCATCTTACTGAGTTATTAATATAAAAAAAAAATCAGGTTTCATCATTTCAAATAAATTTGAAAATTTGTCAACATTAAGTACTGAATGTGCTTAGTTTTATCATAAGCCTACAACTTTGAAGTTACTAACCATTTGAATGCACACTGTAACGTGTTGTATTGTGTGTTGTGAAAATACAAATATAAATGTAAATTCATGTTGAATAAATCTCATGAAAAAGGTTTTCAGCATTTGTCCAAGTATTTAATTTATTCTGGATGGAAACAGCATATATTCTGGCATGTGGACAATAGCAAAAACAATAGCAGCAAGAAATATATAATAATCAAACATTCATATAGTCAGATGCTGTGTATTTTCTCATTCATATGCAGCAAAAAATCTAAGGTAAAAATCTATGAGGCGCTCGGTGCATAGTAAACCACAGTGAGCAGGATCAGCTGTTCTGCTGTTATGTGAAAGATGAAAATAAAAAACTTCTCTTATAGGCTTTTCTGAGGACTCATCTTTTCTTACTTGCACTTATAACGATCCCTGTGAAAAAGTCAGAGAGTAACTGTATTTAAAATGTGTACTAAGTACACCTCAGCAGTTGACACATACTGCCACCAGCTGGTTCTCCTTTGTAAGTACAACGCATATATATAAATAGCCACTCCGTCACAAGACACAGTGTAAATAAATAGGCACAGTAACACAACAAATATGCTGTGGGTTATTTTACGCCCAGATGGACGGATATAGACAGACAGACAGACAGACAGACAGACAGACAGACAGATAGACAGATTGAGAGATAAATGTTTTGCTGGGTAATGTGGCCCGGTGTAAATTACTGTCCACGTGGAACCCAAACCCATCAGGCACAAACTGAAGATTAAGTACAAGGCCAGTAAAACGGGGTCAACTTTGGTATATTATAAATTCAGAGGATACATTATGTCCTATTTACACCTCTACTATGACCTAACTACGGCACAATACCTATAAAATATGACTTTGAATGAAGAAGTTGGAACTGACATTGCGGATGAAAAAACATCTGCAGCTATTTTGTCTTGTTTTATTTGGCCTCGGTCAGTAAAGCTACAATCGTGAAAAACGAGGTTCCAGCTTCTCAGTGCAGATAATTTGCGACATTGTTTGAATAAAGTTTTTTCCCACAGCAACTTTTAAAACCAGGATCGTAAGGCGCTTCACAAGTGCACACAAATATAACATCAGGGATATGAGTGCATTATTCAGAAATTAGTGTTCAAGCTTATTACATTTCATTTACTTGTTAACAAAAAATGATAAATTATACAGAAAACTGTTGATGTGTTGATTATTTGCAACTATTTTGTTTTGATCACTTAATGCCCGAAATCTTTGGTTCCTGCTTCTCAGTTGCAGCTTCTGCTGCTTCCCTTATGGGACAGTTAACTGAATATTTGTATAGCTTTTGGGATGGAAATTTATCTCAAATCGATTAAGGCACATTCTATCTCTATATAATATCCAGCTGCTCTAGTTTGCATTATCCATTATTAGGTCAAATGTAGTGGTTAGTATAAGAAAATCAGACATAATTTGAAAATGTCCACCACTGTTTCCAAAGGAATGTATCCAAATTGCCTGTTCTGTCCAACCAGCAGTCCAAATACAAAGATACTGAATTGACAATATTATAGTTAAAGAGACAAGCAGCAGATCAACATGAGAGGTTTTCTTTTAGCCTGAGGTCACACGTCTGTGATTGTAAATGAACGAGTTGAGGTTTAACTCTGGAGTGAAGATATATTCTCTGATAGTTTCATTTGAATATTTGAATAATGTTTGCATAATATAATAATACAGCTTTACCCACGACCCTGTCGCCCATGAACATGAACATCCACACTGCTGCCTGTGTGTGTAATGGCTTCTTTCCTTAAGAGCAGGACGCTGTTTTCATTACATTTAACTTTGTTGAAGTTCTCATGTGTCTGAACAGTGAAGCACTTGGTAAAGTTGACCCTCAGCAGCTGCTGTGTCCTTTGGAGAAATCCTGCCAGACCTGCAGCAGCTTTGACGCCTTGAACCCGTTCACAATGATGAGTTTGGCGAAGGTGCACCTGTCATACTCCAAGTCTCTGATTTCAAAGAGGTTCCTGAGGGTGGGCAGGCTGAGGGCATACACAGGCCGGACCCCCAGCACACGCAGACACAACCCCATGTACACGTCCTCCATGGAGATCATGCGGACGAACCTGGAGGCCCAGGAGATCCTGGCGGCCAGGTCTGCAGAGAGGACATACCCAGCTCCAGATACATACGGGGGGAAGCTGTCTTCAGGGTACTGCTCCTCTGACAAATGCCACTTACTGTAACTGTCCCTCCTCGGCCTGCCATCGCTTATCACTGACCCTGTGATGAAGGCCTGACGTGGGCAGCTCCTCAGCCACCGCAGGAGGTGGAACACGTTCACAAAGATGTCAGAGTCCACCTTCATGACGTAGGAGGCTCTGGGGCAGTGGGTCGCAGCCCAGTTCATCATCATCACAGTCTTGATTGTCAGGTTCTGGTAGCTGTCCAGGAAGTTCATCTGGATGATGTCTGCATGTTCCCTGCTCTCCTCCTCCAGCTTGTCCTGGAGGCTGGACCCCTGCCCCCCCTCGGGGACCCCCATGTAGAAGACAGTGAGGGTGTCCTGACCTGGAGCTCCCCATGTTTTCCTGATGGCCTCCCTCGCTGCAGCGTCCTGTGGAGCAACTGGGACCAGGAAGAGCAGGAAGGGGCTGGTGTCCCTGCACAGTGGCTGGTTGAGTATGTACTGGTATGAGTGGGGGGACAGGAGCCTGTGCTCCTGCTCTGACAGGGGGCTTGTCTTTACCTGCTCTTTACTCAGGACACCAACTAAGATCTGAGCCGACAGGACGAGCACAGCTGACAAGGTGAGTAACTTCACTAACCTCCACGACTGACATTTCCTCATTGCCTCCACGGGAAACGAATCTGCTCCCGTCCCGGTGGAGCGACTCGACTTACAGTCTATGGACTCGACACGAGAAAACAACACAGGAGGCAATCCAGGAAGTACCGCTGCAGTGGGGGGGCGGCCACTCCCGACAGGAGGGCGTGGACCCGGAAATCAGACAGAGAGAGAGCTTACTTCAAATGTTGTTAATAACAACTGCTGTGGTTGTTGTTTTCTCTCTTTATACATTCATGTCTTTGATTTGACATTAACATTTGATATTTGTGCTTTAGCAACATAATGTCATGCCAATAAAGCTTAGTGTATACATTTTTTTGATTAAGTCTGAAACAGAGGGATGTCAATGATGTTATTATTATTATTGTTATTATTATTATTGTTATTGTTAGTATAGTTATTAGTTTTATTGTTATTATTATTATTATTATTGTGAATTTGGCTTGAAACAGAAGCTACGTGTTAGTTTTGGATGATGAAGTATCTCTTAAATTGAAGATGGCACAAAAAATAACAACAAGTAACTGTGAGACAACCATGAAGTAATGAGGGATTCATTATCAACTCACTATGATCCAGTAGGATTAATATTATTGGTGGTCGTAGTAGTAGTATAACTAGTTTTAGAAGTACACAGTATTCATATTCAGCACCTTAACATTTGATTGCAACTCACAGAATCTCAATGGCAAATAAGCAAACTATCTAAAACCATGTGGTGTGGTTAAAAGGCCCGTGGACCCTGAGTTGGGATGTTCTTTGTTTTTCTTTATCTTCATCATGGACATGAAATAAATAAAGCTCCTTCACATCTTCCTTTTAAACAAACTGTTTATTGTAATACAGCTTACAGAGAAACACTTGTTCACCCAGTTATAAACAAACAAAACAATAAAAACAGACTTAATTTACACAGGCATTCTTTAGAAGGTCAGTGGTTTAGTATCCTGCCATAGCAGGGGATGGGGGCAGGGGGCAGGGGGCGGGGGGCAGGGGGCAGGGGGCAGGTGGGTGCTTGGGGGGGGGGGGAGGGGGTAGAAACAGTAACTAGTTCTCTAGTTTGGGCCTGTTCAAACACTATTTATATCAACATTAGCATAGAGATTTTACCATATCAACTGGAATTCAATCAGAGTTGGCCTTTTTTCATGTTTTGAGCATCAACATATTTTGTGTGAACAACACATAACATTCTCTTGTTGCACATATACAGTAAGTACTGTATTCACATTTTGCAAAAACAAAAGAAAGAACAACGTAATCACCGCGTTTCATTACATACTCAATAATAGGTCCTGCCTTCGGATTCATGAGAGAAACGAAACAAATTGAAAACACGTCTGCTTTTCTTTTTCTCCGTTCTTTCGTTTTTAAAACACAACACTGTGGCTGTAGCATGATGCCTTCAGGGGCTCACAGGATGAATGGATACATTGCCGTCCAGGTGGACATGGGATGTGGCCAGTAAAATACTTTGATATAGATTTTTTTTTCCTCTTTACACTTGCATCTCTTATCACTTCAGATGTTGGCTTGTGTTGAGGGAGATGAAGGAACCAGGGGAGGATAAAGTGACACTGACACAAGTGAAGTCGCACAAAGACAAACAAATGGCAAGTTAGATGGAGATATCTGACATCTGAATACTGCCATCTGAGGAATATCCCTTTTTCGAATGTTTAAATCAGATGCATACATGTACAGGACTGTACAAGGAACAGAATGATAATCCTTCTGAATTATCACTGTGTTATCAGTTTTAGCAAAGACACCCTGAACCTAAACAAGACCACATTGTACCATAAACAGCCTCTCTGAAATACCCCAAACGTGGCTTGGATGTGACATGGTGAACTGTATAGAAAAAAATACCCGAGCTGCACTCACGCCTGCCCACAAATGCTGCAACATGAGAGAGAGGACCCGAATCAGGTGAGGTGGAGTTGTTTCTGCTCTCTTTGGTGCGTGAGTTGAATCTGCGTGGGCTTGAATTGAATTCCAGTTTGTAACATGCACGTTGATTTCAGTACCGGCACAATTTCCACAACCGCAGGTGTCATGGAGTCACGGCTGATCTCTGAGCAAATGGGAGGAAATATGGTTTCGTGAGGAGGCAGCAGGGCTCTTGGCAGTGGCTTTGGTTGCTGCTGGGTGGATGGATGGGTGCATGTGTGTATTCAAGATGGGGTTTTTTGGGGGGGGGGGAGTCCAGACAGAGAAGTAGCGATGTTGTTGTTAGTGGTTGGTCATTTATGATCGTTTCCTCCTCCCCTCCAGGTTCCTGAAGTTGGAGGGCCTGATCTTCATATCCGCAAACTCGATCGAGTGCTCGTGGCCTTTCCAGTGGAACCAGTTCACACCCTGTGGAAGGCGAGACAAATCATCTTACATTAATTATATGGAGAGAAGGACAGGTCATTGGGAGGTTGTTTTCTTATCACACATTGCTATTATAGCAAAAGCAGCTTCATCGACAGACAAACACATTTATATTGGACAATCTTGAAAGCCCCAGGCTTTGTCCAGTGCATGTGATACATATGGTGTGGTTAAGGTTATGGCAAATAAAAAAGTGTCAATAAACTGAATTTATACTTGACACAAGGGTCCAGCATAGATACCTTCAGCTTAGGTTTTGACTAATACTTCTCCTTTTGGTAGAACAACCATGGGCTTTGCAATAATCAAGGGTGAAGGAAGTACTCAAATATTTGACTTAAGTAAAATACAAATAAATAGACAAAAAGTAACTCAAGAAAAAGTAAAAGTACCATATTAACTTTTCTACTTGTGTAACAGTGTTTTTAAATATACTGTTTACTGTACTGTAATGTTTTAAAGTGATAATACTTGCTCAGTGTAGCCTATTCCCTAATCTAACATACAAATATATAATTAACTGTATATTTACAGAACACAAGAAAAATGCAGACTGCCATATTAATAAAGAATGCTGTCCAAATCCATTTCTTCACCAGTGAGTGACCGATTCCCCTCTTGTTATTGATTACTATTAAACATTTATAAAACAATCTGAAATTGTAACACTATGCATTGTAAAAATGAAGTGAAGTAGAAAGTACAGATATTTGTTGATATATGCATTAGAGTAAAAGTGAAAAGTACCTGCAAATAAATGTGCTTAAGTAACTTACAAATACATGAACAATATTCTTGAATACAGTAACTAAAGTAAATGTACTTTGTTACATCTCAACACTGCTCAGAGTTGCAGAATTACATCCTGGTAACGTTGTCACTTTGTTTCATTAATGAACCGGCGACTACTGTGATGCAGTCGCCATGGTTACGTTCTTTCATTCAATGTGATAGCGAGTGATAAATGTGCTGCGCAGGAAGCATGAGGCGCTCCCTTTGTTAAATGTGTGTTTGTGAGAAAAAGAAGATAACTGACCCTTCCTTACACTTGCTTCTTCTCTTCACTATACAAGGGTATCATTTCTACAAAGGATGGGGGAGATGTGTCCTTCTCTCTACTATAGGCTGTTTTCTTTACATGTCAGTGTATATGATTTAGTGGCATCTAGTGTTGAAGTTGCATATTGCAACCAACTAAAATACTCATCTCACACTGTGAAGCTGAACCTCCAGTGGCCTTCAGGTGACAGAAATGTGACAGTTTCTTTCCAGAGCCAATTTGACTCTATCTACATACATGTGCAATATATAAGGGCTCATTCTAAGCTAATGAAAACACAGTGATTATTAGTTTCCATTGATTTGCCACTAAAAACATAATAATTATAAATATATATTGGATTTTTACTTAATTGTGTCCACCCTACATCTGAACTAAAATGAACTCTTGTCACCCTGAACAGTTTTAACAGAGATTTCATGAGGACACACCTTTAACCCTGGTGCGTCTTTACAGTTTCTGAGGAGACATCAGCTCAACACCAGCTGAGTCAACGTCACAAAGCACAAGGTCAGAGAACCTATGTGGTTTGGGTTAGGAAGACAGTGTCATTTAAAACATCAGGGGCAAACAGCCTCCTGCACTGTAATGAACATTTGGCATTAGACAGAAGTCCTACAGATACTGAGCTGACCAAAGAAACCCTTTCTGTAAGATTTGTTTTGTTGGGAAACACAACTGAGCCCTCTTCAGGCATCCTGTTCTACCCTCATCTGTTAAAGTAATGGAGGATCCTCAGTGACTCTCTGTTTTTGAAGTTGTGATGCAGCAGCAGTGAACTGTACCTTGCTGTGACTGTTATCTCCATATCGTCCCATGAGGTTGACACGGTGACAGTTTTTATACCAGAAGGCTCCCTTATAGGACAGGGCACAGTTGGTGACAGCAATGTCATTGTCATGGTCGTAGGTGGAGAACGGACGGCCGTGGTGGTAGGTCATGGAGTCGCCTACAAACACGAGAGAGAGAGAGAGCGCATCGATGAAATGAACAGTGGTAGAGGATGAACACTGTAACAAAAACATAGCATTTACAAGAAACCTTTTCACTACCTGGCCACTATATGTGCAACACACACACATTGTTCTGTTTCAACATATTCTGATTCATATTTTCTTCTTGTCGAATTCATTTTTAAGGGCAAATAGATGCAAATTTCTATATGTTAGCTTTATAAAAAAAAATGAAATGCCCTGAAAAGATCCTGAAAGGATACCAAGTCTTCCCAAGAATTCATAGCATAAATAAGAAAAAAATATAGAAAATAAATTTAATACACATAACATTAAAAAAAGTTCCTTCATTTGCATGAATACACACAGGATTATTGACAATGTATTCATTTGTCCAACAAAATTACTTATTTCCTATTTTAGAAATTTTGAATGAAAAAAAACAACTCATGGCCTAAGAGGCCTAAGTGGACTTGAACTAAAGCATTGTGTACACGGCTGCAGGAGTCAGCTTTACCTGCTGTTCCACTGTATCCCCCTACATGGACTTTGTAGCGGGTTCGAGGTTCAGACACAGAGAACTTGTCGTACTGAGCGTAGGCTGCTTCACCCTTGTCTCTCAGGTCCACCCGCAGCTCGTACTGACCTCCAGCTGTGATCTTATGTAGGTTGGCCAGACCTGAGGGAAGGAGGAGATGACATATATGATATAAATATAGATTTTGATGTATAATATATCACAAGATTTTATCTTCAGATAACAAAATATATAGTATTATTAATATGGTATTAATATAGCTCAATCATATTTGATAACTGATAATTAGCTGGAATGAAGTTTATATGTTATAAGTATTTCATGTGAATCCAATCAAAAGAATTTCATAATTCAAATTATTATAACTACAACATCTGCATTGACTCCTGCACCTGTTGCAGTTGCCTCATATTTCAGTCTTATCATTTCACTCAGCCACTTTTGAAGCAAACTTATTTATAGCTACAAAAGAAAAGTAGTTTTGTAATTGGCCACATGGTGGCACTGCCACATCAGTTTCTGACTGAGTGAAGCTTTTAACCAGTAGTGTGCTGTCTGCCAAATTTAATTTCTGTCCTCCTACAGTTTTTGAGTTTTATGCAAAATTATTCATTAATTAAGGGAGATTTCAACGAGCTGTTTAAGGGCTTATGTAGCCTAGTCATGCTATTAATTTTAAAAGTGGAATCATCTTTCAAGCCATCACTCTGTGGGACTATCATCCACTTGGTAAATCTACATGAGACTCAGACTGGTCTCTATCTGAACACTTTACCCACATTTGGTTGCAACTGAATGAAGCAGAGTTATAGTAGTTTGTAATTATCTGACCACACTGACAAAAGCTTGTTTGCTAATGATGGAAAGATGATACATGAGATCTGTTATAGTTGTTTGAGATATGTCTTTAGTTGTTTCATCATGTTTTGCTCATTCCTTGTAAAGAACCAACAAAAAAACTATTAATAAATCATATGAAATCAACTGACAGATATGACTTACAGAGATCAGCACCTAGAGTCCTAGAACGTGTCCCTTAAATCTGAGCAGCATTTTAGCTTTAGAACTATGTTTCTAGCTGAGAGCATGTCGGACCAGCAGAGCATTATTAGAGGAAAATGGGAAAATAAAGAGAACTTGCAGCAATCACATAAATATTAGAATCAATGTAGAACTTTTGTACAATGAGTCAGTCCACAGATCTGTGTTCGTACATTTTTCAATGAATTTATAAGCACAAAAAATACATATGTCAGCATTAGTGCTGTCATTGTGTATACATCACCTCTGTTACAAGCTGAACATACTGTTATATCACCAGTTCCTTATGTATTGTGGAACTGTGTGTAGTGATCTGATGTTTGATAGAAATTACCCAGCCAGAATTCATCGTTCATGTCACCGAAGCCGGCAGTGTAATTCTTCCAGTTACGGAAAAACTCCAGTTTCCCGCTCTGACGTCTGAGGAAAATCTGCAAAGGAAACAACAATAATAACTGATGAATATTGTCAGACTGTGTTTTATACAATCAGCTGATGTATTTACGATTCTTGTTTAACACACCCAGCAGACAATACGGAGGCCCTGAGAGGTAAGTGAAACTGTTATTTAATTTATATCTGGCAAAAGCTAAAAAATGTTCTAAAACAAAAACTAAATAAAAACTGAAAATAGCTTTTAACTAACCAGAAAAACAAAAAAACAGGATTCAAACCCTGCTCAACATGGGGACTGTGGCTCTTTATGCCGCCTCTGCTTTACTGGCAGCAAACCTTCACTGATTAAAATACACACACAATAGAGTACGTAATGTATCTTATGTTTAGATCACAGGCCGAAAATATCACCTGGAAGAAAAGGTAAATGCTTTAGTCCTACTAGACATGAAAATATCCTGATACAATATTTCTCAAAGAGATGAAACAAAATCAATCAATCAATAAATCAATGGTCCTGCCACAATGCTTCCCTCTCAGGGCTTCCATAATACACATGTAGCAAATGTAAGTCACTGACCCTAAAATAAACTTTGAATGGTAAATGTTCTGCATTTACATTTAGAACTTTTCTAGTCTCTTTGACCTTTCACAGTGTTTTACAGTACGGGTCACATTCACCCATTCACCCCTTCATGAAAACATATGAGGGAGGTTTGGGGTTGAGCAAACCCCCCGTTCTCTAAATACTGGACAACCCGCTCTACCTCCTGAACCACAGCCACATGGTGATAACTCTCTGAAGGTTTGTCACTCTGAGTGACACAGTCAGAAACTGTGATACAAATACCATGCTCATATTGAGCATATAAATCCCTGTCCACAATAATGTCAGAGTGATGTGGATTTGGTCAACAGAGCGTGCAGAGGTCTGTGATCCTCCAAATTGTTGTGTGGCCACTACCAACTGAAACGATGTATTGGACTTACAATCCATCCGCCTCCATCGGTGCTCATGTCACAGTAGACCTGGATGGGCTGGCTCTCATCTCCCACCAGATAGATGGTGTACAGGCCGGATGAGGTGTCACCGTTCAGCAGAGCCTGGGAGCAGTCCCTGGGGTATCTGTACAGCACACCAGCTACACACACACACACACACACACACACACACACACACAATATAATGATAATGTGGACCCGACAGACGTTCTCATAGATACTATCACTGTGAATTTTGCTAATCTTCTTTTGTGGATTATTAAATAATACAGTATTTATGAAAAATAAAATCGGTGTATTTGTCCTCACGCTACATTACTGTTAGTATAGGTTACTGTTAGTACAGTCACACACATACACACACTTATTACTGACAATGGGAGATATACGTTTGATGTGTTGACACGACAAGGGATGAAACCTGTTCATGAATCTACTCACTGGTGGTGAAGACAGAGGAGATGACTCTGCTCCTCTTGGGACCAGCGATGGCCTGCAGCCTGATTGAATACTCTGTGGAGGCGCTGAGCTGAGCCATGTTGTATGATACAGCAGTGGGACTCAGGACCACCTCCTGATGGAAGAAATATGTTCAAACATTTCATTTCCGACATGACCAGTTAGGACCAGAATCAGTGGAGTCCTGGTTTCCACTCACCCGGATGGTGCCGTCTGTGGACTCGTAGCTGAGGATGTATCCGGTGATGTCAGCGCGGGGTGGCTTCCAGGTCAGCATGCAGTTCTCTGTCTGGATGTTACTGGCGGCCAGATCCTGAGGAGCATCCACATCTACACACAAAACAACCTCTTAGAGAATCTCATACTCTATAAGTTAAATGTCATGTCATACATTGATGGATATATGGTAAATGTCAGAAGATGCCTTGATAGTTCGACCTATGGAAGTGTTGATAACTAAGAGCAAAGCAATAGAGTACATTACCTCTACATATGGCAAACACAAGTATATGAATTATCACTATGTATAGACATATGTATTATGTAAAGGATAAGTATAGAATAGTTAATATGTTGGAAATGCCTTGATATGTTTCTATATTTGAATAGAATATATATTGAGTACAGAAATATATGATATAGTGATATATTGGACAGTTCTTATCCATGCCTTCATTTTCTACATGTGAGTATAGTGTGTTTGAATAAAAATATAATAATATGTTATCATATGTGAATACATTTTCTCTGTCTGTATTGATTTGTAATGTGTAGCTAATATGTTTCTAGAAATAATAGTGTTCAAAATATTTTTTTGATTTTAATACTGTAGTTGTTTGTCTTTACTGATGTCATGTCTTTTATAATTTGCGTGGACCCCATGGAGGAAAAAGCTGATGCTCAACATCAGAAAAAACCACTGTTTATCTACAGTTTAGGAATCTTTTATGAATTATTTCTTCCTCCTGTTTGTCTCAGAATCTGACAATGTTGAAATTTAGCTGAACCTTGAAACTAAAACAATCAAGTCTGAGAAAGACACAAAAGTTTTAGATTGGACCACTCACCGGTGGTAAACTCAGTCGTAGTGGCTGCGCTCTTGGACAAGTCCCTCACCGCATACACCTTCACAGTGTAGTGCGTCGCTGGTGTCAGAGAACTCATCTCAAACTCCACCACGTTTCCTGACACACGCTCCATCACTGGAGCCACTGGAACGACACACACACACACAGACAGGATAAGAGGGTGGTTGAGTTGTATGAGAAGAATGTATGAATGTAGCTTCTGAATAATTAGATTTTTCTTTGCATTATTTGCTTTAAAAATCAATCTACATTAGCTCTTCATTTAAATGTAGTAACGATCATTTAAATGTGAGCAGAATCTGACTGCAGTGACAACAGGGCACCAATCAAACGACGGAACCCACTGCTGTCAAAACCTGTTTTTGATCAAAATGCCTGTATTGAAGTAGGATATAAACCTTTGATATATTAGTTTATAGGTACATGTTTATCTACCTGTTTCGATGCTACATACCTGAGTCTGCACTGTAGGTGATGACATATCCGTCTACGGTGGCGATGGCGGGCTGCCAGAGCAGCAGAGCTTCAGTGTCTGTGATATTGATGGCAGTCAGACCACGGGGCTTGTCCAGAGCTGCAACACACACACACACACAGTTGGCAGTTGGCAGTTGAACAAACTTAAATGTCTGTCCCATTGGACATATGTGTGGAAAGAAGTTAACCTCTGCACCTTTGGTCCTGCTGCTCTTTGAACATAAATTACGACACATTTGTTTGAAGAAAACACTTTACTGATTAATATTAGCGAACTGGTTTCAAGCTGAAAATATAAAATGTTGCATCTATAATGTGTGTGTGTGTGTGTGTGTGTACTTGTACATATAGATGTGAGGACATTTTGTAAAAGTGAAGACATTAGGGCTCGACCTCACTTTCTGACCCACTTTTAATGGGCATGTTTGAGGGTTGTTGTTGGGTTAGGGTGTGGATCACGGTGAGGATTTTAGTTTTGATGGTTAAGGTTAGGATGAGGGGCTAGGGAATCCATTATGCCAATGAGTGTCATCCCTAAAATAGAAGTACAATAGTGTGTGTGTGTTATAGTGCAGGTTTTCCATGAGCGTTACTGTACCTGTGGTGACACTGTCTGACCCAGGCTCACTCTCCCTCTGACCCTTGACAGCGACAACAGTGACCTCATAGGTGACCCCGGGTGTCAGGTTGGGCAGCACGGTGTGAGACTCGGAGTTATCCACTGTAAGTGTCTTAGCATTACCTGGGAGTCAAAACAACACACACAACAAAGTGAATGTAGAGTGGAGGCTAAATTATTGTGCAAAGTAGTATCTTCCCTTTATTTCCTTGCAAGCCCATCACAATGGACAAAAACAATATGAGACAATATCATGGACTTTGGTGTGAGTAGCCTCCTTTTTATATCACATTATCTGTTGTTCTGATGACTTCAGCGTATTCAAAGTGCTTAAAGAAGTGTCATCTGCATGGCTATAGATTCATATTTAAGTGTCAAACCATACTAATTATAAAGGAAAACTATGGAGGAAACTCTGCCCACTAGTAAGTTACTGAGCTAAACTTAAAATCTTGCACTGCATTTTCATTAGAATGGACGCTGAGTCTGAAAGGAGGAAATTACAATCCTTGGAGTTATCCATCAACGGCATCACATACTCAAAATAACTTTGATGAAATTGGGAAAAGTTAATGATTGTAATGATGATGATTAATACTAGTAATACTAATAATCATCATCATCATAATCGTCACATGGTTTTTTGATGATTGTTTTTCATTTTCTCTGGACCTGTTCCTCATACATTAGCCATAGCCATAATGAGTCACTAGGGGGCAGAATCAGTCTGTCATTAGAGAGAAGAGTTGCCCTACAGATCGTGGACGATTAAATTGATGGAACAGCAATGATAGAAAGTTGTATATGTATATAAGCAAAGATATAGTTGAAGGTAAACCCTCTGGAGCTCTAGGTTTGAGCCAAATCTCATGTTATTGATACTTTTATGTTTGACGTAGGTTTTATTTTAAAGCTTTGCTGGATTTTTTAATTGGGTAACAAGGCAGATCTCCAATGTTAGTCAGTTGACTGTTGTCCACACATGAGGACACTGACCTCCGTGAGCAGGCACATATGTGACCCTGTAGCTGTCCACCCGAGCTCTTGGAACTGCCCAGTGAACGGTGGCGGATGTGTCGGTGACATCAGAGAAGCGGATGCCCTTGGGTGAGCCCAGATCTGGCACAAGCAAGACAGACACAGCAGGTGGGGGCAAAAACAGACCAAAAACAGATGGTTTAGTCAATGTGTGTATAACCCTCTTAGCATGGTGAGGAGAGGAAAATAGAACATACAGTATATGTGGCACTAATCTAAATGAATGCGCAGCATATATGTATATATTATAATATCATATCTGCATGGGAATTAAGCAGGAGACAAGAAAAGACATAGACACAGACACACACACGTATTCTGTTATTGTAGCCAGGGCAGATCCACCACTGAAAGGCACTCGTTTTAGGACAGAGCAAAAGAGCGAGTGTGTAAAAGAGAGTGAGGTAGACAGACAAAGGGGGCCTGGGGAGGCCTGGTCTCATGGAGAAACCCTTTCCAGCTAACAGCAAACCACAGTATCTTGCGTGACAGACCTGAGGGGATTAACTTGCCCCCATTTCATGGAAACACAAAAGTGAAACATGCGCTGTGCTACCCAAGAGTAAAGCCTTACCCCCAGGGAGGACAGGGGACACAGCCAGCGACACCCGTCCTATGTGACATAGACAACTGCCCCCCCACCTCCTTCACAAAGGAGAGACACTGACACATGGGACCAGGCAGTCAATGACATCTGGGAGAACAACTGAACGAAGACAACACAACCAAAGGAGCAGAGTAAAGAGCTGAGTAAATGTCCTGAGTGGGGGTCGACTGCTACAAATTTTCTTTGGGCTTTTTATTTTTGAAGCTGCTATTTTTCAAATTCAATTCAAAGATATTCATTACAGGATGTATACATGTTTGTTAGCAGGATTTAGACCACCCTGGGGTAGTAGTTAGTAATAGGTTGCATCAAAAGCAGATAAAACTACAAGAATTCAGATTTTGATCCAGCAGTTCATAAACTGTCCTGTTGCTGAGGACCACTCAGGAGCACTGACAGACAGATTGAGACATGTAGCTGTTGACACAAGACACACAACGTTTCCAGCTCTGATCGTCATCAAAAAGTCTGTGTTGAAATTGACACAAAACCTTTTTCCGTTTTTTTTTATCTGAGCCTCACACTATGACACCAGGTTAGTAGACGCAGAGAAAACACTAGACAAATGTTGAGACACGATAACTTTTCATGCTGTTACCATAAAAGACACCACTGACACCACTGGTTATGCCGACAAGACCAGTCCAGATTTCAGTTCACAGCTCTGATTTCTCGGGTCCACTCTTTCACTGTATACCTGTTCTCACCCCCTCGAATACAGACTTGGAGCGTCTTCCCAGAACAAGCCCAAAGATTTCAATTTTGTACTCTGTGTCCTCAGTGAGCTCAGTCATTGCAGCGCTTCGCTCTTCACCGCCCAACACCAGTTCTCTCGGTTGGTCCGAGCCCTCAGCCTGGCTGACCATTATGACAAAGGTGTCAAAGGCATCCTCTTCAGCTATCCAGGCCAGCTTAAAGCTGTCGAGGGCGACGTCAGACACTAGGAGAGCCTGCACCTCCGGTTCGTCCTCTGAGTGACAGGGGAAAGTCAGTTTTCCTCCTCTGTGGAACTTAAGAATGCTTTGACATTTGAGGAACATGGCAGTCAAAGAGAGAATAGCAGTCTATGTGCAAATACCAGCATTGGTTATGTGGTTCATCATCAGTCAACAAATAAACAACCTGACTTTGTGGAAAACACAGAAGGAAGAAATGAACTTGAGGCAACAGAGGGTAAGTTGTGAGCCAAACAAGAGTCTCCAACTGCTCCTATTTCAGACCTAGTGAAATGGACTATAAAGCCACCATGGTTAGTAATGTTAATAAAGGATTAAATAGATGGACAACTGATTTAATCAAGATCATGAATGTGATCACAAAATATTTTCAGGAAATTGAATGAAAAAAACTATTCTGATGAGAGCTGCCACATTTTCTTTTAAAACTCTGGATTTTGGAACACCAGAGAGTTAAGAGTTAAGGTTGCGTCCAAACATATATGTTTTCATTTTTAGACTGAAAAAATATATATATATATATATATTTGGATACAAAATATAATGCCCTTCAGCTTTGGCTCAAGCTTGATTAACTTTGTCTTTGGCTTGGATGGGCCCGGACAGAAAATTGTGGCCCGAGCCGCACTCTGCATCATCAGTTCTAAAAATATCGTCCCGTTCAGACTAAAACACAACCCCAGGGTTTTCAAACCTAAATGGCCTCAGACTTTAAAAAAAGTCTGAAGCTGCTTGACGTGTCTTCATTATCGTCACTCAAGTACGTCAGGTGGCACAACTCAATCACAATAGCTGTCTGAGCCAATCCATTATGCTGGTCTATCTTTTTTTTTCTAGCAGGGTTGATAAAGGTATTATTGACGTCATTTTAGTCAGGAAATGCAGCTGTCTAAACTGCTTATGTAGTCAGCCTAGAGCTATCAGGACAGTTTAGAAACAGATGTTAGCACCAGTAACTACTGCTAAATATTTGAGGGGACAGCTTGAAATTCTTAGAAAACAGCCCTGGTCTGATCACATTCTTGAGCAATTTTGTGAAGAGGTTTTGTCAAACAACACCTGCTCCCGAGTACTAGTCAACATCATTTCAGTACAGACATCTATGTGCATACGGATGGCAGCGTGTGAATGTGGTGCTGTAAAAGCTAGTATTAAGCAGTCATTAGACACAGCTAATAATGGCAGTGATAGGAATAGAGGCTGAGAGACAGCAGGAGCCTATAGCCACTGCAGAAAAAAGCTCTGTTTCTCCAGAGGATGAGTCTGTTGCTGCTAATTACTCGGAGAAACTTCCGGTAGCGGCACAGATGGATGCATGGATCGGACAGAGCCTTTATAGCAGCCTCGATAGAAGTAGATATAAGGGGGCTCAGGAAAGCCTCAATAAAGCCCGGCGTCACTGCTCATTAAAACGCTACACCAAATGTGAGGGTCTCAGGGGTCCTTGAACTAGCCTGAAACCCCTTTTTTCATTGTGAGGGGAAATGCATGAGGCATTTGATGTGAGAAGAAGCAGTGGAAATGAGAAGCAGAGCAGACAAATCCCAGGGAGCTGTCACTCTTCATTAGCCGCCGGGCAGCTTTAGCTGGTCAGTGGAAGAGAGGGAGGGCCACATCCATCAGCTAACATGTGCTCATTTGCTTCTGATTTCACCCTCCCACCACCACCACTTCTTCCCTTCTTCTTCCCATATCCCTCCACTCTCAAATGAACCTGTTTTTACCCGAGAACTTTATTTTCCCTGCAACGTCGTCCTCAAGCAGAACGGGGATGACTACCATGCATAACATAATCAAATTAGTCAACACTTGTATTCACAAGTTGGAATGTTTATGGATTAAGTGATGCTAATGAAAATTGTTAAGCTGCGTCATATCCATTAGCATGCAGACAATGGGCCATGTTGAGTGCATGCCATATTCTGCGTGGCCCCAGAAGCCCCTGGCACCCCAGCTCCAGAGCCCAGGGGCAATGGCAGCATGAGAATGAAGAGCGGTCCAGGCTTGGGGGAACTGGGCATGCATACAGAAGAGAGCCCTCACACAAAGCGACAAAAGCGCCTAAGGGTTTTTTTTCTCTTCTGTCAGTCCTCCCATCTTGCTTCCACTTGACTGATCCTCATCAATGAAATGCTGAATGATAATGTCTGCATAGATGCTGACATAAAAAATATTGTCAACCACCATGAAACTGGATATTTTTGACCTTTTAGTTTGGGTAAAAAGGTTTTATTAGGGACCTCAGAAGGTATTTTGTTGTGGTTATGTTTGTGAAGGTGCTTAGAGGCAAGTACAAGGCATCGTTATCAGATTTCGGTTTTGCTGCTCACAGCCCTGTTATTAGGCACATTGTAATTCACAGCATGTTAATCACTGATAATGACTATGATTTGTGTAGTACGCAGGTAAACAAGAGCACCTGTTGTGCCCCAGTTAAACAGCACACTGACCTTTTTTATGTCTTTTTGCCTCCTCCCATAACAGACCAGGTGCTGCTGGTGTCAGACCGGACTGAAGAGGCAGACTGACAGCTTAAAGGTGGATCAGACTCAGATTTGTGGCAGGGCTCACATAGACTGCGTTTTGTGTGCGTGCTGCTTCGGAGTATTAGCCTATTTCCCAAAGGGATACATGCATGATGGATGGCTGATGAGGGGGTTTTGTTTGGGGATTTGGATTGTGCACACTGTCTGAATGGCAAGGATATTTTGTTTACTCTGTGAAGATTAACTTCGACTGTAGTGGCAACGCTTATATAGACGATTTTGAAAGGTGCTCCCAACGCGGAGAGTAAACAGTTTGTGCTGGGAGAATGGGGGCTGCTTTAAAACATACTGAATGTATTTTTGGCCTGTTTTGAATATATATATATATATATATACAGTATATTCAATGCATCAGTGATGTGATTTAAAGCTTATTTTATAGTTTCATTCATTTTCCATGGCTTTATAGCTCGTCTAAGACAAAAATACAATAAAACCAGTTACCGGTTTTAATGTTTTGGTTAATCAGTGTATGTCCACAGGGACAAACAAAATCAAGCCTCCATCCCCACAGGTAAATTCACAGATTCATCATATTATGGCTTTTCTGATTAAGTACTTCACCTGCAGTTATTTCACTTTCACTTCAACAGTATTCTTAAAATAAAATGTATTTTCCAAACGACTCCTTAACACTGTTATTCTTTCAAGCTGCAAGTGGAAGTCAACAGTGCTAATTAGCATCTGATGGTGTGAAAGCAAATATGAACCACTGACTCTATAACACCAATTAGCAATGAACTGCCACACCAGGGCTCTATGAGAAGACCAACACCATTTTGCAACTGCAAGTAGCAAGAGAATAAAGTCCACATGGAAAAAAGAACACTGGTTAAGTTATTGCCTGAGCAGAAGAAGAAGGAAGCAAAGGAAAGAGGGAGACCCCAGCGATGACGGCGTTGATACCTGTGATGGTGTCTGCAAAAACAGGATCTAAGAGGGTCCCCCTGTACACCCCGTACAGATTGGCCCTGTACCAGGTGGCAGGGGAGAGGCCAGAGATGGTGAGGATGCGAGCATCAGCAGGCACTGTGTGGTTTTTCCACTCAGCACCCGTTTCTGCATCAGTAACCTCGATCAGAAAGGCCTCAAACTTCCCATCCTCAGCAGACCAGGACAGGAGGAAGCTTTCCCATGACACATCGCTGACAGTGACATTGGTCACCACAGGCTTCTCCTCCTCTGGGTGGTGACAAACACATCAACATGAAGTTACAGGACTGGGACAGGACACACAGACAGAATGGACAAAAAAGGCAAGACCAATACAGGTTAAAAAGATGATACTGGACATTTTGGACAGGAACTGGACAGAAGACTGTAGATTTCAATTTTGAAAATAAAAATCCCGAATTGGTTTTGCATATTGGTCTTACCTTACAACACACAAACATACACAGATTGATGGAATTCCTCTGGTGTATTGGACCATTTCTTGTTGATAGCAATTGTGAAACATATGAAACAAAAGAGACTTGAGCGTCTGCTCAACAGTGGATGAATCCTGCGTGAGAATATAACAGCAAAACAAATTATCTCTCATTTGTATTTCAATCATTAAAGGTTGCTGTCCAGAGGTAAAAAAGAAAAAAGACCTATACTTAGTACTGAGTGGAAATATTGCTTTATTTACACTACAAAAGGTCAGCAGGAACAATCATCATTTTCAGTGCCTGCCTATGGCCATCTCCTCTAAATTACCATTTGAGTGGAAAGACTTAAAGATAGAGAGCGGCAGGCAGACATGCTGATGCAGTTTGTGCGCATTAATGGCTGTGTATTAGCCATTAATGTTTGAAGGTGCAGCATAGCCCGGCCAGTATGGCAGAAGTACGCCGTCCACTTCAAACCCATGGGAAGGCCATGCAGGGCCACGTGCAGCTGCCTATAATTGGAGTCCATTGTGTGTGCGAGCATTGACAGGGTAGATTAGAAAGAGACAGAGATAGATGGCCCAGGTAAACATCAAGGCTCCCATTATCCTCTTTTCGCCGTGTGGAAGAGTGGAGAGCAAATGGATGTAGACAATACGAATGTGATGGGTTGGGGTGTGGGTGTGTCGGAGGGCCGGGGGTGGGTTTGCTAGAATCAGCTGATCATTGAGAGCTCACATGGACAAGGACGATGGATTTACTGCAGCATGTGTCTGATGAGTTTCTAGAACCTTAAGTGTTGGCAGCATTGGAGTCAGCTCTTTGATTATAGCTGCAAACTTCTTCACTGAAGTTGCAATAAAGTCTGACCTTTTTTTAATGTATATATATAAACTGGTCAATACCTTCGAATGAGCATTTTCAAGACATTTTTAAAGATTTAATTAATATTTTATAACACTTATTTAGTTGTATGCAGATACGTTTTTAGTAATGTATTTGTCAATGACTAATCTTGTGAGCACCCATAAGTGGAGGCTGCTCTACTAACATAATGATAACGATTAATTAATGATGATATATATATATATATATATACTGTATATATATAGAATTATTCATAAATACTGTGCATTAATAAACATAAGCTGTGTACTTCTATATTACTGTATAGTGCATTATAAACCTTTTATTAAATGTTTCGACACTGCTTCTAAATGCTACATAATTGGATTTTAAGCCGAATAAAACTTGAGATGGAAATGTTATTTGGAATAAGAACATTTTTATGTAGCCTTGTTCCAGGCTATAGGAAATTGAGGGAAAGGATAGCTATTCTTGTTTCGGTATCTTTATAAAACATAGCTAAAAAAGAGATTAATGTTAGCTCAAGTGAGAAAATACGTTCTGACTTAATGTTAAACAGTTGCTTTTAACTCCCATTTCCCAACTTTTAAGAGTCAGTAATAGGGCCAGTGTGAAGGATTAAGGCAGAAATGGAATATAATATTCATGGTGCATAATCACCTGAAACTGAGAATAATTGTGTTTTAGAATAAGCCCTTTATATCTACAATGTGAGTGGCTGCTCTGCCTCCTGGAGTCTGCCATGTTGCAGAGCCATGTTTCTACAGTAGCTCAGAACGGACAGACCACATAATGCTTCTAGAGAGGGCTTTCACGTTTTATATTACTCAAAGGCAGACATAGGTTCTGCTACATGGTTGGAAGGGGAGGGGGATTCAGTTGGTTGCAATCCTCAACATCATCGCTGGATGTTACTAAATCCTACATACTGAATCTGTAAATTGACAAATGACCCCAAAAAAGCATCTTTGTCCCTTACCCAGTGGTATCTAGCCATGTTATTTTGGTTTTAGTGGACGAGCTTGAAAGATGTTCACCTGTAATGGATGTAATGATATTTCATGTGTGGTGCTTACAACAATAAAAAAAAAAGAGGACCTCACTTTGCACAAACATTTTCACAGGGACAACGTTTTAGAGGGTCAATGTTTCTGGAAAGATATTCTGCATTTCAATTTTCTAAGTGTCTTTTTTCAACATTGTGAGCACCTCAACACAAACAGGATTCATCTTCATTGCATTGATGCAAACACAGAGATCTCAGACGCAGAGCTCTCTAAACCTGTCCACATGGCGAGATACCACTCAATGAAACCAGCTCTTTAAGCTCGGCTTCAGTTGATGTTGTCACATGCAGCTGAAGATGTGTGTTCATGACTCAATCAAATGATCTCATATCACTTTGTCATGGTGATATCTGCCATTTGATAGACACATGTGCAGCACAGATCACGTCAGTGCATGCAGGACAGTGATCTTACTTCGTTCATGCTTTCTGTTCATTGTTTTTCTTTGCACATGCACTCTCATCATATGTCGTGAGATGATCTTTGTGTCTCCTGTGATCATCACATTTTAAGACCTCAGGGGTGTTTGGTGCAGGTCACATTTTAGCTCAATTCTCATAATCGCTTCAGCGATTTTCAGGCACAAGAAGAACCCCCAGCCTCCGCTCCAAACCTCACCTCGTCCGCCCCTCCTCTTTCCTTCAATCCCTCCTGTAAAAACGAGTGTGAGCTGTGTTTGTGCTTCATGTCTGGAGATGATAACGGCTGCAGATCGGCCAGGCTGTGGATTAGAGGGCTGCTGATTTTCCGAGACATTGTTTTAACAGGAGTCCCAGCATGTGGCCTTTTATCTGACAGACCCACAGTTCATCGTGGTCAAATCGCACAAAACCAGAGGGGAGCAGGGCTTACGCCAACAATTATCACATGAATGAACATTTTGGAGGGCGCACACATGTCCATAAAAACCCCCAGCCTCCAACTGCACCACCCCCTACACACACACACACACCCTACACACACACACACACACACACACACTCACTCACACCCAAAGATTCACTCAATATCTATCAGTCTCTCAATCATACGTGCCACACATGAGTGCACCGACAAGTGGACATAAAGAATAGGCACGTGCATGCACGCACGCACGCACTCACCCCCCCCCCCCCCCCCCCCCCCCCACACACACACACACACACACACACACACACACACACACACACACACACACTCACTCATACACGGAAGAAGTCTGTATTCTTCTTGGCAGATCCACAAAAATGCAACAAAAGACAGTTATTCCCAAGCTCACCAACTTTTTCCTCGCGCCGTATTGATTCTTGCCTGGAGCTGTGCGTTTAATGGTCACTCGTTACATAACCGAAAGATTTACTCGTGAAATTGTTGGCTTGGAGGCTCACCGACCGCAGCAAAGAAAATATGCCACAATCACCTTATTTGTTTCTTCTTGTTTTAGGTTTTAGAAAAAAAAAAAAATCCCACATGCTATAAATGAGCCTTGAAGGGTGGTGGGGTGGGGAGGGGGTGTTAGGTAGAGACAGAGTGACCAACATTCAGCAGCTAACAATGACTCCAATTCATTGCTTTAGTTTGGCTGCGGCACTGAAGGATAAAAAAAACCAACCTGTGGTTATTGAGGACTTCTCTTATTCTCATGGCTCATGGAAACAGTGAGCTGCATTCAGGGAGCCTCCACCTCTGACACATTTCACAGATACTGAATATCCCACATGCCAACTCTCAGCTTAGCTCCTAATACAGTCAAAGGCAAAGTTTTACCAGCTCTGGTTGTGTGTAGTAATCTGACTCATGTAAAGATATTGGTGCAGCTTTAAAATATATAAACTGCAGCCTCTCTTTCTACAAAGCGCTCTGGATAAATAAACTTTCAGTTCTCATAAGGATCATGGCTTTGAGTTAAAGTAACCAGGACAGTTTCCATGGTTTAAACTATCGCTATGACTACCACTTCAGGTAAGTGCGAAAATACAAGGTTTTGTAGTTTCGATGACTCAATACTCCTAAAACGAGGGAGGTGTTGAGATCCTGCAAAATAGCTTCTAATATAAATCTTATCTGGGTAATACAGAGCAAGGTATTTGAAATGTCAGTTTGACTGTATATGTATGTTTTCTCACTCTATAAATGTCAAGCAAGGCAATAGCGCTAAATCAGTCAAATTGCTTTTAACAATGGAAGGTGTGTGGGTGTTTTCAGTGCTGACCTGTGGGCGCAGAGATGGTTGCCGGAGCACTGGTCCTGCGGCCGCGCTCAGCAATGATACTGATGGTGTAGAGCATGCCAGGTGTCAGGCCCCTCAGGGTGTGAGACTCAGAGCTGCCTGGGACCACCTCCTCAGCCCTGTGGCCGTCAGCGGAGACATGGACTAGTCTGTAGGAGTCGAGTTTGGCCAGCGGGCGCTTCCACTCCAGCATAATAGTGGTCTCTGTCACCTCCGTCACAGTCAGGTCCTTGGGAGCATCCAGGGCTGAGGAGAGGGGGAGAAGAGAGTTTGTTTACGACACAGAAACATCTCCAAGACAAACCTTCTTAAAGCCGCTGGACATTTGTACATGAATTCCTCTTTCATCGTCGTTTCAATAGCACAATATCAATCCAACAAATAATCATAGTTATGAAGCTGTTTTCTTCTCCTGCAACTATTTGCATAATGTTCACCTTTATTTAAAAAAAGATGAACTACTGGTTAGTTGGTCGGGGCAGCAAAAGACAGAGGCTGCACATTCATGGAAAGCAAGTAAATATGTTTCATACTAATAGCTAAACATAAAGTAACTGGAAAAAGACTTTGATTCAAAGAATATACAAAAACTCAATGTTTCATTAATGAAAATATAAGACATAAAAGACTGTGTGCTGAAGAGTTTTACATTTACTCCAGACTAGAATAGCGTGAAGAATGCAAGAGGACTCTACAGCCAACTTTCCATTAATAGATCATTCATTTCGACATAGCTGCTGCTTTTGAAAACTCTTACTCAGATTGATGAGCTTCTCTGGGAGGTCATGCATCAAAGCACAATGTTAAAGACATGCATATGGGTACAGGTCACTTTACGTTTCTGTAAAGAAACTTGCAAAAGGATGTGAAATCACTTTTCTGATGTGAGTTATAAATACATACGTAGTAGTGATGTTACTGTTTGTAGCCTGATGTGTGATAATTGAATAGAAACAATGTAAAAACATCCTAGAACTTCTCCGTATCCAAACACTGTGCATCAATGTTTGTGAACTTTCTCATCTGCTCGGTCAAAGTTGAACATTCTTGCTGCACCAGGTACAAGCTAGCTGTCTCTGTGTCTGGACTTCATGCATTTAACAGTATGGGTGCTTGGACCAGATGTGTAAGGAATTCTCACATTTCACACACCCAATGGAACGTATTACTTTGTCACATCATTATGAAATATGGAGAATAGATTGCATTTATATAAGGTTTGTGTAGTGTTAACGACCACAGAGTGCTTTATGGTCCCAGTCACATTTACCCATTCATACACACATTCATACAACACCCCTACATGCTGTAATTTTGACTTCTGACGGAACAGCTGTCCGAATCCAAAAAGTATTCAGTGTTTTGCCCAAGGGCACTTTGGCATGCAGACTGAAGGAACCAGGGATCAAACCACCGACCTTCTGGTACGTGGAAGACCTGTTCTACCTCCTGAGCCTCCATCACTCATGATGTCCTGCTTAAAATGTGACGGCGTCAACACCTAATATGTCAAAGTGTGTCTACCTGAAAAATTCCAGTGAGCTCCATACAAACTAATTTATTTCAAATGTGTGGCTGCCTTTCTGAACAGTCAAATACAAATCCACCTCCACCACTGTCAATCTGCATTGTCATTTAACTATGACTAAACAATAAGCATTTCCCTGACAAGTTTGCAGAGGATGCCAGAGCAGTTCTACAATAAAACCTGAAGCCATTTCTGTGCACCTTTGGATGTAATAAAGAAAAGTCTAACTAAATTGTGAAAATTAATCTGGGCTCAGTTGACTGTAGCTGTCAGTGCTGCCAGGATAATACACTCACTGTCATGCTGAGTTGCACAGTTTGGATGCAGCTTGTTAAATGTGAGGAAAACTATGCTACAATTGTGCAACAGAATGCGATATTACCAGTCTAAATTCTCATTAGACAGATATTTACATGCATGTGTAAGTGTATACACATGCATGTATGTAGCTAGAGTGTATATATACATGCACACACATATGAGTACTGAGTATGTGAAAGCATCTCACCAGTCACTGCGTTGGTGGTCGTGGGTAGACTCTCCCGCTCATCCTTCACCGCTGTGACACCCATCCCGTACTCCGTGCCAGGTCTCAGGCCTGCATAATGGCACAAAATAAAAACACTGTGACACGGAAATAAAAAGCAGCATCATGTTTGGTTTGTTCAAGTCCACTGAGGTGTCACTAAATGAACGATGGGGAGGCTCTGTAGTCAAGTGGCCAGCTGTTTCATCTAATGGCTCCGGTGCCTGTGGCAAATCACAAAAAGACTCTCATGCGGCTTGATTGTATAATAGATCGCAGCCTAATTACATTTCATGGTGAGCCTGTGCTCGCCGGGGAACATCAGCGCTGTATTTGCATTGATGGATCTATAGGGCCCTTGTCGCAGAGCAGAAACACCACTTGCTATGATACACCAGACTGTGGTGGCCCTTTGGTCTCCACAATTAAGCCCTCTATCGGCCTGATCGCCTTTAATTCCTTTATTAACTCCCACAGAGGTCATCACACAGAGTCTTACAGCATGAAATTACACCTAATGCCCAGGAAACTCATTATCAATAAAATCATGAGCGTGAAGGCAATTACAGATAATAACTGCATGAAAGAAGTGCTGAGGTGTGTGTGTGGAGTGGAGGGGGACATCGGCTGAATGGACACAGTGCTTTATTTCCATGAGACGGGCCTCCCAAGGACAAAGAATTGGGTCGAACAAAGACACTGTTAGCCTGTTTTTGGAAGCGTTTTTTGTTGTTTCTCATGGCGTCTAATCCTGCCATGCAGCAGCGCACGGTGCAGAAACAAACACATCCGCCTCACAGCATTGGTTCATAATGTCTTGGGTGCAGACAGATGAAAAGGCGTCCACTTGTTCTGGTTGAGCAGGATCTCTCAGTGAAACAATCCACAGTGTTATTCCATTGGTAACCTGAATGCCACCACTCCCCCCACCCCCTGGGTAGTTTTCTAATAAAGTGGCAGCTTTGTAGACGGGCAAACATTTCACAACACCAAACAAAGACGAGCCACTCTGGAGATGAGCAGGCTGAATAAAACAGTGACCCTTTAACACGGAGCAACTCAAACACAAGCCCAAAGCATTAGATGAATAAACACCTCACACTGTTTCTTTTTTTATTTCCTCTGGAGCTTTTCAGACGTGTCATTTGGACACAAAGTGGTAAGGAGCTAATTGTGGACTCAAAGCAGACAAAAGGAATAAAACCTCTGAGTTTGTACAGTACACGGTCAAACAGTCCATTGGTTTTGCTGAGCAGGACATATTTGTTTTGTACTAAAGCAGCGATCAATACCGGCCACGGCCTAATTGCATGGTCACATGGAGAGTAAATAAGTGAGTGAGTGAGCGCAGGGCCATAAATTAATTAGGCCCCCTGTTAACCGGAAAGTCCTTGATTCTTTGAAATTGGAAAAACACCAGAATAATGTTGCTCCTAGTGAAATGCCTCGATAAATAATAACATATCTTGGTAGCATGCGATAAAAGAGTATTACTAATGGCTGTCATGCTATATTAGGTCCCTCATAAGCAAAAAATTTAATAAATTATATATATATACGTACAAAAAAATATTTGGGCCACTTCAGGAAAAAATCGGAGATTTTCCGAATAAAGTCATAATTTTAGGGTCTGTCATTTTTGAGGAGTAATATCAGAAGATTACCTTTACCTCACCTCTTTATTCTCATAATATTACGATATTCTTCTCAATATACAATATTAATATTATAACTTTACTTTTTTATCCTTAGAACTTTTTTCTTCAATATGGCCACAACACGCCATGATAGTAAAGATTATTATTTGGCAGCAAACAATTATTTTTGTCATGTAAACATCAGCTGTGATAGACCTAAGTAAATGCTTTGCTATATTTGTTTGAACGGGTGAACGTGAATGCAGGACACAGTTACAAGTGATAAAGTGAAGATTTATTGGGGAGATGATGATGGTTCAGGCAGGCGAAGGCTGAGGGAGAAGAGGGAATGGTGGTTTGCAGGTCGGCGCCAAACAAGGCTGAGCTGTGCGCCGGGCTGGAGGACGGGTCAGTGGAGACAGAGCTGGCAAACTGACGAGGCAGGAGGCTGAGTGAAGCTGGTTATGGAGAGGTGTGTTGTGTGGTGGACAAGAGAGTCAAGCAGACCAACAGGCAAACATAAAGGGATCCTGAAATTAGAGGTTACTCAGAGAAAACTATAAATCCCATTTGAATTGTGTGTAGATGTTTCCACTGATACCCTCGAATCTGTCAGTACGTTGTACTTCCTGATGCACAAAGTCATAAATCTGAGACTTTAATCTCAGAGAATTTGAGGTTAGGAGGTTTTGTTTTCATAAATTTATGACTATGTCTTTTACTCGGAACATTACCTCTCCTTCTCCGGCTCCGTAGTCTTTTTTATTTTTAACCTACAACGGCTCTAATACGCAGTCATAAATGCCTTTACTAATGGTCGTGGGAGGAACTTTAAACTCTGGAATGTTCTCTTTGACTTTGCTGTCATCTTCTTCCTATAACTACATCAGTCTCAGAGACACAGACCTCCAAGTGCTCGTAAAAATAAATCTCATACTTTGATGAATGAAACAGACCAGGGCTCAAGTTGTCCATGTTAACATCTCACTTTTAATGACTTTTGTGAAAATGCATCACAAAGAAGGATATTCTTGGTGAGGGAACCTTAAGGAAAGTTGGCCTGATTGTTTTTCCTAATGGGAGAGGAGGTGTTCTTTTATTTATGTGACAGTTATGAGCCGGTGAATCACAGTAAAGTGATTATTGGGTTAGACACGATGCAAATCTTTCAACTGACAGGGTATGCAGCAGTAATGATGAGGTACGAATGGACCATTTGACTTCGTAGAGTATTTTGTAGCATATATGACCTATAATCTATGTAAAGGTGGAGCCATAATTAATTAGAGAAATACAGAAACTGTTAGAAGTAATGATCAGTCTCAGTGAGTGAGTGGCAGATATGCTGTGACTTGTTGGTATCACTGGGATTCCACATTATTCCTCTTGCATGGTTTAAGTCTTCTAATGGTCTAATGGTCGTCACACTTCTTCTGGATTCCCAGCTTGTAAAAAATCCTTGATACCACTTTCTAATTAGCATCCTTGATTTAAGATTTGTAGTTTATTAACACTTACTAAATCATTTATAATAATTGCAGATGTTGTTGTCATTATTATTGCAAGATAATAACAATTTCATATTTTTGGCAGCCAGATTGTGAGAACTTCCTTTGGCTGCTGTTTACACATTTCCAGGATGACTCCCAGAAAAACTGACTTTAAGACCATGTACTTTTTGGAAGAACATCTGGACTGAAATCCATTCATCAACATCTGGATAGATTGGGAGGTCAGATACAAGACAGTGAGAATCTGGCTAAAGAGACGATCATAACCACCTGCCAAACAGACTTTTATCTGGAAGAGGATCAAACTTGTTGATTATCTATCAGTAAATTATTTAGTATTGTCTACAACTTATAAACTCTTACTAAGGAAGGAAAAATAGTATGAATAAAAGATGTTCATATTTTGAACAGAGTATCTATAAAGATAATTACATTATGTGTATATATATATATATATGTACGGATATCCATGACAAATGAGCAAACATCCGCTGATAATGAACCTGAGAAGTAGTTGACAGCTCTTGAAAACCTAGTAAGTCAACGCTGATTCAAGGTTATTGTACCTGTGGACGGATGTTATGTCTTTGCTGTGCACTCAGCTAGCGAGCATGCCAACCTGGATGGAGTTTTGCATTTTGTACTGTATGTGTTGTGCGTGTGTTTGTGTATCACTACCTGTGATCTTGGCCTGGGTGGTTTCTTTGGGTCCTGGAGGAAAGAGCATCTCTCCGTGATCGCCTCCAGACAGAGGTCCGTACTTGATGCGATAGTTCTCCACCTGAGCTTGACTGTTCTTCCACTCAAGGGTAATACTTTCGTCTGTCAGCTCCACCATCTGCAGGTCTCTGGGAGCGTCCAGGTCTACACACATAAATGGACTTTAATTGTATTTTTCATCTAGGTCTGAACCCTAAGTACTTCCTTTTAGAAGCCAAGATTTACAGTTGGGTGAGTTATCTAGGCTTTTGAGGACATCATCATCCGTTATTCTTCTTTCTTGAAAACAAAATAAAGCAAACACATGGTATTCTTACCTGTGAGCAAAGTTTCATAAACAGGAATACTGGTCCTTTCTCCCATCCGAGCTGTCAGAGACACCTCGTACTGGGTGTCGGGGATGAGGCCACCCAGGTGGTACTGTGTGTCAGTGGAGGACAGTTCTACTATGCTGCGGTCAGCAGGGTTAGAACTGGGCCCGTAGGAGATGCTGATGCCATCAACATGGGCTACAGGCTGGAACCAGGTCACCAGCGCTGTGGTGTCTGTCACATCACGTACGTCCACCTGACTGGGGGCATCAATCCCTAAAAGGGCAAAAAATTACAGTCAATTTAAAGCCGTTCTATTTGCGTATAGGTGTCCTCAAAGGTATTTGATGAACGTTGTAAAGTTGATCTTTTTTGGCCGTCAAGTCTGTTGAAGTTATTCTCATTTGGTAGCCTGTGCGTTAGTCTTTGAAGTTGATCAACTCTTAAAGAAGATTCATATATTTGCAGAACTCAGTGGAAAACATAATGATTTATTAAACAATCACAAATTATATGTCATGAATATGTAACAGTTCATACAGTCATGAGCCTTGTCAAGGAAAATTGTTTTGTAGAATTTTGAAAATTAGAAAGTTTCCCTAAAGTTTCATCGTGAAAAGAGGGTCATCTTTTCACGATGAAACCTTTCTGTACATATTTTGAAATAGAATTATCAATCAGATTGTTTTCTTTCTTTCTTGTGCAGGCAGACAATATTTATCTGTTAATGCAATTCCTAATTGTGATCTTGTTTGTGCTCATGGTGTGAAAATGAAAGCTGATTAGATTTGTCAGAAACAAACTTTGTCTCAGTTTGTATTTTAGTTTTTTTGTTTACTTATCATCTGGTCTTCCTTTGTTCTACTAATTGATGGAAATGAATTCTGATCATATTTCATGAAGGTGGGAAGCACAAGTGGAGGGAGTACGGTTCGTATGGTGTGGAGGCAAACACCAGTGTGTTATATGGATGGGTGAATGTAACCATTTCAATAATGCAGGTACTAAAAAATGTGACAGGGCTTTTACATTTATGAGGTTATTCAAACTATTTATAGATCAAATCCCTGTGCCCATGAAGGGCGCCTTTTCACCGACACTGAAATTGATTTGTCACACACAAGCAACTTCAGGAAAGTCAAGCCTCTGTGCAGGGCTGATAAAATGAGGAATCTATGTTTGAGCTTAACGCAGATTTGTCTTCCGAGGAGATGTCACAATACCATTCTCCTGGGAGGCCGGTGGCCCTCATGAGCCCCACTGCTTGACTGGTGCCTCCCACACATTGTGGGTTGGGCTGGAGGGGGGAGGAGTGAGGGGGAGCGGAGCGGAGGGACCCGCTTCACACAATTAGCCCCTCAGCATGCAAATCCCACAGTACACGCCGCAGGCTGGTGTAATGGGGGACAATAAGAGAGACAACTCTGAACCTCATAACCCACCTGACACGTGCACATACATATTCGTATGTATGAGTGAATACATGCGTTTATTGCAGGCATAAAAAATATTCCTCCGGTTTGACGTTTCTTGTTTTACAAGTACATAAGAAAATGGTTTCCTATTAGAAAAACCTTGTTCATTCTGTATAATGAAAGTCAAATACAAAGAACAGTCGATACCTTATATTGCAGGATGCATACTTCATTCTTACTGTATAATTAAAGAGTAAAACATGTAGTACCGTCACACACTAAATAACCCACATACATTATTCGTATTGTGTAATGTTGCAGTTTCCCTCATACACAAACATAATTTGTATGTGTCGGAGCCGATACAATACACACATGTAGAGTGTATTGTCATGTCCTCAAGTCAAGAAATTTGTTCATGTAGTAGTAAGGGAGCTCAGGTACACTGAAGAAAACAAACGTGCCTCTCTCAAGTGCACTAATATGAAAGGCTTTTAAAACAGCATTATTTGAATTATTATAATGACATTATGAAAAATAAGGTAAGACTGTAATGTGTCTTTCCTGGTACTCTTTCAATTTTTAATCTTCAAAAGGCAACAAGGTAATTATAATCCATAATGTTCTTGAGCCACTATTGTTACTCCCGTGCTCTCCATTAGTACCCAATTATACTATAATCAATTACTCATTACACATTATTCATTGAACATAATTTCCTTGCTCCTCCACATACTTGTGCATTCCATGCATGTACAGTGATTGTATTATCTCATTATCTTGTATAAGTGTCGGGTATTTGACCTCATCTATGATTAAAAACAAACTGTTACATTTGTTGTATTGCAGTATTCTAACCTCAGTACCTCAACAGAAGTGATCACACCCTTTGACTTCAATGAAAGGCTAACAGCATTAACAAGGCTATTAAAGAACATGTGAACGTCACAGCTTCCTCAGTTATGACCTGTGAGGAGCTGCCTGTGAGGAGCTGCCTGTGAGGAGCTGCCTGAACAAGTCAGAAAATAGGCTTTGAGACTCTATAAAGATGGGAGAGGGCACAGGAGCATAAGGAGGCTGCTGAACATAAACTAAAACACAGTGGCATCACAGGCATCACTGGTTAAGAAGTGCCACACTGTAACTAAGTCCTCAAAATGAAACCACAAACAAATTAGTATTCACACCATCTTTAAAAAAAAAATTAAAAAAAAGAAAAGCCTCTGACTTGGTGAAATGATTACGTGACGAAACTAGTCTTTCACTCCAATAAAATGTTATTTACATAAAATTTTACAAATGAAGAGGGCACTGACCTTTGATGCAATTGGTTCTTAGATAGGGGCCATTCAGTGCAGTGTTAGCTATGTATTTCTGTTTATCGAATTAATTGACCACTACTAAATCAGTACTCAAATTATGTGTTTTTATATAAAAAAAAGAGTATTATCTATGATTTACCGTAAAACATCCTAAAATCCAATGAAATATGGTGATCTAACGTTACTTATTATGTATCAACATAAATTTTTACTAGTTATTCTCTGACTGGATTTTGATCAAATGAGAGTTTTACCTCTTCAAAAATACATTTAAATGTACTTTTCTTACAGAAAAGTCATCATCTACATTATTTAACCAATATAAGGGGTAACATAAAATATTTAAAGTGTATGGGCCATTTTCCTTAGAATGCTGAACAGTAAGTGCTACTCATAAGAGTAAGATTCAACCACCACACATTATAACTACAGAACATACATTAAATGTGGTCCTAAACTCCAGAAGTCACAAAGGAAAATGAAAAATAACACCACCATAATGTGTCCAACACTTAGTTATGAGTTTATAAGAAAAATGGTGATATGACAGGCCTCTCGTGCTTATTTCCACACATCCCTCTGTTTATTCTGGCACAGTGCAGACCATTCTCATACTATAAATAAGCAAAGAAGTGGCCTGACCCACTGCTGGAAAGAGCTGCCATTTATTAAATGTAGTGTTGAATATATGGTGAACATAGCTGCGCTTGTTGGATGTGCTTTGTGGAAACAGAAGAGTCCCAGGGGTAACAGCCAGCACAGTTAGAGTAAAGGTTTAAGTTTCAGCCAGCCACAGAGCCCTTTTAAAGAAAATACACATTTAACAGCTTCAGCAGAGCTGTGCTCTAACTCCATCCCCCCCCCCCCCCCCCCAGTCAAGAGACAGAAGAATTGCTTGGTGGTTGATGTGGCAGGTGAACTCACGTACTCAACCCCATTTTCTCTTTTTCATATCGATCCCAAGCCCCAAGTTTCTCGGACTGTTACAATCCATTGGGCTTTATTGCCTGATAGAGCTGTGGAGATATCTCATAACTTGCCAATTGGGCTTAAAATCTATATCTCTTTTCACTACCCCGACTAAATCACAACAATGCAGTGAAATCTAATGAGCTAATCTCTCAGGTTTGACATGTCAGGCTGTTTACAGTACTCTGCTGGGAGCTGCAAGACAGATAGGCCAGATGGAGAATTCAATGAACCTGCACAAGGTATGAAGGTGACAACCTGTTTTTGCATTTGTGGTTGACAGCTGCAAGTGACACTTTATTACACAATAACCTCTATTTCTGGTAAATCCATTCTCAATCTGCAGCTCTGGGTGTCTGAAAGTTTAGGTTTATTATCCTGCAAACCTGCTTTTTATACAAAATCAAGGTCAAATTTTCCTGATATAAAATATCAAATGAAATTTAGCTGTTCTAGAATCCCCAAGTGATAGATTTAGAGGGATTTATCTCTACATTATGTCTGTGTACACAGGGACCATTGTGTCTGTTATAAAGAGCAAATAATTTATCCAGAATGTGATGGACCAGAAGTCATGGATATGAGCTCTGACCAAGATGCCAAAAAACAAAATTGTCCACCTGTATTAGTCTGAAGAAGAGTTTCATCCGTACAGTAGAAACTTGAAAAGCTTCATGTGCTGTATGTCATTATTACCTATGGATATGTTTTCACTCCTGTTGGTTTGCTTGTTGGTTTGGTGGTTATTCAACCCATTCAATGTTGGCGTGGATCAGGACAAAGGGGTGGATCCAATAATTTTGTATTACTCTCTTCAAAATTGTGAGATGTGTGTTTTTTGACATTTTTACCAATTTCCCAGAGAAAAGTTAATGGATATTGTTAAAAAAAAACAGGTATATTTAGAGGACTGATAATTATATGTGGTTTTGTATGGGCACTGTTGGGCCTAGGGTGGAGATATGTACTCTACTTAGTTTTATTCTACTTCATTATGTACTTTGTTATATCAATACATCCCATTTTCTAACTCTGTAAGTGTAAAACCTTTTTGTTATATTTTATTTGTTTAGTAAATTGAACATATACAGTGGGCATTGAAGTGAATGAGGTAATGTTCTTAGACATTTGGACCCCAATATACATCAAAACAGGTGGATGAAAATCCACTTATTTTGGGGAAGTAAGAAATACTTCCCCCATATATGTGGATTTTCCGTCTCTGTTTCAGGTTCCTCACAGAATTTCAAAAAAAGGAAATGCTTCAAAGGGTTAAGTCAGAGAACCCTCTCCAAACTAAGTAAATGTTCACCCTTCTGGAATAAAACCATCCCAGTAAGTCTGAAACAATAGATTGATAAGCCAGTTAGCAGCGTGAATGTGTACACTTACTTGTGACGACGTTCTTGGAGGCAGGCGGTCCACGCTTGTTGTTCTTCACCACCTCCAGTTTGACCTCGTACTCCTGGCCAGGGCCCAGGCCCGACTGCTCAAAGGTGGTCTCTGGACGGCCAAGGGAGTTAAGAATCTCACCATCCTCCTCTTTCTGCCAGCACCAAAACACACCAGTCATCAACCACTTCAAAGACTAGTCCTGGCATAATGTGAGGAATAGGGGGGTGGACATCCAAATAATACATAATGGCGCTCTGGGTGGCGTTTGGACTTAAGAGTTGACAGGGTATTCACTTTAACAGAGCGTGGCTTTGAGCAGATTCCAGTAGCACTGTTTGAAGAGGTTTCTATGAGCACTCAAAAAGGAAACTAAAGCATTAAACAAAGTAACATTTTCTATGTGTTGCATGGGGTCACTGGAGCTGTCAGAACATGCTAACACGGTTAAACCATTTTCCACAGGATAATCACCCTGATCCTCATGTACGCACATTAGGGAAAAACTGAATCTGAAGAGGCAAGTCAGCAGTGGTCCATATATGGTTTTTACCATCGGAAAATGTGGATAATGACAGAGTATGTGGTAGGCTCTAGAGTTCAGCCACCTCCAGGAATACAGAAGCTCCATTAACATGATGAATGGCGGGACTCACTGTGTTCCTGAAGATGATGTTCCATCCGTCAAAGGGAATGTCCAGTGGGTCCCACTGTACCTCCACTGACGACTCCCGAACTGACTTGAACTTGAGTCCTTCAGGCTCAGGCAGATCTGAGAGGAATAAGGCAAAACGATTATCCACAATTCATCTATATTAATACATTGAATTTTATAAATCGCCACAGAGGGGAATCACATACGTGTGGCCACCCTTGCACTGACAGGAACACTCCTCTTGTTGCTAAGAACAGCAAAGACACTGATCAGGTACTCAATGCCAGGTTCGAGCTCCCGAATGGTGGCCAACTTCTGATCCCCAGGCACACGCATGTCTAGCTCCAGGCCTCCTGGTGCTGTGGGCGCGTAGGTGATCAGGTACTCGGTAACACGCATCTCATTTTCCCAGGACAGGTCCACTGTCTCAGGGGTGACCTCTATCACTTTTAGGTCCTTGGGTGGTGAGACTGTGGGGAAACACCGTAAAGTAAGTTATGTGTATTGAACATCTAAAAATGTCAGTAATTAAGTTTTTTCGAAGTACTGCATTGTCAGAAATCTCAAAATAGGAAGATGAGCCCAACTCAACTCAACTTTCGGTAATTCAAGCTGGGGATTCGTACATAAATTTAACATAAACTCTTGAACCATGTTCACAGATACAAAGTTGAATGACATACAACAGATATCATACTGAACACATGAATAATGTGTTTTCACAGACATTTCCATGCATTGCTTGATCTACGAGCTGTAGCACCGTCTGAAATATTTGAACATTTATGACTGTTCTTGGGGTAGATTTTCCCCTCATCCCTGAACAAGGGCAGTTTTCCAGTATTTCCCATATGATTTGGCAGAAAGTAGCTGAGCAATCGAAACCAAGCCGCTTCACTGCATATTAAGTTGTAATGAGAGATCAAAAGTCGTCGGTCAATATTTGACATTCACATTAAATTCAAACATTTTCCAATCATATAGAGAAATAGTGATATTATGTGTACTGTCAAGTAAAAATGTTCTTACTATATATTTTCCAATGGGAAAACAATTATACATGAATTAAACTAAGATGGCCTTGTCAGATTTGGGCATCTGACAAGGCCATCTTAGTTTAATGGTTGTTTTTTCTGGCAGAAGAAAAATAAGATATGAAACCCAATGCACATTATTAGATTCCTATCAAATTGAGTTTTCCCAAAAAAGTATAACATTTTATATTATGTTACATGGAGTCAATTTGATTGCCTTCGATGTTAAAAAACCTCACTATAGGAATTCCTAAATATGCAACTTTCTAGAGGAACTCTGAAAAATGTATCTGAATGTCATATCACTTCTCATGTCTACACAGGAGGCATTTCGGGTACTTTTTTCAGTGGATTCAATACTGTGCCTCAACGCATCCTAAGACACAAACAGCCTGTCCTGGTCTCACAGCACTTACAGACCGTACCCACAAAGACTCACCATTTAGCAAGTGCACAAGGGGGCTCAGCCACAGAGTAGTGAAGCTGCTGCTGCCCTGCTAATGTGCTGCTCATGCTACACCTCCTGTGTGGACACATTGCTTGTATGGGTGTAACCTGGCATGTGTTTATAGCTGTGTCTATGGTGTCTATGTTGTTTTACTTAAAAGCTTCAATTATGGGTATTTCTATGTAAACATTGGGTGAAATACTGTGTATTGTGAAAAGGGTGATTCAACGATTTCACTGACTGACTGTTTGGTTCACTGTCAGCAGCAGGTAACTGTTTTCAGCTAAACCTACTGTACACTACTTGTCTGTACTAGATGGCAGACAGATGAATGTTAGCAACTAGTTCATGAACATAGTGGAGCAAATAGCAGTTAGAGCCACTGTGGTGGAGACCAAAACCAACCTAAAAGGAGAGTGAATATTGAATTTTGATTCTTAGTATGAATAAATTAATTACTATTACACTTTGCAGGATAATTAAATGTTGAACATGTAATTATTAGCTTGATGTACATCTTTGGCTCAGAATGATTGCTACAGATTGAAGCATGTATTGACTTGGTAAATCTGACTTTTGTGACACCTATACCCATGAGTAATAGATTATATGAATGCCATTAAAACACTTCTATGTACCTGTTGAAAAAAGTTCAGTAAGTATTAATGGTCTGTCTTACCCTCAGAGCAGTCCTCTCCAATGAAGCCCTCGTCACAGACACAGACTCCGTTCTCACAGCGTCCCTGGTTCTGACAGTCTCCGGTACAGGTCAGTGTGGAGCAGTCCAGTCCAGCGAAACCCTCGTAACACACACAGTTGCCATCCACACAGTAACCTCTTTCAAGACAGTTCTTGGGACACGTCTTCTCACTGCAGTCCTCACCAGCGAAACCTTTATGACAAACGCATTGTCCGTTCACGCAGCGACCATGGTCCAGGCAGTCATTCGGGCAGGTCAGCTCACCGCAGTCTTTACCTGTGAAGCCAGCAAAGCATTGACACTTGCCGTCAATGCATTCTCCACGTCCCATGCAGTCTTTTGGACAGGTCTTGATACTGCAGTCCTCCCCAGAGTATCCCTTGTTGCATATGCACTGTCCATCAATGCAACGACCCCGGTCTTGGCAATTGTTGGGGCAGGACAGCTCGCTACAGTCCTCACCTTGGTATCCCAAGTCACATGCACATTCTCCATTAATGCACTTTCCCCTGTTGCTACAGTTGTCAGGGCATGAAAGAATGGAGCAATCTTCACTCTCAAATCCTGGATCACAGATGCATTTCCCATTGAAGCAATGGCCTCTCTCGTTGCAATTTGCGGGACAAGTAAGCTTTGAGCAGTCTTCTCCACTGTAGCCAGTCTGGCACACACACTCGCCATTCACACATGCGCCACGATTGTTACAGTTGCCAGGACAGGTGAGATTGCCGCAGTCTTCCCCAGTGTAGCCCTGGTCACAGTAGCAGGTGCCGTTAATGCAGCGTCCGCGGTCATAGCAGTCATTTGGACAGATGAGTTCGGAGCAGTCGAAGCCCGTCCATGGCTCATCGCAAACACACTCATCCTCTACGCAGCGCCCACGGCCCAGACAGTTGTTAAGGCAGTTGGTCTGGGAGCAGTCCACACCAAGGAAGCCCTCCTCACATAGGCAGGAGCCGTCCATACAGTGGCCGTAGTCACCACAGTCCAGTAGGCAGAGCTCAATAACACAGTCATCCCCACCAAAGCCCTCAAAGCATTCACATTTGCCGTCCACACAGCGGCCCTGGTCCTGGCAGTCGTTGGGGCACTCAGGTTCGGTGCAGTTGTGACCCTTCCATCCTGGCTCACATGTGCAACTGCAAGTGTCAGTGCTCCAGTTCCCACGGCCATTACAGTAGGGCTTTGTGGATACTTCACCTTGAGGGAGGTAAAAAGAGGCAAGTGATTACAAAGTATTGTAATGTGATGAAAAAAAATCAAACTAGTATCACACAAGCTCTGGCCTCAGCAATATCACAAAATACCAGGAGCAGTCTTTTCAATCAAACATGAGAATTAGATCTGAATGAGAAACTGGCCATTCAAACTGGGTGAATTCATAATTTAGTGGAGATGTGGAACTTCTTGGTCTACTCCGGCTGCACTTTGTGAGTTAGGTCAGTAACTGATATGTCTAGTTTTACTTACAGGACCAGATCAGTTTTTTGGCATGTTTTAACTTTTATTGTCATAGCATTTTCGTATGTATGAAATAAGTTTCTGACTTAGTTCTACAATTTCAAGAGGTCACTGAAGAGACGCAGTTCTATAAAGACCCTTGATAGGGAAAAAAGATTCCCCGCCCATAATGAGGACAGACAGAAAATGTGGAGAGGAGTATTATATACAGTGCAAGTCAAGTCTAAAGGGAACTTAGACACCGTGAAATTAGAATTAGAATTTTGCCATGGTTTGCAATAAAGCTCAGAGTTGTATATTACAGGACATTTTCACAAAAAGTCAGTGTCATCGTTTCAGGATACCATAAAAATTTGACAATAATTCCACTGTCAATAAACACTCAATGACTTAAAATGTACTGTAATGGATCAATTATCTCAAGGAATTTACCATGTTATTTGCATACTATATAATTAAATGAATGAAAGCCAATAGCTGCATTACCGGTTTGTAGTAAAATCTATTAACTTATGTATGCATAGAAAAAGGGATGGCAGTGGTATACAATACAGCCAATTTGTGGTTAATGAGTTAAAGGTTCAGTGTGTAGAAGTTAGTGACATCTTGTGGTGAAGTTCCATGTCTCAGCTGAAGACCCCTCACCTCACCCTTCCCTTCCAAACATGAAAGAGAACCTGTAGTAGCCTTCAGTTCTCCTAAAAACTCACAAGGTGTTTAGTTTGAACAGTTTGGACTGCTGTAAAAAAACATGGCTGCCTCTGCAGAGAGAACCCGCTCCCAATATGATAATAAAGTATTTATATATTAAGGGCCCATTCTAGGATAAAGAAAATAACAATTTGTAAAATTTAGATCAAACACACTAGTGAAAAAACGTCACTAGGATTATATTATATTCAATTTCTACCAATAGATCCTTTTCACCTAAATCTTACACACTGAACCTTTAAAAGATCCAAATCCATTGCTATGGTCACATACAAACATTTTAAAATTGTACTGCATCTGTACCTTTTTTAGAAATTTGTATTCATGACCTTTCTATGCTCAAACATTATTCACTGGAAGCACTTTAGAAATACATTTCACTTTAGTTGACTGCACGTAAAGTGAACAGTACTGGTGTTAGTAAAGTACAGTACAACAGTGCATACAGTAAAAGTTATACCTGCAACTTGAGCTCCACAGCATCCTGTCCCGCTGTTGCACTGCTCCCTCAGACTAGACAGCTCTGACTCAAGCATCTCCAGCCTGTTCAGGATATCCTTGATGTCTGGCAGCTGGTTGTTGCAACCGCATGCCTGCTTGGGGATATTAATGCGGTGGGTGAAAACAATCTGATTGTCGCCATCCACAGTATGCTCCATGTGCTCGGTGTTCTGCATGTCCATTGGGTTTGGCTTTTGTTTGAGCTCTGTGCCTACGGGCGAGTCAAGATCCACAGAGCAGAGGGACGTGGTGGGGACGTTGATGTTGTAGACGTGGTTGAACACTACGGGCTGGTCAGGGTGGGGCAGAGTGAGGTTCTCCTGCGTTTTCTTGGGCATCAGAGTCTCTCTGCGGTGGCGGATGACCTTCACCAGGCCGGCCGTGGAAAGCTGAATCAGCAGTGCCACAGTCATGCAGCCTAAAGCGAAGCCTTTCATCCACATGATGACACCCTGGCTCCGTGTCTTCTGGTAAAGAAGCAGCTGGAGGGGAGAATAGTCTTTTCAGGTATCAAATGGGTTTCCTGGTCTTGAGTCCTACAATAAGGAAGATTCATTTTTTACTTTTTGTTTACTTTGTAGGAACATTTCACTGTCACATAGTTTTACCAGGAATTCACAAAGAATCCTGTTGGATATTAATTTGTCTAGTTTGCCCTTGTGATTTGGTAGAGATAAAACAACATATTCCACCACACGCACACACACATCCACACCAGGGGATCATAGCTGGATTGAAATATTACAGTATCCCACTAGAAAGCAATTAACCTTTATCTGTTGCCCCTAACAAAAGACCACTTCCAATCCTGTTGCTGTCTTGGACCCATTTTAGCCCATCTGCTCCCAGTGGAGCAGGGTAGTGGATGACATGGGGGCATTCTTCTCACAATTCCTCTGAGTACCTAGAGCAGCAATTTCTGCCAGGACGGCATGTGACCTTGGAGCCTCCTTTTTCGAATCATGTTGAGACAGGCTGGCACCAACAACACCTGTATGGTGGAGAACTTCCTCTGTACTCCACAGTCCAGACCACAGATGTAGCTGACAGACTAATGCCAGCGGACACCATCTGTGTTTGTACAGACCTGTGTGATGCACAAAGTTTCCTGCAACCTGCAAACTGGCAGGTCAGCACTGCTTTCCCATAAGCCAATGGGTTTTCTTTTAGTACTGTAACATGATTCTTATTGCGCTCACCTTCTGAGACATGATTCTTTTAAAAGGTCTGGTGGAAAAAAATGTGCTGAGGTTGTGGAATAGAAGCAAACCTTCAAACCAGATGTTTTACCTTGCTGTTTGATCTTAGTCTTGAATTAAATATACAGACTGGTTGACGGTATAAAGTCTGAGACTGTTCCATCTAACATTAGGTGTATTTATGAAAGAGAGGACTGATTCTTCAAGCTTGTTGTTCCTATAATAATCAGATTTCCATTTATTTAAATGCAGAAAGGTGGTGAAAGGCATGAATTAAACGTCACTACTGGAACCAAAAGAGAGATTAAGAACATATAGTCCATGCCTGTTTTTTTAAGTGTCTGTCTCAGGCTGAGTTTATATAATTGCACCTTTTACCCCTCCTTGTCAGAGATGCTGACAACGATCATTTCCTACCTCTCATAAAACCAGTGTGTAGCTTGGCAGCTCTAAAGGTTAATAGCAGCTCTTAGCAGCCCACATGAAAATGTCTGGATAAGCAGATATGAAAATGTATGACTGCAGGCAGGCATACATAGCATATTCCAAACCGGTGGTGGAATATGTATGAAGGGGTTTAATTTCCGTCGCCACACCTGACCTAGTCACAGTGATGAGTGAAAACACAGGGCCCTCTTGGCTGGGAATGTTCACGTGTACAGGAACAGGGAGGAGGTCTGTCAGTCAGCAGGTAATATTCCAGGAAGAGATGCTTGGTCGCCTCATCCCAACCTGATGTGTGATTAGGCAGGCAGACAAGAGCTCAGCTTTGAGGGATCGCATGGTTTCAAGCCCCCCACCCCCCCACCACCATCACCATCAGCCCCCCTGATTTGACAGGAAGGGATGAGCGCCTCCATGATGGCTAGACTGTAAAAGTGCTAATGGGAGAGCTGAGGATCTGGGCCCTCAGGGATCTGAAAGAGACCCCACCCCCCCACACTCAGCTGCTAACACTCTATGTCACACTGACACAGCCACAAGCACGCACACACATACACACACACACACACACAAACACAGTCACACCACTGTGACCAAGCATCACAAACCAGGGATTAAAACACAAAATAGGCAGAAAATTGCTTTGAGTTGCTGTTAAGGTTTTAGTTTTGGGCGAATGGTTGGCTTTCCCACTTTGAAGGGTGGCTGCTCTCCACATGGACCTCTGAGCGAGGCAACCCCGAGAGACCAAAGCAGGCTTTGTCTGAGAATCTGTGGCGCTGGCAAAACTCTGCTTCACTCAGAGATAAACTAAGAAAAGAAACTTCCACAAAGTCTGAGAAATAATTTGATTTGGCCTTTTCACCCCTGAGCTGCCATCTACTAATCTTTAATGTGAAGTACAACAATCACAATAAGAGAAACTGAGTGTGACCCTGAGAAACACAGAGCTGATCCCTCTGTTTGGACTTCCTTCGTGCCCACCCTGTGGCCCTGGCATTATGCTAATGCGACTGGTTGTTGGCAACACAGACATGGGCTTGATACAGTCTGACTGCTGCTTCTTTGTAATTCCCTCACTTGGTTTTGCTCTATAGTTAGCTTCTCAAACAGCAACAAAGCTTGTTGCCTGTCTTGTGGTCAAATGTGAGCAGAATTTTACCAGGGGAAAGCTGCTGGTGCAACTGATCCACATTAGCTTGTTCTCAAGACATACAAGTGAGACACTTAAAGTTTTATACCTCACACAGTGAGAGCTGTAAATTCTTCAAAGACCCATTTGGGGTCCATTTTAAAAGTGATTAGGCCTCTCCCTGTCAGAAAGGTTCAGATCATTCTACCGTTTTATTGCTTTGAGATTTAAGTGGGGGAAGGGGTAACAAATCAGACAGCCGACCCTAGTAACTTTGACCCTTCCCCTGACCTTGAACCCTTGACCCCAACCCTACCAAACCCATAAAATACAATGCACTACTGACTTTATATTCACAAGATCATTAATCAGGCTTAACATTCGACACATTAACAAGTTTTTTTTTTTCATTCAAAATTTAGCTAAATGGTGTAAATAATTGCTTTCTGATCTGCTACATCCATGCTTAGGGATTTGGTTAAGTTTAGCCTTTACTAAAACTACTGGGTTATAGTAAAGACCTAAGTCATGGAAAAAAGAATCTCAAATGTTGTCGTTAGGATACAGGATTACAACAGCAATCTCCAGTCTCCAGTATCCCAATCCCCCTCACCTCCCAAATTTCTACAACTCAACTTGTGTAACTGAGCATCAAACAAAGCAAATGGTTTGAATCTTATTGTAGGCATAAATTGCACCAAAAAAAACCCAAAACACTTGAATGTAACAAAAAGACCCCCAACATGTTTGTTTGAGTGGAGGCTGCAGAGGCATGTTCCAGTCAGGCCACTGGTCATTAACAAACGAACACGTTAAGATGGGGTGTTTTAAATGTGTAATGCTATATTTTCTCTAGTGATGAAAGTCTCATTAACTAGTATTCAACATCAATAGTAATGCAAATTATGTGTGTAACATACAGCTATGAATGTGTGTCAGTGGTATGCACAAACCTTAACAAAAGGTGATACTCCTTCATGTACAAAGTCCAAAAGAAACAGTGACATCCTGAGAGTCTTTATATAAGTCTTGGCTTTCATACGTCCCTGATATTCCCATTAGTGTAATGTAAAAAACATTGCCTCTTTTGACCAGTTCAAGTCGCAATAACTCCCACCGTCCTAGCAAGAATGTCAAGTGCTTTCCAACATGTCCCTAGATGTTGTGCTTATTGTTTCCCTGCCATGTTGTGTAAGTCTAAAACCATAATCCTTGAGTAAATCAAGAGAATGTATTTATTTCACACAAAGGAGGACCAAGAGGATCAAGATAAGAGTGAAACCAGGACAGTCCAGTCAGGACAAATCCCCATAAGCTACTGGATACCTCCAGTCCAACATGGCTAGAAGGCTCTGTCTCATTATAGTGGTCTATCACTTAGCATTGATCTTGTTTCCCCTTGGACAGTCTGTGTTAAATTGAAATAAATAAAACCTGGATGGATGATTACTTCTCCAGTGTTATCTTTTCCTCCTACTGTCTCCCATATTTTTGGACAGTTTTATTTTCAATTCAGTGGGAGATTGATGAGCCGCCTTTCTGATTGGCGAGAATTGCATATATCTTATGCAGGAGTCAGAATCTCTTTCAAATTCCGCCAGGACCCCAATGCCGGCAAACTGAGCCATCACTGTAGTTCAGCTAAATGCAGAGACGCTAGCATGTGGCAGGTCAAACAACAGAAACCCATCACTCAGCAAGAGTTCAGCAGCATATATTTGTACAGATGTTATAAAATGAAGATGTCATTTGTGTAGGCACAAAAGACCATTAAGTGTCATCACTGTGTGCTCCAGCAAAGTGTTCATTTAAAAGTAGACCAACATGGAGATGCAGTCAGGGCGTCTTCTGAAATGGAAAAAAAGATTTGCGAACAATCAGCAGTGTGAACAGACACCGCAGCATCCTTCTGAAAACAAACAAACTGAATAATGAAGCAGTGTGCCCCACTTGGTGTGTAAAAGCTGTAAATATTCAATGACCACAACTACAACTCAAGTCCCAGGACTGTATGTTAAACAGGTCTGATGGGATTCTCAGTCTCCCTTTTCAATTCTGAAGAATTTATCAAGCTTCCCTAGTTTTGTAGGTCGCCCATGACAAAAACTCAGCTTGCCTTCTTTGGTACAGAATCTAAATCTGGGTCGCTGCTATAAGGACTGAATGGAGGGTTATTGTCTGAGGCTCTTTTCACCTTGAGATACTGTCACATTGTAACGGGGGGAAATGACCAGGAAATGGGCCTTAGTCACGGACACTCACTTCCACATCAATTTTTCTACTTGCACCTTTAATCTCATAATTTAGAGAGCCACAAATCCACTGGTACTGCAATCTGTTGATAAAGTTTTATATTATAATCGACTTGCCTGCAAGGTGAAAGAAACCTCACACATACAGTGTGTCCTGAGCTAGAGCAGGTGAATATTGATTTGGATTGTGTATTTCCACCAAGGTCAGAGAGATAGCGAGTTGCTGAGGACAGCACTATGGCTGTGAGTTATAATCATCAAACACAGGAATGAATTTCCCGGGAAAAGGCACAGCTTGAGTTTACTGCTCGATGCATGATCAATGGTGCAGTTGTTGCCGCTTCTGAGAAAAGGATTTTCAATTTTTATCACCTCATTCTGCTGAAGACACACGCCATTTTTCTCTTTCTGCCTTTTATGACCAATGTGGCCGTCGCTGTTGAGCTGAAGTACACAAAACAGAGTCGGTAGCATAAAGAAGCAAACTGCTCGCTTTGGTGGCTGAAGAGTTGCAGTGTTTGAAATCTAGAGTGAATAGCCATTAGTTGCGACTCATTTCATTAGGGAGCAGGGGTGAGCAGGGAGGACAAGGCTGAGTTCAAGATGTGGTTCAATTACAGCATGGCAGAAATGTGGTGACGCCATGGTATTAGGACACGGCTAATTTGAAGAAAGGCCTCCTCTTGGCCTCCTCCTCCGGAAAGTCTTTACAGTTGTGCCATGTTTGACTGATGCATATTTCACAGGCAGGTTAGGGTTCAGCAGGTCAGCGCACACCGACATGAATGGCCAAAACAAAAAACGATCTGAGCTCAGAAATTTGTCATTTCTGTCATTTTCGGTAATGGAACCAACTTCTCATGTTAATAATGACAAATATACTTTAAGTATAAAATGGTGGCAGAGATTCATTGTTGAAAATCTCCATCTCATCACATTTTTTTGTCTTTGGTTGTTTCCTATAACTTTGCTGTTTCAGTTCATTCGCACTGTTGTCATGGCATCACTTCCAGCAGCAGCAGCAGGCAGCTTTCTTCTGTCTGTTGCTTGTGTAAATAGGCACCTATTTGCAAATAGTTTGCTTAAAAGCTAAACTCATTAGTCAGTGAGTTGATTCATAGATCATATTAAAAAATGAATCTGCAGCAGTTGTTCATACAAAAAATATGTAAATGTGAATCTAACCATCTTAAGCTTATTTTCTGCTATGTTACACACCAACTTTATTCAAATATCAAGAAAGTAATCAACACATTAATCACTAGTGAAAATCATAACCACACATCACCCCCAACCCCTTTCAGAGGTAAAAATATGTCATTGTTGTGTGAACAAATTGTTCTACAGCTCCCCAGTGGCCAAAATCTATTATCGGACTTATTTTATTAATTAATTACTTCTGAAATCAGAAATATTTTTAAATCCTTGTTAATACATCAGCAGATTCTTTTCACCTATTTCAAGAAAATGACTTGGGAAGTAGAGTCTGCAGTGACGAGTTTTACAATGCCTTTTCATATTTTACTCAAAATGGAACTACTTAGAAATTCTTAATAGATTTGGGATTATTTTTGCTGATGTCCTGATGACAATTTGAGATAGGCAGGCTGATTAGTTTCAAGTAGGTAATAACACAAAATGAGATAAATGTACAGTTATTATACCTTTGCTAAAGGTTGCTCTCAATTCCATTGCCCTGACAATTACAAGCTCTCTATCCCGACTCACACTCGACAAATCTGATAAAAGGCAATAACGTGAAATCAATAAAGCACATCAATATTTTTACTGCAACTCCTGTATTATCATTATTTCCCATATGGTTAAAGAAATTAAATAGGGAATACACTGGTTTTGAGGGTAGAAAAGAAGACTGGTTTCATCAAACCGGAGCTACACACATTGGCTCTCAGCTGTGACCCCACTGGATCCGATGACACAGATTACGGGGGAGTGGTGGGGGTAAGTGTGTTCATGGCTGATAAGGCGGACGGGGAGGCTGGATCTGAGATACTGGTAGAAACACTTTATCTGGGTACTCAGAGAGAGTGCTCTGCCAAGGCTGAGTCCTATCACGCTCACAGAACCGCCAGAGAGATTTGGAGCCAGCGTTGACATGTCTGACTGATACTGCACCAAAGAACTCGGTTTCTTCAACCAAAACCAATTTCCGACTTTGACACTCAGATATGGAGGAGATGAATGTTGAGCGAACGACAGTGCTCATTGGGTCAGTTACACAGCAGACAGTCAAATCTCAATTCAGTTTTTTGTGACCTGTCTCATTCCTCGACGCAAGGCCCATCAATTATCTTTATGGCGCTCCCCCTGCGGTGCCTCCCTCCTTCGTTGCTGTTCTCACTGGGTCCAGATGGAGGGGTTAGATGCTAGTCATTGTTCATGAGGTTTTTAACATGCTGGGTACCGGTGGCCTACTGTTTATTAGCCTAACCCCTGTGTGGTGTAGAGGCTTGGCAGCCTTTACTACGCATCCACCTGCTGATTTTTCCAGACAGTTGTGAGTTCATAGGCCTCTGTTCTGCCTACTTCCTCTCCTATGCATTTACACTGCACTGCAATAACTATAAAAATCTGATTGGCCCTGGGCACTGCCTGTGTCGTTACACTACACGGAGGTATTGATGTCGGCTTCTGGGACTTGTCTTAACTTACCATGTAACTAACACCTTCCCGCTCAGGTAATGAGCTGCAAGGTGAGAGCACAGTCTCCTCACAATCCCAACAGAGTGTTTGCTGGCTTATTTTGCATGATTGTCACCTCTATTGAGCTTTTGAACCTGAACCTCACCAACAGCACACTTAACATAGAGGAGTGAGCAAATTTATCAGACCGAATGAGTCAGTTCACAGACTGAAAGACACCACTAAGAAACATATTTAGTGACCCTGGGTTGCCTGGATTCTTATATTTATGTACCAGGTAGGATATTTTTTTAACTAGAGGATAGTAAATCCAACCTTTCTATGTGGCATGTTTGAGTTGTTGAAGGACTAGAAAAGTAAATTAAGACATTGAAGGGAGAATGCTGAGTAAATATGTTCAGGAGTTTTCAAGGCCTTTCAAATGCTGCATATTTACGCACTTTGCACTTGAGCTTTATTGGTTATTTCCATTCAAACAGGATGGAAAGGATTTTTTTCTCTCTACTAGAAATGGAAGCATGCATGTTGGCTGTGATACCCAGACATCTGTTTGCCCTTGTCTGTGATGAAAGCCTGAAGCGTGTTCCGTGTCCAAATTGGGAGTGCCTTCCATTCAGACACTTGTATGAGCCTAATGACCCGAATCCCCAGGGTCGTCTCTTCATTGGCTTCCCCCAGTTTTTACCATTTTTCCCAATTTAAATTGTCTGCCCCTCTCAAAAAGGGCCCCCCATCATGGTCCAAGAACATTATAGCTCATGCATTCCAATGTGCAAAGTTACTGGTGGAGGTAAAGTATTCAAATGAAGTACCTACCACATGTGTTCATCTATTGGCTGCCCCAATGGAGGGCAGGGCAATACAAAGGCATCCCGGATCCCACAGCTCCAAGACATCCACTCGTTTCCCGTCACACATTAGCATCGGAGGAGCATTAAAAACCATCTGGGATGCTTAAAAGACTGGATTTGTTTGAGGGAGGTCTTTGTTCTGTGGCGATGGCTAATCTGACTGGGGCAGACTGAGACACAGGAAAGACTGTGGTGACTTTTGTGGGGAAAATACGCTCACTTGTAAAGTATGAGTCATTTAATCATTTATTTAAACTCTAAATTAGTGGATAAATGAAAGCATACTGCTCTGTGATGCCAACCGTCAAGTTCAGTCAAGAATCTTGGAATTAGACACAACAGGATTAGTCTTCCATAATTGGATGTTGTGAATTTATAGGCTACATCCTGGAAAAAAGTCTAAACCTTCTCTTGTAAAATGAGCCATGTTCCAAATATGGTAAAATCCCTTCTGGAAAGGGTTGCAGATATTCTCACACATCGGTGAGGCTGGACTATTTCTCAATACATCACTTGTACATAGAGTGATTAATATGTTAAGAGTGTTAAAATGTTGAGAATGAGCACAAAGAAAACCTACTGCTGAGGTCGATGGGAATGTCATCCTCTGAGAGTCATTAATATCTGTATAAAAATATTTAGTGTAAAAATATACTAAAACTACAAGTGCCACAGTCCTCCCTGAACAATAGATCTTCAGTTTCCCTGTGCTGTATGTGCCATTGGCTTTACTACATTCACATACTGAGAACCATCTGGACCACAGGTGGTCACGTCTTTCGAAAAACACAGTCCAGTTGAAATTTTCTGAAAGCTGTACCCATACATTATGTCAACAATTTCAGTGAACACTACATCATCTAGAGCCAATATGACATGTCACCAAAAAACCAGTGCCAATGCTGAAGAAGAAGGACAAAAGGAAGAAGAGGGATGGGTGTTTGGATCAGCCTGAATTAAAGTTGACATTAGTTTAGTTTAACCAATACATCTCTGCATCTCCCCTGAGTCTTGCCCAGCGTGGGTCATCATGAATACGCACAATTATTGTTTGCTTTCAGTCACCAGTGGAGGAGCTAAGTGGGGTTAAAGACAGTCACCCTCTCAGCGAGCTTTGTAGGGCACAGAGCCTTGGGAGCTAACAGCTGTCCAAACAAAGGCACGTTTCCCACTCATCGTTATGCCGAGTGTCACTATCAGTGGCTAGTCATATGCGCAGCCAAAGCATCATGAAACGTTAATGCACCAAGCCTGCACTGCTGCCTAGGGTCAGGTAGCGCGCTCATGAGGAGGCAGTCCTGTGAGCACAAACCCATGCTTGACATATGTGCAAAACACGAAGCTGTGAAAAATTTAAAAATAATAAAACAAAAGATATTTCAGATGCCTGCAGTGCATGTGAAGCTCCAGCCAGACTACTCCATTGTGTCTGCATCTCCTCAACATACACGAATACCACCCAGCACAGGATGCCCTGGTATCCTGCGGGTCTCCTCTGTCACAGCCCACCTCACGTCTCCATACACACCCACCTCTCCCTCTCCTCTCTACCTCCGTCCAAACCTTCTCACGCTGCGATGTACACAAGGACACAAGTTTCATCAATCACTTTCAGGGCGATACAGTGTAAATCCATGACACTTGCCATAAATTCTGATTAACCCAGTCTTTAAGCTCTGCTGACCCACATTTAAGAATTTTATTAGCTTCCAGCTGAGATTTTGGGACTCCAAATCTAAATGCAGTTCTGTTCACCCTGAGAGTAGGTTAGGAGGCATAAATCTTCAAAGCAAGACACATTTTGAAAGCAGAAATAGCAAACTTTTTCTCTTAAAGTTGAAATGAGCAGTGACAACAACATAAATACCAACAATTCATGCTTCAGCCTTGTCTGCTCCGGTATGACCTTTAGCTCAATGTGGTTCGAAGTCTGCTTATGTTTGATAAATATATTCATATGTATGTGATATAACTAATTAGTTGACTAACTCAGTCATGTCAGTTATGAGTCCTCACTACTTGTGTTACTGTTACACCATATGTGACACGTATCATGTCATTGATGCTTGTGACCACAGAGGCCACTGTTTACTCAGGTTTTCTTTAATACTTAAAATAATTTCAAGCTAAAATCTGAAAAAATTGATTGGCAGCAATCAAGAATAGGCTGTCAAAACCCTGTGTCAGTGAATTCACTTTATTTACTAATCCATCAAACATCATCTCTGTCAAATTGTCTGATTATCTTTCAGTTTATCTGTCCGTCTCCCCATGAGACACAGCTGACAAATAAATGAAGCTGACCTGGAGATAAGAGACTCGGAAGCACATGGTGAGCGCGTGTCTGTGTGTGTGTGGGTGTGGGTGTGCGCGCACGTAACACATATGCCGGTGAGGCTGCTGGTTTACAGCAACATATATGCTGGAGATCTGGGAGACGAACCAACCAGCGGCATCTAATACCGAGCAGCTGTCTGTCTCCTGGGTTACACAAGCCTACTGTCTGTCTGCTGGCAACCATAAAGTGTACAGCTGGACCTATACAGACAAGCAGCCCGCACACACACACACACACACACACACACACACACACACACATTAACACACTAACTCTCCACTGCAAACCCATCAGCTCAGCATCAGCCCTAATGCAAGCAGAATAATTCAGTAGATCATCACAGACTTCCATCTCTGAAGACATTAGTCTTTTTTTAACTGCCCTGGTAATAAATGGAAAATAGCCGGCAAGAGGAAAAACTTTGACAGTAAAACATAATTGGTACCCAGGTGCATGCAGTAAAGACCAAAATTAAGCCAGTCTCTGAAGTCCTCTCTTGTAAAACATGAGGATGAATTACAGAAGCTGCTTTTATTTGCTAAGCACCCCATACTCTTCACTGGAGTGGGAATATAGCATCTACGGTCACAATCAATACAGTCAATTAATTGACAGTTCACTAATTAATAATGTGTTAATTATCAAGCAAAATTGTCACATTTTGATTGGGGTTATATTCAGATATTTATATTGTTAAAAAATGATACATTTGAAAGATATTACCCTTAAACAGTTGATCTACAAAAGACACATTGATAATGGAAATAATCATTAATTGCATCCCTACATCACATTTCATAAAAACTACTAAAAAAAATTAAATCTGAAAGTTTTAACATTAACTTATATAAAAGTGAGAAAAAAAGCTAAGAGAATGTGGTTGAAGTTAAACATTTGTCAAGCTCTGCAATTCAGTTTTCTCATTCCTCTTAATTAGGTAAGGCACTCAGCCATTTCCCCCTGCTCACCATTCAAACACATTCATTCCATGCAGGTAAAGAAGGTGACTTACCTCACACACAATGCTCTCCTCTGATTGCAAAATCGAAGCAGTAGCAGAGTCTTATCAGGCAGCCCTGGCAAATGTTCTCACCAGTCTGTATCTCTCAGAGTGCTGACAGCTCTGTCATCTTCCCTCTTCTCTCTGTTCTCGTAGAGTGTTTACTCGAGTCTACCTAGAGAGCCGGCTGATGTGCAGCCAGTGAGGAGAGAGAAAGAGGGTGAGGGTGAGAGAGAAAGATAAAGAGACGCAGAGCGACAGGGAGAGAGAGAGAGGGAGTGAAAGAGAGAACTCCCTTTCTCTTAAACAGTAGACCCTATGCGGTCAGACTCCACTCCCACCTACTGCTCTCTTAAATGCCCCCCACCCATTCACCCTCTCCACAGCATTGTGACTGAAAGCGAAGGAGCTGAAGAAACAGGACGCCTCAAGGCTGAAACGAGGGAGAGTGACTGAGAGAAAGACATGGGGTGGGGGGTTGGGGTTGGACCATTTGCTGCAAATTGCAGTAGCCAAGCCAATGGAAAGCAAGATGGATAGATAGTAGTTAGTGACCAAGATATGACCAAGGCCAACATTAACATATCGTACGAACAAATTGAAATCCGGGAGTGAGATCCCAAAAAGTGAATATAAACTGACGTCAAAAATAAAGTTTTAAAAATGTTGACTTGGCCGTTTATTCTATTGTGGTTAGGGTTTTTAGAAAAAGTCACATGTGTCGCAGCGAAATCAGTGTAATTACTTCATCCGAACAAATTCTGTCATTCTTAGCGTTTGTTAACATAGTGGCTACAGTGGAGCTAGTTGAATTACTCCAACTAACAGTAACATTCTCGCTCTACTCAGTCATAGCTGTCAATAAACATGCTAGTTAGCTTGAGTGCGAACTGAATAGTAAGGTCACAGTTTATTCAAACCATAGACTGTATATTAAGATGGATGACACATCTGCACTTCCTCCCACTATTGAGAAATGAGGATGAAATATACTTGATAAGAGCGCTGCCATCTGGAGCATCACTCGCCAAAGTCTGGGGAAGGAGCCGATAAATTAAGGTCCTGTCGATGTCTGTGTTTGACCTATCACGAGTTGGTCTCAGCAGTCAATCATGACATTGGAACCCAATTTTATAGCAAAATTAAAACCAAACATACCGGACAACTGAGCACAAATATCAGGATGATAAGAACTACCTAAATCTAAACAGAAAACATCTTTGAGAAAAATGTATGGGATGTTTACTTTCCTATTTTAGTTTGGCCAATGTCCAATCCATTAATATGGAGGAGGTTGTATTTATGACCTAAAAGGCAGCCAGCCACCAGGTGACGATAGAGACTTTACTTTTTTTTGCAATTACTGGTGTGATTTTGCAGGCTTTTGTGAACTTGACGATAAATATTTTTGCACCCTCTGCCTGTGTAAATCCAGTAACTGTATCGTTCCACTGAAACAAGTTGATTTTGAACTTTTACTGTTTAAAGTTTTCTTGGATCTTGGCCATAGAATTGGAATATACCCTGATTTCATAGCAATAAACATACTTTGCAATCCCAACATGAGAAATGGATTATGTATTGGTCAATAGTATCTGAGTTGACCTCAATCAATCAAATTTTATACAATTTTGTACAACTTGGAGCAGCAAAGGGTCATTCACACTGTTCACAGCAGGTAGACTCACCACAGCCTAAAGCTGGACATACACTGTTGGATTTGTGCCTGATTTGACCCGATTTCTGAGACACATGATTCATATTTGAGTTTTTTTCATGCAGTGAATGGGGGGTATCATGGAGTGATCAGATGCTCCAAAGCGGTCATGTGACCTTGACTGTTGGTCATCTTCAAGCCCTGGCACAGTTGAAATATCGTCACAAGTAGATTCCCCAAACTCAGCATCTTTTTTTCTCAATCCGCAAAATGGCAAAAGTGAAACCAGGATATGGTGACACAACACATAGAGGCCAGGCTTGTATCCTAACATGACCAACATACCAGAGAGGAATACAGAATGGCACATATGGTCACTAATTTCTCCCTTGTTAGCATTGTAAAAGTAAACAAACTTTGACATCTGCAATGACAATACAGAGGGGCCGACAGATATGTACAGTGTGAGCACTCATGTCGCAACATGATGATCAGACCATACAGTGTGAGTACGTATATTGTGACCATTAACGTTTCCCCACAGATGATTTTCTCATTGTGTCATCTGGAATTCAACAATTATAATTCTAAATTTTCACAGTGTCTGCCCAGCTTAATAGGATACATCAGGTCTTGTTCTTTTAATGTCTATTCCTAATGGCTGAAGATTTAGATTGATACAAACAAAAATTGTTGCCTTGACTTACGCAATTCTGTAGGTGATTGGGAACGTGGTGCCAAGAGACATCATTCCTCTTTAGCGTCACCATGTTTACAATTGTTGCCAAAAAGACGCCATGTCACAGAACTGTCACAGAAGTTGCTTGTTCAGAGAAAGCGAAAAAAGATGTTGTTTTCAAGAGATATGACCCAACACTGTCGTCCAACACTGTCATCCCTGATGCCCATCTCCGCTAGTCGTGCCACAATCGTTTCAATTATTGGATGCCAACATAAAGAAAATGGACAACAACAACTATTCCAGAATTAGCTGTTGTGAACTGCAGAACATTGAATACATGCAGTGAATTGTTTGTGTGTGGATATGGAACTGGGAATTCTGGATTTAGTCAAAGTGAAAACTATTCTATAGAAAAGCAGTTACTGAATGCGAGAGCATAGAATGGTGACAGCTGACAAAATATCTGTACCAATGCTGTCAAATATGGAAAATCTTAAGAATTAGGAGATTAGTATCTTTGAGTTTTTCTTGCTGTCATAAAATTAGATGTGACTGAGATGATACAGTCCTGCTCACCATTATTGGCACCCCTTCATTTTTTGCATAACCTGTACAATATCTTCAGAAATAAATGGAAATGTACCAAATTTATATCATCAGGATCTTTTAATTGGAGGTCCAAAGTAATTTAACAAAGAAAATTGTTTTTTCAACTTGCATATTGTAATTTCAAAGAAGAAACAGAAAAAACATCATGTGCAGCAATAACGGCACCCCTCTTTAATATTTGGTTGCACACCCTTTGGCAGTGACAGCCTCCAAACGTTTCTTGTAGCCATCTATAAGCTTCTTGCACTTCTCAGCTGGTATTTTCTCTCACTCTTCCTTTGCAATTTGTTCAAGCTCTTGAACGTTTGCAGGGTTCTTTTCCCCAAAAGCAGATTTCAGCTCACCCCAAAGATTTTCAATCGGATTGAGATCAGGACTCATTGCTGGCCATTTTAAAACAGTCCATTTTTTCCTTTTCAACCATTCCTACGTGCTTTTGGATGTGTGCTTTGGGTCTTTGTCTTGCTGGAGGACCCATGATCTTTGACTCAAACCAAGTTTTCTTACACTGGGTTGGACATTTCGCTCTAAAATCTCTTGATAATTCTCTGATTTCATGATTCCTGTGATACGGTCAAGGCCTCCAGTACCAGATGCAGCAAAGCAGCCCCACAGCATTATGGATCCTCCACCATGCTTAACTGTTGGTAGGGTGTTCTTTTCCTTGTAGGCTTCATTGCGCCGTCTGTAAACAAACTGTTGGTGTGCATTGCCAAAAAGCTCTATTTTTGTTTCATCTGTCCACAGAACATTTTCCCAGAAGGACTGCGGTTTGTCCAGGCAAAGATCAGTCGTTCCTTTTTATGTCTTTTCCTCAGCAATGGTGTCTTCCTTGGCCTTCGCCCATAAAGCCCTGTTTGGTTTAGTGTGCGGCGTATGGTACTTGTTGAAACCATGACCCCAGACTGTTCCAGGTTGGCCTTCAGGTCTTTGGATGTTTGACGTGGTGTTTTTTCCACCATTCGCACCAACCTTTGAAGACTTCTCTCATCAATTTTTCTCTTCCCCCCACGTCCAGGGAGGTTCTTGACAGTTCCATGCTTGGCAAACTTCTTAATAACATTACGCACTGTTGAAACAGGGATACCAAGGTCTTTGGAGATGGCCTTATACCCTTTGGAGGTCTTGTGTATGCTAATAATAGCCCTTCTGATGTCCTCAGACAGCTCCTTTGTCTTCACCATTGTGACAAAGGAACAGGGAATAACAGGTGGATTTTTAAAACACGGAAGTCATCATTCATTGGCTAATTAATGTCACATGGGCACAGACAATTTATCACAGGTGATTCTCATTTGTGATTTACCACAGGTGAGTCATAATGTGTTTCCATACTGATTTACAGCAAAGGGTGCCAGTATCAGTGACACAGCAAGCTTTAAGTTTTTCTATTTCCCCCCCCCCCCATTGTTTATTGTTTTAAATTGTTGTTTATCATTTGCTCTTTTGTATCAAACACGAATTCTATATAGAAAAAAGTTGTTTCACTTGATTCGTTTTTTTCAGGAGATATTCCACATTATGTACTTAAACTTCTTGGGTGCCAATAATGGTGAGCAGGACTGTATGTATGTCAATGTACTGACTGAATTCTTCGTCATTTAATCAACCATTGAACTGCTCAGAAGGGGACCATCAAGTGGAAACCTGACATACTATATCAAACAGTTGTGTCAGGGAACCATCTCTAGATTACAGTTTGCTCGGGGTACCAAATGTACACTGGTTGCAATTACCAGCCGTTCTGTTTACATCAAGAATTTGATGTAAACAGACAGAACCTCCTCAAATAAACACAGGAACAAAGAGCACAGGAGGATCTGCTCCACACAGCACCCATCCAGCCTTCAGTCTGAGGAAAAAAACACAAGCTTCAAAGGGCAGAGAAATGTGCATCAAAAGATCCACCATGAGAGCCTGTGTGGAGGATGGCGTGACACTTATTAATTCAGAATATGACCCCTTCGACTGATCAAACAGGGCTTTGCAGGTAGTGATGGTGCTGGAGAACAATAAAGGTCTTGAAAAATGTGAAGGTTTTCTCCTTTGCTTAATGAATCATAAACAAGCTTCTCAGCAAACCTGGAATTTGTTGAGCAAACTTTGAAATAATGATGCAAAGCGAGTCATTTTAATGCCATAGGAATATAAAACAGCATTCAGGGACATACATCCAGTCTCAAATCCCCCACATGTTGATAAAGATTGGTGTTATGTGAGCGAATATCCATACCGAACACCAGTGGGGTGTGTGTGCTGAGTGTTTCGTCTAGGCTGAGTGGAGCTTTTCTCAGCAGGGGAAATGATCCTCATCTTGTTGCTGAGAGCTGGTAGCCAGTCAGGCAGAAAAGATCCTCTCTAATCCTATATACAGCACAATGGCACATATGTAGCACGGCTATTGGGTGATAAAAAGCAAATTCAATGACTTGAGGGGCCCTAAATTCATTTTCATCCCCGCTCCCTGGGGAGAGGGAGGGAATCTATACAGTCCAGGGGAAACGATCTTTTTTTAATGACTTCTGGCTGTAATGATATCATTTAGATGAGATGATGGGTTGAAAGCTGTACTATGTATAGCACCTGTTTTAAATGACTGTAAATGTAGATTCCCCGCATCTCTCCATCTGTTCCTTTTCTCACCTTCCTGTCACACTCTCTCTCTTTCTCTCTCCTTCCTTCACAGCCTCCCCAGGCTTTGCAGAGAATTGCTGTGGGAGCTCTCCACCTTCTCGTATGCGAAGGCGTACCTGTTCACTGACTTTCAGAGCAAGTGAACTGAGCGGGCTTGATTTCCCAGATGACACCCCGTATGTGCATCCTCGCCTGTCATCCAATTTCTGCCGCTCTGGAACCAGACGTCTGCTTGAAGGAGTCTCTTTTATTTCCATTAGAGCATAACAATGTTCAGTTTTATTTGCTGTCATTTAACATATACTGGGATGAAAAAAATTCTACTATAACATACAAGAGAGAACACCAGCACTGAATTTTACAGCCACAATGTTGAAGAGAATCACAGGCTGCAAGAGGACAGGATGTTTTCAAAAACAGGTTTCCACCACACAACCTTTTTAAACTCAAATTTATGAGCTGTTACGTGCAACGTAATTAATTATGAAACAATACACGTTAACTTGATTGTGTAGTGACCCACTGCTGGAAAACTTAGGCAGCAAGAGCAAGAGGAAGAGTGAGGCAAAGGTTGCTCGAAGCTAATAGGGTCTTCTGGCCACTGTATAATTGATGGCATCTAACTTGAAGGAAAGAGAAGGGACTCTGTGGGAAATGACACACGTTCTGTCAATGACAGTGAGACCTAATTATACTATGGAGCCCCTGCAGCCATGGAAGATGTCAAAGAGGGCAGCAATAAGGCAGCCGATGGAGAAGACACACCACCTGCCATGGGTGTGTGAGGTTGCAGGTGACCTGGAAAGACCTGTTTACCTCATTAAAAATTAATCACAAGGTAATAAGGGCCCATCGCTCCCATTCCTCCCCTCCCACCCAATGTCTGTCCTTCATCCATTATGCAGCACCAAGGTGGGACGGTGTGGGTTAAGTCCTCAGGGAAGGTCACTTGGACAGAGACCCAGTCTACCTTGTCCTCCCGGAGCTTTTGAAGCCCCTGCCTCAGTAATGCAATAATGAGACAATAACACAGTGAAGGGAGGAATAATACAGTGATGAGCACTGAGGTAGGCAGTCCAAGAAGAAGCAGCCATCAGCGATAAGCCTGGAGCCACACTAAGTTAAACAAGGGAGAAGCAGCCTATTAGCAGCGATTCATAATTCATAACTCAGGGAATAGATGGGCCCCAAGACAGCTTTCATGAGATATGGAGACAAAGAGAGACCAAGTGGTTATGCTTCCACTGATTATACTGTTATTATTTGCATCAAATTTGTAAAAAGAAAAATCTCTAATACATGAGGGATTGTAGTCTAGACATCAGATCGCCTGGTAGAAACTGGAGAATCAGGCAACTTGCAAGTGACCTGGATTTAAAGAAATAGTTCAACATTTTGTGAAATGCAAGTATTTGCTTTCCTTCTAAGAGTGAGATGAGTGACATAAAACATCTGTCTTCAGTATAGCTTTGATGAACCCACAGAACACTACCTGCCCAGCAGCAGAAAATGCTAGCGACTAGTTAGCGGGAACAGATATCTCCCTCAGGAGTTGGTTTAACTAAGCTGAGCTAGGTCTAATATTTCCATTGGGTGACAGTATGTCAATTATGTACTAACTCCAGTATGTAGGATACATGATGCACAAAATCACAAAATCAAGTTTTAGGTGTTAACAACAGAAGAGGTGGGACAACTTTTGTGCATGAGAAGCATTAGTCATCCTTTATGTGTTATTTAGATGAAGAGCACACTGCAATGCTCGGGCAGAGGAGCTGCTGTTACAGACCACACACAGTCACAACTGCTGCACCCATCTGTATAAATGGCCAGTAAATGTGCTCAACAAAGTGTCACGAGCTCGTATCTGTGCTTTGGTCCCTGACCTCTGACCCTATAGCCATTCTCAGTCCCACCTTTTGTGTTGCTACAGTTGGCACCCTGTTACTGACTGCCACCTACATTCGACAACTGCTTCGGCCATCAAAGATGACAGTGCACATACTTACTGTCTGTAATCTGCAAGACCGTTGCAATATAAACAAACCCCACAATTATTCAACACTGGTATATACGTGGCCCATTTTAACCACTGAACAGCACCAACCTTCTATAAATAAACATGTTAAACAATTTCGTCCACAGAAAACTCGATGTTTGAGGTCGATTAAGAATTATACCTAACCACTTAACTAATCTTCTACTGGTGACAGCAAAACCAGACTTTAAATAAAACAAAAGTAATCAGATCCAAACCACTCCATGGACTTGATTTGACAAATATTTGTTCTGTTTGGAAAGTGGAATTGACAGTTAGCAAAACCAAGGTAAAGTAGTTATCCTGTCCATCTTGAATTCAGAAAGCAAACAGAGGAATGTGTCTAGCAGGAACTGGGGACCCCCCTGGGTGAGTTGACCTCTTGATCTGACCTCACAGAGGAGCGGCAGGGAGAAGCAATGGCACACAAACCCACTGGGACACCCAAGTGAGCCCAGGGAACACGAATCTCATCTTTCAACTCCTCTGTCCTCTTGCAGGGTTACACAAGGGCAAGCCAGGAGAAATCTGAAATGAAGGTGGAAAGTGTGGAAGATGGTAAAGTGTACTGCACCAGACAGTGTCACACTAACAAAAAATGTCTATTTTACAGATGGTGCATAAATTCACTTCTAGTCAAGTTAGATATCTTATCTCATGCATCTGCTTTGCTGGTGTTACAATGAAACAAAAACCAAAAGCTCACTGAAAGATGCAATTTATTTTATTACATTTTAACTATAAATTTAAGAGACTAACTAAAGCAATATACTGACACAACTACTTAACCTCAGTGAGTGGAGCATGTAAGTCAAAGCACATTTAACTAACCAAGAGAAAAACTGTGACACTTGAAACTAATACATCACTAGCAATAAAAAAATATTTACTATTTCAACAAAAAGCAAATAAGGTTCTCAAGTCATTGCCAATGGCCCAATGATTGTAAAGTAATGCCCACAAAAATGTCCACATGAATTCCTCATGCATATTCATTTCACATGTTTAAAAAGGATGATTTACAACTAGAAACTTCTGGACTATTTGTTAATATCAATGTACAAGATCAAAATCTTTTTGACCCTGTGTCCAAGGTGAATAAGGATAGATGGTTTTATATCTGGGTGAATTTGTGATTTGATGTTATATAAATAGATTTGACTTGACTTGGACCTCAGTGGAAATTATGCTCTCACAACTATACATGTTTAAATCTTGGTATCAGATTTAATCACTTGACTGAGTAGATGGAAATGTCCACAAATGTTAGAAACGACTTGTATTCGTTGTATACCATTTTCATTTCATGTCATATTTACTGTAAAAGCTGTCAACTCAGGGGGAAAATCTCCATCTCTAACTGGCATTTGTGAGACTGGCGTGAGGATTTGAAATATATTTATTTTGGCTCCATATTTCTTACTTGACATCATCAAAGTTGAACATCAGCACAAGTAGAGAGCTGCAGGCTTCCATCAGTGCGACCAGTTAAAAATGTTTAATTAAGAAATGTCTAAGTGATGAGTGGGATGAGCCATTGCTTGTGTGGTAGGAGAGTTTACTTCACCAGTTTTTGATTATTTCCCTTTTATCGAGTTTGTAATTTCCTGCGGGCGGACAGTGATATGTTTGACTACACTGGGAATTAATATCATACAGTACAAACTGGTGAGTCTCCTCTTACATTGCTGTGATATAAAATAGGGCAGTGTGTATCATGAACAGGCCACACTGAGGTATTATTTATTTGTTGTTGGTGGTGGACACTTTGATGCCAACACCATTTTGAGCATTCTCTACCTTTAGGAAATAATGGTTAATGGTAATCTCATTTTAACATCTTACATTTCCTGCCTATGATCGTGCATGCTCCATTACTGCACAGAACACATATCAGCCCACACCAGGTTTTTGTAATAATATGTAACAGCACGGATATATGCTGATATTTGGTCCTTATCGCTTATATTTTAAGCCGTGCAAGGGAGCCCCTATAGAACGGTATGGCAGATCCCACCCGTTGCCTCCTAACTGAACCCAAGCTCATATTTAACATCAAACAGGTGGAGACAGATAAGCAGCCTCTGTATATGTCAGACTGTATTGCCTTGTAGATTAACATGTCGGGGGGTTCATAGTATTCCTACAAGGCTGTAAAGCCTACGGTAATATAGCTTACGGTTTAAATTTGATGTGATTTGTGCCGCAAAGCATGACAGAAGCGTAAGCTGCAGGATTCAACCTGACAACAAGGATCCAGAGTTGATATTTTACTATCAGGAGCAAGTTGCATCGCTGCAAAAAGAATTTAAATTCCTGTATCTTGCTTCCTCAGCATACTAACACAGAGCTCGCACACTCATCACTGTTTCCTGTGGTGAACCTGGGAGCTGAACGCGCTGCAGCCTAAGAAAACACATGCAAATAGATATAACACATGTAGATGGAAAAACCGCTTCATCAGTTTGACAATGAAGGATTTTGAAAAAAGACAGACACATGTTCATTTTGATGTTTGACAGCGGTAGTAAAAAGAAACCAACACAACCAGATATAGAAACACAAGGAAACACAAATATCTGTTTTAATATTTAGATTTTATAATTCAGATATTATTGCACATATTTACAATACACCTAAAGTCTTTCAAATGTCTGACTGACAAACGTCTGCATTTTCAGTTTGTCATAATATGTGATCTGACCATTGTTCCTACAGAGCTGCTTCAGCTCAGACATGTTCTGGTGTGAATGTCTCTCTCTGTTGGGTTTAGATCTGAGCTCTGATTTCAACAGGTGGATTTTCTTTGTCATTCTGTAGTACTCAATTGGTAGCATTAAGGTTATTTTGTAAACTATTGGGCAGAATATCCGCTCCAACTGGCGTCTATTCGGGTTTGCCCCCACAATTGTTGGAAGGAGCATATTGGGTCAAAAATCGGTCTGATTATCCTTGATTATTATTATTATCTATGTGCATCAGCCCTGAGATACTCTGATAAACTGTCCCAAATCATGATGCTTTCTTATCTGTACTTCAACACTGAGATAACGTTTTTATTTTGATATGCTGTTTACTTTTCCCCAACAACCTTTATGTCAACAGTGCACAAAACGTTTTCTCAGCAGCACTGTGGAGTGCCACTCTTTGGAAAACTTCAGGCAGACGGTGATGTTTTTGTGGAGAGCAGCTACTTCTTTCCTGGTGTGATGCTATGGACAAACCATATACACCATGCACCATGATATTTGTATTGGTGACTCACGAACAGAGATGTTAACCTGCTCGCAATTCCTAGACCGCTCTGCAGACCAGATAGAGGCATGAAGCCTTTCACTAAAAAAGAAACCAGTGGGCTTCTTTTTTTACCTCACTGATTATTCTGCTTTGTCTTTGGAGTCTTCTTAGCTGGACGCCTACTTCAAGTGAGAGGAGCAACAGAAATAACTTGTGAGGCCTGGTTCACATCAGCACATGCTTCTTGTGAACAATAAGTCAAAATAGCTCTGACACACAACTCCAGTTGGGTTTCAGGTTTACTAAATCCTGATCCAGTTAGCTTTAGTTGATGTCATTAGCTCAGGGGTTGAAACACCTTATTCCAATTCACACTGTAATTGTTTGAACAATGTTTTAATAAGGTAAAGAACAACACAAAGATATGTGTATTATTAGTTCAAATAAAGTGTGTGAGTTCTATGTTGTAATACATTTACAAATAAATGTGAAGGTCAGAAAATCCTATTTGCCACTTTACATCACTCCTCTTCCTGTGATTGTGGGTGTGAAAGCAATTTTTGGGGTCACTAACATAACTATTTGTGGCCATTTTACAAGAATCACTTCACAGAGCAGTGCTGATGATGGTGGCTTGGTGTTCAGCAGTATTGATCATACCTGCGAACATTTTACATAACTTAGTTCAACATGCAGGGTTCCTGTTTTATTGTTTGAACTTTCAGAACATTTCATTATTTTTTGTTTTTACGGGTATGTGTTTGCTTTATTTGGTTGTGTCAACTATATTTTTATTGTCGCTGTATTTGCTTGTGATTCCTTGCTTTGGCATTTCTATTTGTTTTCTATTTCTATATTTCGTTATACTATAAATGTACTGATAAGATAAAGCTGCAGATGTTTGTTTGTGTGACATGTATTTGTATCACATTTGGTTGTTTTGGTGTTTTCTTTAGTTGCAGTGAATTGAGCTTTCAGAACCACCATGTTTTACGCTGTGAGTCATAGAAATGTAAAGATACACAAAATAATTGAGAACACCCCAGACACAGAGGCTATGTAGTTAAAGCTAAAGGGCTCCCCATCACAGCAAAGCTCCATTCAAGCCATGCATCTCTTTATGGTCGCTTTACGCAGTCTGTCTGGGCAAAGGGTTCAGGCCTGGGTTCAGTGTCTCTTCCTCTTTTGTCTGCTCTCCTGGGGGACATGAATGGGAGGTTGGGGCCCGAACAAAAGGCAGATCATGGTTCTCTTGGGGGGGACAAATGAGCTTAGTTTGGGTAAGGGCAGCCAAAAGGAAAGGGAGGTCTGGGGGAAGTATTGAAGCTCACCTAGGACCGGAATGGGAGGGGAGATGAGTTCTCCAGGACGAACAGCTGAGATCCTCCTTCCCACACTGCACATGCTCCATCACTATCTGACAACAACAGGGCCTGTACTGTCTACAGGCGGAGGAAGGGAGTGAGGGGAGGGTACGCGTGGTGAAAGGGAGAGAAACACCAGCTGATTGCATGTTTCTCCATGACAACTGTTAACTCTGATCAGTGCTGTTGCCCTAATGAGGAGGGTGAACTATGACCACTGGCTTGTGATGATCACAACAAAGTCAAAACTTATTTTCTACTTTAATTTTATTAAATTCTTTAGTCAACATCACAGTAGTAAAAAATGTTATTCAAGCAGTAGGTGCTTAATCCTTTATCATGACCTAAATAAGTTACAATCAGATGTTTCGCTCAGTCAAATGCTACAAATTAAAAAATGAGGTGTGTAGTATGGTGTGATCCTTTGCTACTGCAACTTGTGAGCAACAGCCCGACCTTTTTTTTTCAGGGATCGAACCTTTTCGTTCAAAGGAGATTGATATGAGATTTCTCTAAATGTCACCTTATCACAAATGCCATTTGAATCCTGCCCTTCCCCCACCTTTGCTGCTATACACTTTCATTTTTTAGTTGTTACACACACACACACACCCCCATCTCCCTTGTGGTTTTCCTTGACCGCTGCTACCTGCTTATAAACCCTTCGCCTTTATCACTAATCCTGCAGCGACACAGCGAGCTAGGTTACAGCAGACCTATATGAGCAGAATTTGGGCTTTTATATTAGAACAAGGAGAAATGTACTATTTTACGATATGAAGCACCTATTTTATATTTTGCACATCCAGTGTTGTTTTCAAATGCATTTTATCACTCCCTGTATGAACGTCAGACATTGGCAAGTCAATGTGTTCAATTTCTGATATGATGGATGTCAAGGTCTGATTGATGACATATCTAATGCTAAATTGATGGCATAGGCTTTTCTATTGGCAACCGTTAACCTAAACAGAAGCAGATGCACATAAGTACACTTGGATATATTTCATTAAACTCAATAGGGCCTGGGTTTGACTAATACAGATGAGCATTAAATCAAATCATTTCTGTGCATTAAATTATATTTACTGGATAGAACTTTTCAGTTAAATATTTGTAAACCTCTATGTCATGGGTAAGTTATTTTAAATGTATACTATAAATATCTAAATACATGTGTTGAGTTCAATAGGATGAGAGATCAATACAAATTATTAGATGCCTTTTGGTCATTTCTCAGCAGGCTAGTTCTCCCTAAAACAACAGCTGTCACTCACTGGGCGTGATCAGACAGATCCGACAAACCAAAAGTGACCAAACCATCAGAGGAGGAACACATCAAGCTTAGTTCCCTGAGAGATGGAAAAGCAACTTCATCACAGATATAGAATTAGCTAAATAAAGAACGCAAGACTCCACTCAGCAAGTGGGCTGTCAAAAGAAGGCTGTCTTGTCGTGGTTTCAGAGGACGAGTAACAGTTTCTAAACCACATCTCAGGAGGGGAAACAAGGCCAAACGTTTGGGGTGGGCTCAGCAATATCTCCATTTCACAGTAGGTGACCGGAAAAAAATGTCCTATTTACTGATGAATCCGAATTTGATATTTATGGCAGTCACAGAGCGGTGTACAGTATGAAAGGAAATGAGCAGGAGAAACATGGTGGTGGTGGAATATTCTAATTTAACTTGTGCTAAGAAACTAATAAGTTAGGCTGCAAAGCAGTAGATGCACATTATGTTTATTTTTGTGGACATTATTTAACAATTTCCTTTGGCCAACCCTCATATATTTTAATTTGTACTGTAATAGAGGAAAAAGATATTTGCACACTTGAATCAGTCGCTTTTTAAAACAAAACCTTTACAACCTTCTTGAACATGGACTTCATTACAGCCCATTGGATTATAATGCACTTTCAGCCAGGTGTACCTGTGAGTCCATTCCATGCATGGAAAACCATGTCCAGTATCTTCCACACAGGTGTCTGTGGTTAATGCCAGATGTGAAAAGACGATGTAAAATTGTTTTTGAATGTTTTTTTTCCCTTTATTATGCACATTAATGGACATACTCGTCATTCAAGGGGAAACAAATATTTATTACTACAAGTAATGAAAGCAGCATTAATTGAAACAAGACACCAAAATCAGTAAAGATTTTAAAACCATATTAGTTCAATTACCTGCACTGACATTAGTGAAACAGATTAAACCTGTAGTTCATAAAGCAAGGCTGAATTTTGTTAAAATAAACAATCTGACTAATGTTCATTCAATTATAATCAATTTGACCTGACTAAGAAAGGTAGTTTAATTTAACAAACGTTACATCTGTTGCATTTAAATATTTACTTTAATTTTCCTTAATAAATATTTCTTGTGCTGATAATTGGATCAAGGGCATATATATGGTTTGATTAAATAACAGTTATTATAATTCCAATTAGAAGGAGTAGTAGTAGAATTTTGATTAGTGTTGAGATTGCCTTGACTTGAAAAACTACAGCAGTGGCCTTTTGTTCAGTTGCTCTATAAACGTCTACTTATTTTGATGTGAAAATCAACCCACTACTGTTTTTCAACCCATCTAACCAACCCAAAAGCATTGACGAATAGGGTGGTTTAATCACAGGGAGGTTCAAGTTTTCTAGACATGAAAAAACTCATCTCAAAATATATCTGTTCTTAAACCTTTCCCACACTCCCTTACTGCCCTGCACTCCTGACTGACAACAAATAGCACCTTGTTAAACAGAGGAACACACAGCCTAGGGCCGTCTGTAATGATGTCACATTGGAGTTGTAACTGATGACCAACTGCAACCTCTGAGTACGTGGCTGACCAACGAGCTGACAGGTGATGTGTAAGCAACAAGAGATGAGCTGCTGAATAATGGGCCCTTGTCAAAGCCTTTTCTTTAGCTTTGGAAGGAGCTAGCACACAAGACAAGCGCAGCCTGTGCTCCCATGATTGATGCCTACCTCGGGACCGGGCTCTGATAGGCTGTTGGTGGTCCCTGAGTGTGAATGAAATTAGGTTTTTGTTTCAGTCATGTCACAATGCCACATCCCTCCACAATATCTTCATTTGCCACAGCAGTGAAAGCATTAAAAAATGCCATGTTTTGACAATCTGTCCAAGGTCTGTGAGAGAAACTGTGGTGCAATGAATTTTAATGAGCTCATTTCTGTTAGAAATACAATGAAAGAGGTCTTTTAATGGAAACTGTGGCATGGGGATGTTAACTTTTATAGCTAATCTCCACTGTTTATATTACCCAGCAGTCAAGCTGGAGGCAGACACAGTATGAGAAAGGCTCGTCTTTTCATTCGCTACCTTTACATAACCGCCCTTTACCCATCTTTTTTCTTTTTGCTTCTGTCAAGCTGTGAAAAAAAACAGCACGAGGAACACCTACAAAGATTTCACAAAGCATTGTGTTACTTGCTACTATCTGTCTCGAATAAATCACCTACGAGCACCAGAAGGGAGCCTTTAACTCTGGAGGAAAATGCCCGTCCATCATAACATTGCGGCAGCTGCGACGGACAGAGGTGAGAGGTGAGGGCAGGCGGGTCAGCACGGAGCAGAAGGTCCACTGGACAGCGTGGAGAGTGTGGCCCTAAGAGGCAGCTCTGGACAAATCACATTTAGCAGCTGTGAAGAGGTCCGTGCAATGCTCTGCTCTCCACATCCATTATATTTTCTCAATCAGCTTCAAGGACCAGCCATTAGGACTCTATTCTGTGTGTTGTCATTGTGATTTCCAGGAAAAACACCAGACTGATGCTTCATGAAAGGTGGTAATTAGCCACACACTAGCCTCTGATTTGCATATTTCTATGTTCAAACTTAAAATGTCTTTGTAATCAAAGTGACAGTAAAATTTGTATTTGCAAATCAGTGTATGCCCATATCCTTAGTATGTTGTGTCCTATTTTGGTCAAAATTGAAAACCCCCAAAAGTTTACAAATTAGCTGCACAGGCTGGTAGCCATCTGAGGTTGTTAGTTGTTGGCTGGTCCTAGTTATTCTTTGACTCCATGTTGTCATTCAAATCATATGGTAAAATAACCTTTCATGATTTCTCTCATGCTCCATTCGCCCACCAGACCTTCGACTTTCCTCCTGCTCCCAGTTTCCCCTGCTGCCATTCTCAATCACTACAACCTCTTCACCCTGCTACACACCTGTACCTCTGTCATTGTCTCCTTTGTATTTATTCCAGCTCCTTTACCCTGTCAGTTTCCACACTATCTGCTCACGTCCCAAAGTGTTTCCATTTGTGCTGTTCATGCTGTCTGCTACCTGTTGTCTGTGTCTGCCTGCCTGCCCTTCATCTTTAGTCCAGATGTATTCATTTAAAATTCAGAGGTCTAGATCTATGATACAAAGCAATATATATTGAAATGTTGGATGTATTGACATTTGTGTGTGGTCAACATGTGACATTGTAACAATATTACTTGTCTTGCACTAATAGCTTGCACATTGAATTGGAGGGGTAAGAAATAATTACTCTAATCAAAAATAAATGCTCCTCTCTCCTTTTTTAAATAGTGCTAAGTCTTAGGAAAGGATTGTACATTTCAACACATCTTAACAACTGAACAGCTGCTTTTCTTATTTTCCACTTATATCCAACACCCTCTTTCATTGTTCAGTGTGAGAATAGAGCTCTAACATGTCATGCCAGGATTTTTAATCCGGGCTGGAATGGTGTAGTATTGTTTCACAATGCTGCTTTTAACAATCAACAGTCTCTGAACATGTGAGACATACTGTTTTTGAACTGCCTGTCAAAAAAGTGAAAATGTAGGACTCTGTCCAGTCTTGAATAAAACTCTTTTTCTGCTCTCTACTCGTCTCTTTATAGAACATTCCACGTTAAGTTACTTTTGATTTGATTTAAATTGATTGACTGAGTGGCATTACTTTAGATAATTTGCATTGCATGCAACTGTTCTGTGAGTTCCCTGGGCTGCTAAACCAGTGCTGTAAAGGCTGATGGTTAAAACAGAAACACTTTGCCAAAATCAGAAAATTACTAACGATGTATTGGTTCTAAGTATGGGTCCGGATAGGACACCATCTGGGTCCGGATCCAGACTGTGGTTCACCTATAAGTGACACCTATAAAATCACTTCATCACACCTGCCTGCTTGCGTGTCTGCACTTGGTTCCAGTACAAACTGGCCACAACAGACCCGGCAGACAAGAGAGGACTGTAAGTGTCTATAGGGACATTTTCCTTAATGAAGAGCCAGGCTCCCTGGAGGGACTCTGAATTCACCCTCGAGGTAGCCTTCTACAGCTGGATGTGCTTTTTCTGTCCATATCCCGTTTTTCCTATCACCTCCACCTGTACGGATGCTTCCCACACACCCGCTTCCAGGTCAACTCAAATCGGACATGCTAGCCACCAGTCTGCCTGCAGCTGGCACAAGGCCTACTAGCATCCAACCTGTATCAAAGCCAGCCAGCCACTGGCCTGCAAGCCTCCATCCTCTCCTGCTGCTTGCCTCAGGTCTATCTCCCAGCCACCTGGCACAGGCTGTGCTAGCTATTTGATTACCAGTGTTCCAATGTACTCGTGTCCTCCAACACAGCCACCCTCTCCTCACCTGAGAGTTTTATAGGAATTCAGAGATGTGCAATTCCACCAGCTGTAAAGCTCCAAAACAGCACAGCCACACTCTCAATGCTAGACTTATTCATTCAAACTTGTTTCAATGACAGAGTTTATGATACTGATGTTTGCATCTTCATTCTGTTCTGGCTCAAGATGCTGCTGTACTACTTGTTTGTGGGAGATAAGTGCTTTGGAAACTAGTTTTCTCAGCCTACCGGCATTTGTTCCATGGCTCAGTGTCAGAATAATTTCCATGCAAATACTGTGACATATGCGACAACAGACTGAATGCAGACACAATTGTGCAACCTAATGGTCACAATGTGTTCCTGAGCAGGATTCTAAAGCCGTACCTGGTAGACAGTTGATAAATGCTGACATTTGTATGTAATTTAATTTCTTTTGGACTGTGTGGTGAGTTAAAACAACTTACACAAGCATGTCAGTTTTATTTGTTAATTTATAAAAAAAATATGTATTATAGGAAGCAGTGGGCCTACCAACACATCCAGTGAATAAGGAGCAACATTATAATTCATTTGAAGTAGTGCGTCGTCCTGATAAACAGAAGTCCTATTATCACCTTCTTCTAGCTCGGTTTTATTCTCTAGCTCCTGAGGGAAATATCTTGCTCTTTAGCTGGTAAATAGTCCAAGTCCTCTAAATTAAACAACAAAGGATGTTTGTAACTGTCCTTTGTGGTTTATTTAGGTTTGAACATAAAATCAACTTCATTGGATAATCATGGTTATAATAATAACAAACATGTGGTTATGGTTACACAATGATCGTGGTTGTGATTAAAAGAAACCCATGTTGACTTGTAGGAGGACATGGGAGACGAGCAGTGGTCCAATGTTTGCAGACATTGTCCCTCTGACTTCTTCCGTTGAGCTCAGTGGATAATGGTCGCCCGAAGGTTTATTGTGGGTTCAACTCTATGGGCAACATTTTTTATTTGTTAATCGACTTGTCCATAAATCTCTCAGTGGTTTCTCAGTCCGTCCCTAACCATGTAAACCCTCTCATTATCTCAGGACATCAGTTCAAACAAAGCACTGATTGATTGTTCTGGCTTGCAGTGATTTAAAGTCTGCACCACAGACAAATCCCACCTTACAGTTACATCTTTTCCTAATATATATTTTTCATTTCTTTTTAAATTAGTTTTGATGTTCCTGATAAATGTCTACGATGCAAAATGTAAGGAACATTGCATTACATTTGTGTACAACATGTGCTCTACACGTCTTCTTAATGTTCCTATACTGACAAATATGGTGCCTATGTTCCATTTCTGTATAAAAGCATCCAATTCTGTCTCTCTCTCTCAGTTTCAGTTAATGATTCATCTTCTCCCGAACAGGGACGGAGTGACGGAGCTGCAGAAGCAGGGAGGGAAGGATGGAGGCAAATGGGACTACTAAGTGTTTATTAATGATAAACTAGCTACAGAGACTCCAGAGGGCTCAGTGATCTCCTGAGGTGTGGAGCCTGCTCCATCTATTTTCACAACCTGTCAGCCATCGAAACAAAGACAAACTATATCTGGAGCCCTGCTGTTTTCACTTATGGAGCCTTGCAAATGTCTTACAAACATAAATTACATTCAAATTTACCCCAGAGCTTTTCTTTAACGATGGCAGGTCTGTTTATATTCTAATATATTCAAATTTGGGATTGAAATGGAGTGAAGAAAAAGACAAATATTTGCTTTCTATTATAATAATCAGTGTACTAGTTATAGAAATGCACAGTTGGAAAAGTAGCCTATTATTCAGAAAAACAACACAAAGTGTTTCCAGTGGACTGAATCATAGCTTTACCCAAAGCAGTGGTTCAAATCCCTGGTTCTCAGGATCTCATTTACCACCAATGTTCTGTGCCACCATGTCATTAATTACATTTGAAGCATACATCATTAGTCCTTGATTACAGGACCACAATATAATCAGTGGAAGAAGAGAGGTGGCACTGACCTTATTTGTTTTATTATGAAATAAAAAAGTAAAAGTAATATTAATGTATTTATGTTTATGCAGTCATGAGGGTAATTACTTTTCTCTTATTTTAGCAAATGTAGAAGTGGCAGGACTTTGTTATCTTTGTTTGTCAACACATTGACATCAGACACACTGCTGTCTACAACCCAATCAATCAACAGTTATCATTATAATTATTATTTTAATTAACTGTTGGTGCTATCATTAATGACATCATTACATCTATAAATAGCACTGTCACCATTTTCATTATAACAACCGGTCTGACAGAGCTTAATTATAATGGCCACACAACTGTTCCTGGTATCTCTCTTCTCTCTCTCTTCTCTCCCCTCTTTTCCACCCATCTTTCCTCTCCTCCCCATTTTTCCCTGTTCACCCAGACCGGTCGAGGCAGATGGCCGCCCACACTGACTGGTTAATAAGGGAGTTTTTTTTCTCCTCAGTCGCCACAGTGTTAGCTCATTGTGGGAACTGTTGTATTTCTCTATCATTTTAAGGTGTTGAACTTAACATGTAAAGTGCATAGAGATAATGTATGTTATGATTGAGCGCTATACAAATAAAATTAAATGGAATTGAGAATGTCTAGTACAGTAGATGATTCCCAGGTGGGTGTTGATGACAGGACATATGCATGTCATGCAAAATTCTTCAGTAATCATTTTAAACACTATTTGCCAACATTTCTCTTGCCAATCACTTGTTTCTTTGTAGATAAATGTAGACATAAACTATGTTCTGTCTTACAAGCATTTCTTAATTTAAGAAACCCATTTACAACTAGAATGGCAGTCAGTAGCGCGCATACCTTAAGATCAATCAAGCTGTAGTGTCACACTCTCAGTTCCAAAAATATGAAAATAAAGAAAACTCTGTGTTGTGTGTTTTTGCGAAATCCTGCTTACATACAAACAAACACAGATTCAAACCAAAAAACAAATGCACAGGGTTGAAAACAAAGCTGTGGTAATGACTGAAATGTAAATTGGCTTGTAAGTCGTTACTTGTATTGCAGGTAATAAACAGCAGACAACAGTGAGTTTATTGTGTCGCAAATAGGAAACAGAGTAAATCAGCCAATCACCATTAGCCCACACACAGTGGCTGACAGACCTAGTAATGTCTGGTTTTACTTCTGTTCTTATGGACATTCTTCCTTCCTCCAGGTCAACAACAAACTATGTGCCAGTGTGAGGACTTCCACATCAAAGTGTATTAACTTGTATTCTTAAGCAACTGGTAAATGTCAGTGAAACACAGTGTCAGAATAGTATCACTGAATTACTGCCTGATTTAAAGAGACTTTAAAGGGATAGTTCTCCCAAAAATGAAAATTCACTCATTATCTACTCACCACTATCTTAATCACAGATCACACAAAACACAAAGTGAACTGTTCCTGTGGTGTCATCCAAGTGTCCGTAAGCCCCGACATTCAAATTCCACATCATTTTGACCATGTTTTAAGCCTAAATGTCCGCTTACGGAAGTAGAGATGCTACCGCGCACCCCGCGCATGCCCTTGGGCGAGAGCTTGCATGCAGTGTGTGCAGTGTGACCAGGACCCTTGTTACGGTACCCAGTGAGAATACATTTAACCTTGACATAGTTACATTTCATGTTTCCCAGGGTTTGGGAAACAAGTGTATTTGTACTGGGGCTGCAGATGGAATTGCACAAACATAAAAGATGACCAGAATGGTGGAATAAACTGTATTACTTTTTCCATCTGTGCCTCAAATCCTATTTTTATTTCATTATTTACCAGGCAGTAGCCTCCAACTCTGTGCCACAAATACTTTGAAGGGCTCCTGCTGATTTTTGATATATGCTATACAAGTAAAGTTGACTATACTTGATTATAATATAATAGTCCATTTGGGGTTGATGAAGATGATGACTTGCATATAAAATGCTGTTATTGCTACTTTATATATATGTGGTGAAGTAAGCTGTGTGAACTGCACTCATAAAACAACGCAATGACATATTTGATTGGCCGATGACTCAAACCTGCCGAAGCCTGTGAGAACTGACTCAGGGACGGAGTAACGAACGAGTCTAATACTCAAATTCTGACCGTGTACCCATCACAACGGTTTATGGGATTGGCTGATTTTACGGTCTGTTATTTAAAGTGTGTACTGTCTACTGCATAAGTTTACTCCCAAAGACGACTACAGAGAGGTGAGTTGTACATCAAATACCACAAGACTATATATGGGCCACAGGCTTTTATGTGTAGAACCTTCTCAAAACATTACACTGGCTTATGGGATCCGCAGTCACAAAGCTTTGCTGTTGTTTATCTGTACAGTGGTTTTAGACTTTTAGTGTCTGTACAGACGCCTCAGGAGGATCAGGCGTAAAAAAAAGGTGTAAAAAGTATAGAACAAATTCTCCTTTTCTCCAGACTTTACTAGACTTAGGGTTTTGTATTTGTGCATGTGCCGTTGACAATGAAAGAAAACAATATAAATTTGACAAGGACAGATTCATTTGCTTCTGCCACCCACAGGCCCGGGCAAATAACCCGCTTCAGTGAACCAGATCAGCGGTCGGCCCACCAACACACGATCCTACCTTCAGTTGATGCTGCCTGATTATGTCGGCTATGTTGTGCAGGTTTTCCCTCCCTGAATATACCCCCCAACGTGTCATGCTACTTTATTCATCTCACATCTCGCCCTTGTCGCACCAGGATCTCAGCAGCTGTACTTCTGTATGCCACCAGCTCCGTCAGCCTGAAACACGGTGACTGTGTAGCCTGGAGGGAACACAGAGAGTAACTGACGGTTTCTGTGCTACATGTTCAGTGTAATAATCACACACTGCTGACATGCGCTCTTTGGAACAGTAAAAAGGGGAATGTAATGGCTTCCGTGTGCATGTTAACCATGTGCCTCTGCTGGTGCTGCTGCAGTCTGATCACCCCTAGCAGAATCAGTCGCCTTCTTTTTTCACCTAAATGTTCACACTTGCGGCTAATACACATTGTGTTGCATTGTGTGTGCGAATGACGTGTTATCCCCCTAATTCCGCCGCTCTGTGTGCGTGCTTGGACATCTGTGTGTGCATGTCTCAGTTGCTTACACAAGTCTGGTCTGCTGAAAGACGAAGCCGCAGCCTCCGTCCCAGCAGCCTATAATTACAGAGGCAGCTTCAGTGTGAGAGCAGAGAGCGTGCTGGGTAATTGCCACGAAGAGCACCAGAGGAAGTATGGCTCCTTTACGTCCTGCACTTATTCAAATGGATCAACTCGAGCCGTTCCAGAAATTGAACAGGGACTAAAAGAACTCACAAGCCAGTAGCCTTGCAAGGTTGATTGCATCTAAGTGGCAGAAAAAAAAGTCTGCAAGAGTCACCTTTATAGGAGCATATCAATGAATACTTAATAAACTACTGGTGGACATGGACTGCATTAGAGTGTGTATTGTCATGACAACATCTAGACAGAAATGTTTATAGATACAAAGCAGCATGGTATTTTTTAATGGACAATATACTGGAATAATTTTCCAAGTTGTACACCCCCTTAAAGTAAATGCTTGTCAGTAAGAAAAACAGTGAGTGATTAACTTTGCTGGAAACACATTTTGCATGAGAGACTTGAGTACAGCTTCCACAACACTTCTGGATGCTGTCAGGCTGCTGTGTAAGTCCCCAGTGGCGTATACGACTATGACTTTGGAATGTCACTGCAAATTAAATTCCCCAACTATACATCAAAATGTTTTTTTTTCTGAGGAGTTAATCCTTTTTTTGTTTGTTGTGTTTTGTTTACCAAGATCTTCCTGGAGCTGCTTCACCATCCTCAATTTATTTAAATGCTTTCCAGCTGCAGGCAGAGTTTTCATCTCCCTTGTGCATTTCATTGTAAGAGAACAGTGTCCACTGACAAAACACTCACAAATCTGCCATATTTAGTCTGTATACCTTCAGCTTTGAGTCCGCTTTTCCAGTGTAAACACACTGCAAACTCAAGACTTGCTCAGATGTGTTATACAGTATACAGGACACTTATGATCAAAGTTTCACACTTTATAAAACTATTTACACAATTAGGAATCAACATAATCTAACAACAACAACTGACACTAAGTGAGAAATGTCACCAAAGTAATTTAGTGTTTAGGAGACTAACTGTAGATTTTAAAAAGGAGCAAAACCTGAAGCAGCATTTGTTCCCACAAACACAGCAGGTCAGAGTCCAGAACTGCTGGATCCTACATTTTCCCACAATGTGACTAATGTGTTTATCAGACCTCCCTTCATCTTTCAGGTTCTGCAGCCCCACTTTGTGATGCAGGCTTTCTGTCATAAATTCTTCATCCCTACGCACAACCCTGACAATATCATCGGTTTTTATACAACTCTTCACGGGCTGAGCAGTTCTCTCTCTCTCTCTCTCTCTGGTGACTGAGCTGATCTTTCTGTGACAACGTGGTGATTTTACCCTTCAATGCAAAATCATTTAAAAATGGTATATATGGCACATTTTTCATTCGATTGTATTGTACCTGCAGCCTGTGCTGGCTGGATCTATACCAATATAAACTGATGGCAAACTCACCCAGCGTATATGACTGGAAAATTAATAAAGGAGAATTGAAAGGGAGTTTTTTCCAATAGTTTCACTTCCCATTACGTAAGTGACATGCTGACCAAGCATCACAAATCAGTCTGCCTTGTCCGTCTCGTGTGGCCTCTTCAAAGACCACTGGACAGTTAATTACATCACAAGGCAATAAAAACACACAAACGGAAACACTACACTACAGACACATACTTTGGCAAGCTAGTAAAATCTGAGACATCCCACGAGGGATCCCAGGAGCTTGCAGAGGAACCGACAATTTACTGCAAATCTGCTTTCTCAAATCTCCAACAGTTAAAACATTTAACAGCTCGTTGTGACACAATTGAGGGGCTACCAGAGCAGAGCTGTCTTTAAAGCTACGACAAAGCCACGTGTAACGCGTTCGTTGGGTTTCTATTTCCTCTCATTCCTCTACACACTTCTGTTGACTAGATATCTACAATCTGAGAAGCTAGACAGGCTTTATCTTATTTTTACTGCACTGTTTCTGGACATGTGCTCACTGCCTGGCCGTTTACCCCATTTTAAGTGTTGGATAAGTAATGGTACATTCTATTTGAACTTGGGAGGCAGAATTTCCAAGTGGACATGTTGCTACAGTGTTGGTATAAACAAAATACAGCATAATGTATTAATAGCATGTGTGTTTTCACCTTGAATCTAATGTATAATAATACATTAGATTTAGCTACCAATGAAATAAGAGACACAATCTACTTTACATTACTAGTCACTCACATCGTATGGTATAAATGACATCATTATGATATAGTCATAACTAAACATCATTATTATAGTATGTGAGAGTTAGCATTGCCTGATTGGGGTATATACAGTGCATGTGCATGTGCATTACCCCTCTGATGCTTTACACTATATTTCTAACAATGACTAGCTTGGCTAGAGCAAATCCCACTTCCCTCTCCCAATGAAATACTATTTAATACTATTTAATAATATGTACTTGAATGCAGTCAATTCAGTTGTGATGTCATTCCCAGCTCTGACTTCAGATGTAAATGGAACTTATAGCCTATACTACTACTGTGCAAATTTCAGGTACTTAATTCTAATACTCCACTACTAACAACATCTGACAAGCCTATGGAATATTCTTGTGGTGGTCCCTTGTCACACGTCAAATGTTTGCTTTAGTTTTCAACAGTTTCAGCAGATTTTCCTTCCCTTCCTTAAGAAAAAAACAGCAAATGTCGAAGAAATGTCCAAACTCTGCGCCTCACAAGACAGTAGGAACCCATATCCTCTCGAGTTGTAAAGTTTTATTTTATCGAATGGACCCCACTCACACACAAATATAATCCTTATCAAGTCTGGTGCCAATTTAGCTGCGTATTATATTTATTATTTTACTGACATATTTCTGCAAGTATCTTCTATCGTTCAGTATGATTCTCTGACTCTAAGCTGCTTCAGGGTCTTTATACAGGTTATACTGTCCACTGCTGAAATTCTTATATTTTTCTCTGCAGTTAAAAACAGCAGGACATGAAGCTCTGTGGTGTGACATTCTTCTTCTGACTCTTTAGAAACATTTTGGGGTCATGCCCCAGCTCTACAGGAAGAGAATGTAGAGAAAACATGTGAAGACACACACACTCACTTTGAGGTAATCTCTCTTGGGTGCTTATTTGCAGTCAATCAACTTGCTTTGTCTTGAGTTACAAGCAGCAGTCTTTGAGTTGTGTGTGCAATGAAAACACAGACAGTGACCTCGATCCTTCCTGCTCTGACCCTGGACCATTTCACAAACATCAGGATCCTCCGTCAGCACAGCACAAAATTGTATCCTATTGCTTTATCCCAGAAAGACAAGGGGGACACTGAAACAAAGATCCACCAGGGTCTTGTGAAGGTGAAGGAGATCAGGTTTAGCGCTTGCATGAGGGATTTATGAGCGACATAGATGTGAATGTGAAACACTGAAGGTAGCACACAGCTTTTCTCAGCTTTCAGCAGGGCTCTAATTTAATCAGGGCTGAAGCCAAGCAGACACAACTCCCTGACTCTTCTCACCTTCTGTCTCCTGAGGGTCCACACTGATCAATTACTGTACAGGAGGAGGAGACCCTTTGAGCCCACACACACTCACTTGTGTCCACATGTATTCTTGCCCTGTGTAAAAAAGCTCGGTATCAATCCGTCAATCACCATGACTACTGTTTGTGGACAGTGGACAGGGCTTGGAAACAGAACACGGTAGCAGAACTGGATATAGCGTGAAACCAGCAGGGATTTGTTCAATCCAAATATTTTGAGTTCATTTTTGCAAACTGAGTCTGCAATGGGCTTTGGAGCTTCGTGGCATACTCTCATCCCGCAGGGCCACAGCAACAGTTGAAAGTGTAAACTTCAGCAAACTTCTGCAAAACTCTGCAGAGGGTGAAACATAACTTTTCTCTCAACTTCAGCACATTAAAGATGGCACAGTGCAGCACGTCGAACTCGGCTCTCCAAGTTACTGCCTTTAGATGACCAAGCTTGTACTTAAGTTATCCTTTAATATTCATGCAGTTTTGTGCTTGCGTGTGTTCCGAGGTATTCGCTTCGACAAGTCTGCATATTTCATTTAAATGTGAAGAAACATCTTTTGCCTTTTCATCACTGACAGCTCAGGAGAGTTGGGTATCACTGCAATGCCTGTTGTGTGATTGATGAGCAGTGCTGTGTCTGTAATCTCATTGCATGGCTGGCTGGCACGATCTGTGGAGTCAAACAGAATAAGGCCTTTACATTGATATGCTAGGAGAGTCCCTGGACTGAATGGATGGAGACCAGTGGTTTCCTCGCTGTGATTTCCCCGTCTATACCATACAACTGTGCTAGTGGCTGACGGGGAGTGATACAAAGAGTTCAGTGTGTGAATGTCTAGGTGGAGAACAGTAGTCGGTGTCAAACCCAAACACAGACACTCTAAACATGGGGACACATGACTGAACAGATGGTAAAAAGACTTAACTCCCAACAATACACTCTCAGCTACTGGCTTTTTTTGGGGGAGATTTGGAGATTTTTGTCACATTACAGCATTTCAAGGTTGCTGGATTTAAGGAATGCACAAACTGCAACTTCCCAAGTTCTGTCATTGTGCAAGCTGCAAATCTCAAAAACAGAAAAAAGATTTAACATTAATGAATAAATAAATAAATAAGAACGATTACTAATAAATACTCAACCAGCCCTAAAATAAACAATGTAAGTCTATAATCAGCTTCTGCTACAGATACAACTTGTGAAACCAAGAATGTTTGAATTACACGCGATGGTGTTAGCAGGATTAAGAGAGGACAGATCCCAGACTTTACACATTACAAGATTACCTGAACGTCAAAACCTATTTTACACAATCCAGCATTGGGAATTAGATGTTAGCTAAAATGTCACGCTGAAGCACATGGAGTGGAAAGTTGATTTTATTCAAGTAGCTACCTTTGCCATTCTAACAACTGTGTCATAACAGCATAACGGAGGCAGTGGATAGTGAATCCTGCACATTCAATGTGCATGTGTAAAAAAAGAGCAAGTGTTTGCTGACCCAACCCCTTCATGTGGATTTAGATCAATGTTGGGTTTACAGCTCAGAGCAAATTTGACAGAATAAACAGCGCAAGCTGAAAATACCACATCTGACATATTGTCTCCTAATAATATTGCCATGGCTCACGTGTTAGCCAGCAGGTGCGTGTTTGAAGATGTAGGAGACATGGAGCAGCATTCATTTACAGCCGAAGTCCCCCTCCACCTCAAACACCTTGTCTGAGATGTATTCACATTTGAACTCAGTTTTCGTCTCCACCAACTATTTAGGGGAAAAAACACATTACTGGCTCTTTAGCTGCGAAATCTATCACAACCTTTACCAGTCTCTAACTTTGTCTGTCAGCTGTTTGTTGCAGAGCAAGTAGTGTACAATGGAGTTTTGATATTTATGTATATATAGTTACACCAGCTGCACTTAACACAAAACTGACACCAGCTAAATTTGATGGACTAAAACAACCAGATAAAACAGGCTGAAAGGCTGTGCAGAGCTAAGGGAATGACACCCTTCAGATCACGCATTGATCATCTGTCATTTCCCTGATGACCAATGTGTGATGTAAATATAAGAATATTGAGTGCAGCTTGGAATATTCGATGCCATTTGCCATGTTTGGCCGGGATGTAAGAATCCCATGGGAATCTGACGACATTTTTTGCAGTGAGTCCCTGGTTAATCTCTGCTGTGAGCACCGAGCCGTGGCCTGATTGAGGGGCTCTTCACCGACTAAGCGAAGGACCTTTTCCTGGGATCGATCCTCTATGATGACATGTCATCCCTGAGCCTGGATGGATTATCAGACGTCTCCTCAATATCTTGCGTAAAACAACCATAAGCTTGGGTCGTCCATTCCCAGTCCCTGTCTCAAGCTGATCTTAACCCTCTCTCGTCTCAGTGAAAACATTTGTAAGGAGCTGAAACACTGTGCTGTGATGTGTGTCTCCTCTCTCTTCACAAGCCTGTTCATCTTTTCCTTCATCGCACTGACTGGAGGAGAAGTGATGAAGCAAACCCTGCAACCTCTCTGCTGACTCTCAGACACATTTATACCAAAGGAAGTCCCTCTGGTCTGGCACAAGGCTGTAATATACCATCTGTCTGGACTCCGAGCATTTGTGGACATATAAAGCTATTAGATCCCTAAAGCTAGTATGGTATCAGTGATGTTTTTATGTACGTGTTTTGTCATTTTATGCTTTAAGTGTTATAAAAGTTCCTCGTATTTTACACAGGCAATCTGCGATTACAGTCATGTCAAACTGAGCAATAAATCCAAATGTATTCCAATAGAAATGGAGGAAAATAACATATTCATATTTATATTTAACCTTATCAAATTCTGTTCCACTCTATTTATATAATCCTCTTAAGGTAATAAGAATATATGACATGAAAACAAATGATCCATCTGAAAGCTGTGGATCTTTTTCGCCTATGTTCTGACAGAGGGATAATCAAGGCCTTTGTAAATATTCACATGTGGTTATGATGTACAATTGTATGTTCAAGCACCGCTGAGAAAAATCGCATATTTTTCAGATTTTTAAACAGGAAACAAGTAAACATAACAGCAAACTCCTTGCGGCAAACAGACATTAAAAATGACATATAGCATTCTTCAAATGTTATACATCAAATGTTTATTTAATTAACTTCGTTTGTGTATTTTATTCTTCTGTGTTTTTGCAGACTCTCAGATGTTGACTTTTGTGATATGGTTGCAAATAAGTTTTGCTTCTGATGACTGTTCCTTGCAGATGCTGTTTGTGAGTCAATGCTGCTCAGAGGAACAGTGCACCAACCCTCATGTGTTCTCCCTGCAGTCATGTGGGGGTTCGGCTTTGTCTTTCTATCCAGCAGACCTGCGGTTTATTTTATCTGGTGGTTTTATTGCTCTTTCAGATCTTGTCTTGACTTCCCGAGATCCATTTAACTGTGGTTTCTAAATGACATTTCAAAAAGTGGAAATTCCAAGCTGGAAATGCTCCGATACATTTTTATAGCCATGGCCCACATAAGTCTTCACTTTAGCTCTTGTACCTTTGTTCTACGTTTAGGTTCTGGCATAGAATAACAAGTGTTGCCTTATTCCTCAGTCTGATTTCAAGGTCTACTAATGGGATCACTATTTAGATTTAGATATTTTTTAAGCTATAATGGCCCTAATACAGCGTTGTATGTTTTTATTATTACTGTATGATCAATTTCTCTGGTAATATGTGACGGTGGGACAATATATACTTTGCTTTCTATCTTTTGATTGTGCACATTTGTATCATTTTTGAATTTGAGTTCAAACAAAAGGGGAAATGCAGAAGGGGAAAAGAAAAATATTTTTGCTTGGCTGAGGTGCATGTCAAAGTTGGTTTGTTCTGTTTTTAAGTTCAATGGAAACAGACTGTGAATAAATCATGACGTCATCATGAGGCTCCTAGATCTGAAAAACCATCAGAAGAGGAAACTGTAACATTCCTCACATTGATTGATGTTCTCACATTGTTTTTTAATCTTCTCCAACGATGGTTAAGTAGCATCTGACTGGAGAATTAACACCATCAACTATTTATCTCAATGAACCAACTCCCAATACCCCCATTACAGTAGTGGATGGAAATTACATTAATATTATTGTAATGTATTTTCATATTGTAAATGTTCTGCAAATCTTGAGAAATTTTGCAATTTTCTGACTTCCATGTGCACAAGGCTCAGAATGTAAAACTGTAGCAGCTCAATGGAATCCATTCATATCTTTTGTGAAAAAGGGTCAGGTTGAGCCGTATGACCATTACAAGTTTCATACATCACTGTCGGGTTTGGCAACATGAGACCATATTCTACATTCTCTTTGAAGGACTGGCACAGCAGGCAGCAAAAGTATCGCCATGGTTATAGGTGATTGTATTGTATTGGGGTGGACGTCAGCAATATGTATTGCAAATAATTACTATATTATAACCATCAATAGATGTCCTTTTTTTTCTCAGTATTTTCTTTCTGGGTTTAGGAAACCTGGAATTACAACCTGGTGCAATAATTGATACCAGGTCAACTGATCTCAAGACATATTCTCCAAGCAAAACATTTTGATCATCACAGTTTTTTTTGCCTCCCTCCCCCTACATTCTCAGTGGTCCTGGAAAAAGAGTGGTTATGTTACACACAGGCACATCTACCTGTCTTAATAATTGATACTTAAGTGCTGACTGGAGATGTATTACAAGGAAAGGATGAATAGCAGCTGCTGAAGGGAAAATCATTATACAGTATGACACAGCCTATAAACACAATGGGTTTGGTTGGACTTTTAAGACGGTGGTGGCTGCTGTAATTTACAAGTACAACAATGACCTGCTGTTACACTGCAGGTATGTGGCGACAGAGATCCTTCCCTGTCTCCTGAAACAATGATACCATTCATGTATAATATTACATGAGGATACAAGCACATGGCAGCTCTGCTTTCTGAGCAAAAGAGGGACACTGGATTCTAACAGCATCTCTCCGCCAGTCCAAGTTAGACTCAATGATGACATCATAAGACTTAATGGCAGATCTAGATTTGGACTCACTTGGGTGATGAGTCATGCAGCTGCAGAACAAATACATCTGTATGTAGTCTGTTGAGACCGCAGATTTGTCTTTATCAAAGCCAGGTTTGACCTAAGTCACTAAGTTTGGTTCTTAAAATATATGGTTGTTGTGAGGATTCACAGACAATGAGCCACGTCTGAATCCAGTAGCGGGTAGACTAAATTGTTCTTTATGGACTGACATGTCACACCAATCAACAGTAGCCCTGGAGCATAATGACCTCATCGGTGTAGTTTGCCAGCACCTAGCGTCATCATAGCTGTTTTGTTGGTACAGCAGAAATAGGAAAGAAATCCTATTTGGCCTCTTTTGACCAGACACTGATCACATCTTGGAGAGTAACACTTCCCCTCACGTTAGATCTAACGCAATACAACAGTGGGAGGAATGACACTGAGCAGCAGGAAGTCAGGCAGGTCGCACCAACACACTGGGCCACTGTCACGGCAGCCTACCGTCTGACCTTCTGCACATCATCACTTGGCCATTAACCAGGCAAAGGGAAGGAGGAGGGCAGTGTTTTAACAGCCACTTAGTGAGAGTGCAGTGTGGAGCCGAGCGTACTATGTAAACACATTTACCCTGGGATATGTGGAGCGTGGACATACTTAAATCTACATTGCAGGCAGTTTACTGGTGCTGGTGAAACAACACTTCACAACAGCACTCAGATATCACTCAGGCTCATCACTGACCGATAAATAAGCAGACAACATCCCACGCTCCTGGGGTTCTGAGCTCTGACAGTGATCCTCTGGAATGATTTCTGGCACATACCTTTGGATCTACAGGGGGAAGTAGTGCCCAAAATGCACTCTGCTAAAGAGATAAATCTTCTAACACGGACAGCAAACATATCTGTTGGTTAAGTGTGTGGCCCAGTGGCCTGGCAGAGTGATGGGCGATGCATTCTAGAGAGATGGCAGCCGGAATAATGCAGGCGTTTGTTCTGTTTGAATGAAAAAGAGTTGGCAGAGGGGCAGCTCTGCTGGCAGATGATCCGATGGCAGAGTGCCGCCCTCTCTCAGGGAGGGGATAGGGGGTAAAAAAAAAAAAAGGTCCTCAAACAGAATCCACCTACACATACCCAACAGAGCAGAGAAAAGGAGAAATCACACATTCCAGCAGTCATCAGAAAAGTTTTGCTAAAAAAAAAACCTACTATGTAATTGAGTCCACAGGAGGTGGCACCGTGGTCTCGGTACCTGCTTCAATCTGACATCAGCCCCTTGGAGAGCCTGTACCCATGGAAACAAGAGCCTGAGAAAAGTGCTGTGCAAGGTGGTTTTTCCTACCCTTCCTTTCACCTTTTCCTACCATTAATTGGTTGCCAACAGCACTTGACTGTAGCGAGTTGAAGCCTCCCTCTCGGCAGGTCTTTAGCTCAGTCCAGGGAAAGCTGGGGGCCAGATGAGCAGAGGGGTTTTTGCCAGCTCCCAGTGGCATGCCGCCAGAGAGCCAGACTGTTTGTATTCGGCGTGATTAGATAGCTGTTATTTGTCACACAAGTCTGAGCTAAGCCTGGGTCCACTATTGGCTTTGGAGGAAAACTCTGCATCAAGCATCATGTATAGGAGGAGATGATTTCCTCCGTTAGTCTCAGGTCACTGCTGACGAGGTAGGGGAGTTCATCAGCTTCCTCCTAACTAGGTCACTGTGTTATTCAAGTCCAGCAGGAGACTGGATGCAAGAGAAGGATCTGTTTAAACTCCCCATCACCCACCACTGGGAACCTTGTTAAAAAATGACACAGAAAAGCGAGAAGGGAAAAACAGAACAACCTTAATTTCATTTCTAGAAAAAATGTGTAACACAAAAGAAACCCTGTCTAATTTAGCTCTCTCTGCTGGATCACATAAACCCTAATGGGCCCAGTATGGATGGCCAGAATAATAGCGACTGTCAGCAACTGTTGATATATATATATATACACCAAGAACAGCTAGAACAGATGTGGAAGGTGAAATGCAACGTGATCCGCTTGATAGTATAGGAGCATTAGGGGCTGTGACCCCCAAACTGAGAGAGTTGCTTGAGCAGATTCCAGGTACAACATTTAAAGCCTCTGGTAGAGGACCCGAGCTTGAGAAAGGCATACAACCCCATGTCCCATCTGCGGTGTGTGAAAACAAATTGTAAATATATATATATATATATATGAGGAAATATATCAAGATTCTACAGAAACGCACCCACTGGCTTTCGAAGCCAAAAGAAGAAATACTTAGTCATGTCGTCAACATGCCGGTCAAGAAGCCCCCATTTTTCTCATTTGAAATATGCATGTCAGAAAAATACCTCTTCAAAAACAGACATCTCAACTTTGGACAGCCTCATTCAGCTGCTGCCATTCGAAGCGCTGGTGGCTTTAAAAAGAGCCAGTGAATTGCCTGTAATGAGGTCCCTCTCCAGTTAAATGGTGGGAATTTGAACGACTTGTGCAGAGATCATTTTACACCACAATGGCTTGAGTTTAAAATTAATGACTACAGCTAAAAATGCACCTGCACAGCCTTTATGCCTACAAATGGTTCTGGTAAGAAGTACGAGGGCAGTGTAGTGAAAATATATTTGCTACTTTATTACAAGCCTCATGGAGTCTAATCATTTTATTCACTTTTCCTCTGAAACACTGCCCATGCTGCATTATTGGGAGGGAATTTTCTGACTTGACACATAAATGAATGGTGTGTATAGCAGAAAATGGTTATACTGCAAGTGTCCAGCCTTAGCCAAAACAAATATAAGGATGATGGTCAACTGTGGTGAGCCTTGATAGGAGCAGCCACAAGAAAAAGAATGAGAAGAGAAGAAAAAGGAGAAAAAAAACTATCATTACCTGAAGTTGCCTGACGTTAGCTACCATGAACTACTTTTTACCTATAGAATTCAACTTTTCAATTTTAAAAGGGATGTGTTCTTTTTTTGTTGAAAAGAATTCTACTGCTTTGAAATTCAGTTTAGTTGGTTTACTTTTTACCACATCAGGATAAATCGAGCATGTCACTTTATCAGTCGCAGACATGCTAAAGAGGTCGTATGTCTCCATTTATGTTGCCCTGTTAGTAAACCTCAGACATTTAATCATTTATGTCTTAATTACTGCTGCATTTCACCCAAGTTAGCAAATTAATGCAATATTAATGAGATGCAGTGTTTGCAGTGACCAGATCTATAAAAACAATTCAATAAAAAAAAGACTTATTTCCCCGATATAACATACAAGAATTGATATAGTAGTGATTAGGAGCGCTGCTCAGACTGTGAAGACAGTTGTTTGGTGGTGGCGATGCAAATACCAACTTTCAGGAAAGTTTGCATTATGGGAAATTTCTTCGGAGATTGACCAATAATGGGCACGAAAAGTGAGAATATCTCGGCCTCAATTTCAAAGGAACCATTCTCTTTTTCAAACTGTCTCCTGTTAGTCCCTGAGTTTTATGCACTGCATTACAGCTGGTGCAATATCAAATCATACCAGCAGTAGAGTGGCTTTTAAAATCAATGCTCCCAATATAACTCACTATATGGCAACCAAAAGGACACTATTGAAAATGAAAAGCAGTGTTTTTAGAAGTAATTTCCTTTGCTCTAAAGACTCTTTCCAAACACAATGTTCCCCGAGCCAACGCTGCCTCCCCCCGAGCCGCCCACCCCCATAAGACGAGCACAGCCTGGAGGCATTCAAAGGTAATGTCGAGGGAATTCTCAAATCAAATAGCTGCGAGGGGCTGGTGCTGCAGAGCGGCGAGGGCTTCCTCTGCCTGCAGCGCTCTCCCCAGCTTTGTTCTGCCCGTTATCTTTGGCGGCAGATTATCCTGAATGTGCTGCCTGGATCACAGCTGCTTTGCCAGGAATCAACCAGCGGCTCATCGTGCATGTTAAACTCATTACATATTCAGAAGGGAACTAAATCTGCTACATATCGACTCGCTGTAGGGGTGTGTGCATAAGTGTTTGCTTGCGTGCACCCATGCATGTGTGTACCTCAACTCCTTCATCCTCACTCCTCACGGCTATGTTACTGGCATTTTTCACCCCCCATTTAACCTTCCCCATTCATCCTTACCCTTGTTCACATCCACTCATGCTCAAAGACTTGGAAAAGAGTTTGACTCAAAACCTCACTATGTAGATTCTTTCCTAATGTGCTAAGACAAAGTAGCTGTTGACAAACACCTACAGACATGTCCAGATAGATAGATGAGTGTGGCTGGGTGAGGTAAACAGTGTCAAGGGTTTTCCCAAAGGACATGGCAGTATGTGAGCATGAATAGATGACATGTCGGGATAACAGAGTCTACAGGGGTAAAAGCTCAAACTGGTTTTAAATCCTTTGTATTTAGAAATGTGCTGGTGTGAATTGTGTGAAAGTCAGTAAGACTAATCATTATTTTATATTCACAAGGAAACAAATGACTGCATGTAAAGTGACAGGGTTGCTCCACAGGAAATGATCAGCCACCACCGCACTTCCTTTCAGTTTCTAAGGAGCATTTCTGCATCCTCTAATCATTGTTGTGTTTTTTCAGTCTAACCACTCTCATCATCCACTCTCCAGGACCAGCAAGTTGCTGTTTCAGCAACAAGCTGGTGAACATAATGAAGCATTTGGCAGCTTTTGCCGCAGCAGTTGGTGCAGACCAAAACTGAGCTAAAAGAAAGTGAACACTAAATTTACAGACTTTATGTAAAGTCAGTAACCTGCACCCAATGAATTCTAACACATTCACTAAAACGACGGAAATCACATAAATAATTAAATCGGTGCTTTACTATTTAAGGAAATTAAAGTAAATGCTATGTTTTAAAGTCACACCAGGTTATCACTTCAGGCTATTTGTTAACTCTAACAGTTATTTGATATCTAGAGCAACAAGACTTACATATTTCCAGATTAATGAGTAGAATTTGATTATATTAATTTGTAGTTATTATTTATAGTATTGTCTTTTCATTGGTATTTTGACACATGACGACAAACTGCGCATCAAAACCAAATACTAATGCCAATGTTTAGAGTATGAACTTTGTCATTGTGATTATTGGAACAGCAACAACTGAAAAATCTGAAGTTGGTTACAAAGTTCACTACACTCCAAAGTTTTTACAGATATTTGCTTCTCCAGTGCGATCCAGATAACAGCCCATTTATTCATTATAGTTAATTAGTGACCAACAAGCTTTACAGCTATTTTGGCCATTGCCACAAAGATGGCAAACTCCAGCCTGAAATGGGATAAGTTGTATACAAGCTCTGAATCCCATCTAATTACACTAAATCCCAGCTATTTCATTTGGATTTCTCATAAGCAGGATAAGAACTAATCTGGTCTTCTGCAACAACAAAATGATAACGACATGGGCTACGTTGGCTGTTGTGAATAATAATACCATAAATAAACTAAATCCACTGGGTTTAACAAAAAATAAATTGAGTGTACATCATTTACTACTAACTAAATCTTGTTAAAGAGATCACCGAGATCACTACAGAATCCAATCTACAAAGAGAGAGCTCATCTATCTTTCTACATGATATGCATGGTTTCCCAATAGCTTGTACATTTCATATGCTTGCAGTAATCACATCATATTCTGGGATCTGCGCAGAAGGGATTAAGCAGCAGATCAATCTTCAGTGGACATGTGTTCAGCAATGTTAGGTTAATTAGGCTTGTTGGAAATGTGCTTGTTTGCATGTGTGGCTCAGCCAGTGGCCGCTGATCTATCTACAAGTCCTCACCTCCGCACTCACCCCCTAATCCTGTCCCCAGACAGGCTGATGCCAGATCAGCAGTGACTTCAGGCTGGAGGGACCCCTCTCTCCAAAAATAAGCCTGCTGGCCTGAAGATCAGCCTCCATTAATCACCTAACATGTATTTTTTCAAGGTATGGTTGAGACAAATAAACAACTCCTCTCTGCCTGTGCATGCACACGGAATGGTGATCATTTTCTACAAGGCTGCCATTTATTGAACAGTATATTCAAAAAGAAGGCATCATCAAATCTGTGGATAAACTGTAAATACTTTCATTTATTTTGTTGTACAACTGTTCCTCTCCTCAAATGCACATGATTTCACAGAGAATATACTGCTAACACTATCATTTTAAAGTTCATCACTTTCAAGTAATTTCTTATAGATTTTTCTTAGGACGTTTCCTAAAACGAAATTTGGAACTAACTATATGTTAAATGGAAAATTTCTCTGAACGAACGGCAACGTTTAAACCTGATAAATTTGAACTCATACTACAACTTCATATGTATTATCATGAACTCTCTTTTCCAAATATGTTGAATAGTGTGCTTACCTTCAGATAAATTTCAAAATCGTTTTGCTTGTTCAGCTAAGTCGCGATGCACTGGTTAAAGGTTACGCTATCAATTCATTGGTATTAAAGGATAACTGGATCTTCTGTTTTTCTCTTACTGTCCATAAATACTGTGGACAAATGATCAATGTATGCTACTACTATGACATTAACTTAGAAATAGCAACAGTGATCACTTCCTCAGCCTCTGGAGAGAGGTTCCTGTGAAGTACAGCACATGCTCAGGAACATACAGCTCATATTGTAAAAATTGAATTTGTTTAAAATTTCCTTTTCAACTTGTACAACTTTAAAGTAAGAGAATGAAGTGCTGTGTAAGTAGTTGTTTTAGTCCAGACCACATGATTATCCACTTCCTCTTTTCCTGGATACTGTGTTATGCTTTCCATTTATTTTACCCACCATAAAGACAGTAGTATACACGTGTGGTGTGGTGGGAGGTCATGGCAGCGTGTGACACTGGTCCTGGTCTGTATCGTAGAGCTCATGCAGTATTAGCTTCAGACTTTCCCATTCATGGCAGTATTTACATTTTTGCCTTGATTGGCACTGCCGAGCACTGACCTCAGCTGCACCACCAGTCTCCTGTATTTCTGTTTGGGTGTGCAGGCTCAACATGTCAGTATTGTATTACATCTTCTGAATACTCATACAAGCAGGGTCCAGACATCGTAAATTCCTTAGAAAACTTAGAAAGCCATATGGCTGTGTAGCATGACTGTGAAAGATAATGCTGTTATTAGTCTGTAGAGCTGTTTTTGTTCCCTTATTTGTAATGATGAAATATGTAGCCTAATCCAGTGTAACAGTAACTGTAACTCAATAGTGAGTTGTCGGTAGATTTTTGAGAACACTGAAACTCGGAGTGGCACAAAAGAACACACACTCATATTGATTACACACACATTACTGGTTAGAAGATACATTCATTTTACTTAGATTTTTTTCAGAGGATGTGTTGACAATAAGCAAAATAAATCAAACATCAGCTTTTACTTCTTTAATAAGTTTACAAACCTACCTGTATTCTCCCTAAAATTTAAACAACGTGACATAACTGTTCATGAAAATAATCACAGAATTAGTAGTAATTTACAAACCCATTAAAACACAGCTTTGCGCAATACTACTAATAATGAATGCTGTTTCCATTATACTATTTACTATTTATGTGCTGTGTAAACTGTGTGCTGAAGCATTTTGACCTGTTCATTTTCTATGGAAGAAATTAATGCAATCATTTATATAATAAAGTAATAACCTATAAACATATACATACAACACAATAAACATGAGTCAATGGGACAAACACTTTACAGACTGACAGTAACAAGCCACGTAGCTTGGAGAGCTGTGACTTGCGAGCGCAAGCATGTTCCTGGCAGGACAATATGTAGCAGTTAGCTTAGGTAGTTTGTCAAGTTGACCTGTGTATTGTTACTTAATGACCAAACTTCTAGCACAACTGATTTGAGACTTTCTATTGAAATCCTGGCTTCATGCTATTAATTTATCATCGGAGACAACTACACTCTATAGCTAAGTTGACGCCATTATTCACAGGCTATATGATTCTCAAATTGGCACGTTTTCAGGATGCCCTGCTGCTACTCTGCTCATACAGGCATCAAATTCTGTGGCCCAGGCTCCTAAAATCAGGTTCACCTCTTGACATGTAGCTATGTTTATTGGCTGCTAAGAGATAAGCAATTGTACTCTCTTCAAGAACCCTTTGAAGACTGATTTCTTCTTGAAGAGCACGTTCTCTCCATATCACTTCTGACACCCTAACATGCCTAACTAGCACTTTCTGTGCACTTTTTCATCTGATGAGCTTGCACTGTCTCCTTTAACAGATTTAGTGCTTACTTAAAGATCTCCTTCTGTACTGAAGCCTGAGTTATTAGCCCTCACTTGTAAGTCACTTTAGATAAAAGCATCTGCAAAATAAAGTATAAATTGTATATTACTGGCTACAAAAAGCATGTGAGCTGAGTAAGATTACAGCTGGAAGACAACTCCAAAATAGTAAACCATTAAAAAAGGAATGTGCCCTGAATAAGGTCTTCTTCTTTCTCGTGCACTGGTGTCATTCACCTTCCGGATCTCAAAGTGTATCTGAACTGGTTGTAGGAATAAAAAATGCTGCGCATGTGTATTTGTTCTTTTTAAATCAAACATCAGGCCCTCTTCATTGTGGACTCAGTGATAAGACGACGGTTTCTTTATTCACCGCCACCCCTGTACATGCTCAGAATTTCTATCAGATACTCCTGTCTGATGCCCCCCACCTCCTTTATCTTCAGGTCAATATAAATCCGTCTCAACACATTGTCCTCCTGCCACCACCTCCACACTTGCTATCATATCATTGTCCTATTATAATTCATTGTTTGAGGAGCACACACCAAGATCGATGTCAGATAATAGAAAACACACGTGTGATGTGAAAGCCAGTCAGAGCTGTATACGAGCTACAGAGAGGCTGCATCTGACATATCTACAGAGCACCGGTCAGGGAGGGGGGGTTTCACAGAGCCTTTGATTACACTACAAAGTCTTTAAAAATGCACTCGGCTAAATGGAGCGCAAACTTGGACCAATAGCGTATCTGAATCAACAGCCTTGTGGGTCGTCCTGTCAGCTTGATTAGATTCAGGAGGAAAGTGGGTTGATGAGTAAACATGACAGCATCAATATTGCATGAGAGTGAACATCCAAAGATTTCTTTCTTTAATGTCTGTAAGAGATCTGGGTCGAGTCTTCTGAATACTCGCAACATGAAAATGTTTTTTTTTTCCCATTTCCACATTGAAAATGAACAAGGAACATAGACAGAGTCAAAAGGAAGGAATATTGATCAAGGACAACCAAAGTTAACCACATTATCTGGAATATTCAGCCTGCTGACTTTTACTATTGTCCTTTGCGGATAGAGCAGCTCATCTTTCCTTATTTTTAATCTTACGTTAAGAGCATGAAAACATTTCCGACAGAATAAAAGCCATAACCAGCAATCCTGTGTAACAAATCCTGTGAAAGAAACAAATCTGCACCCAGCCAGATAATTCCAGGGCCACAAGAAGAAGTGGAAAAAGTCTACCTTGTTTATATGGAGCCGGGGCACTTCAGTGGCATTGTCAGTGCTGTAGCTGCAGGGTGCTTGTGTTTCCCCAGTGAACTGAAGCAGATGTCAGCAGAGACACCTGCTCTGGCTCAGCCTCCTCCTCCTCCTCCTCCTCCGTTGCCTGCCGGCCCAGATGTCAGGGGTCGCCGCCCTGCCCCAAAATACACGCATCGCTCAGCCGCCTGGCATGCTATTATCTTAAGCACAGCCACAGATTTGTGAACTCATTAAGACATTTGTGCACACTTCTCATCTGTTGCATCACCATTATATGTGGTGATTTAATGCATTGGTAGCTGATATCCTACAAGCAACAAAGTCAAGAGCATCATTATTCGTGCAAAAAATGCGACTGTGATAGCTTTGCTGAAAAGACCTAAATTAGAGATACTGTAAGCATGAAAAATATTTAAGGAGCTTATGGTCTTTTACCAAGGGACTGGGTCCGGGGTGAGGGCTGGGTGGGGGTGCACGCGTGTGGTGGTGGCTGGCCATCTGTTTGGAATGTGTCATGGTGGGCTTGCGTCAACGCCTGTATGATTGATTGACAGTTGAGTAAGCCAATCTCTGCTCTTCTAAGCGGGAGTCACAGACGCGTGGAGCGAGGATTCCCGGTGACAAAGGATATTGAATCACGCAGCCTCCACGACAGTAGAAAACATTCATATGTTGTGTAACTTGGCAGTGACAGCTAGGCAGAGATCTTAGGCCATAGGTTGCTGCTTTAATCAGGCCCTGCTCAGCAAAGACACGAGGAGCAGTGACCTACATTGGTCCTCATCTGAATGACAGATGTCCCCTGTATCTTTGCTGCAGAGTAGCACTATGTGCTCATTCTTTAGCGATTATAGCTACACACCACAGAGCTCAGGCATTTACAGCTTCTGCAGCAGTCTAAACTATTTGGAAACATGTTACACCAACACTTCCTCCCAAAAAAGACCTTGTTAACAATTAATTTGTTCTGCAAATACGTTTTGTTGGAAAAGTAACAGCGATAGGATCATGTTTTCTAATAACACAACAGTGTTAATCTACATTATGTTGTTCATTATTTATTTAGAAAGCTGCACTGACTTTTGTGCTCACATAGCACTTGTTTTAGGTTAGAAAAAAAGGTCCTGGTTTGGTCTGATACAGAAAACGTTCACATAGGCTTCAGACATGTAAACTTACATTTGATCAAAACCACAATCTTCTCTTAACCTTTTCTAAAGTGTTATTGTCACCTAAACCTCAGAGGGGACTGGATAGATGTGTTAATAAGTCAACAGCAATGTCGCTAATAGGCATATTTTTTGGTCATGTTTCTTGACATGCTCTACCCGCCCATCAGACGTCCTCCGACTCTCCTCCTGCTCCCAGGTCCCCATGCTTACGTTTTCATTTTCAACCACTGCAGCTTCTTGGCCCTGCACCTGTACCGCATTTCTCTCCTCTGTATTTATACCACCTCCTTTTCTCAGTCAGTTTCCAGATCGTTTGCTCATGTCTCAATGTGTTTCCATTTGCTGTTCATGCATGCTTGCTACCTGTTGTCTATATCTGCCTGCCTGCTGTTCATCATTTATTCGATTAAAGTCACTTTCCTAGCCTGCTTGTGTGTCTGCACTGGAGTCCTATCACATAGCTGTGTGTGGGCCCCTCTGCCTGTGGTTCTACCACCTGTGTTGACAGGACAAACTGGTCAAACTGTACCTGTTATACAACCTGGGTGGACTTTACAGTGTCTAAGGACATTTTTCTTGAAAACGTGCCAGGCTTCCTGAGTCACTGGTTGCATTTTGGAAAAAAGACCCTGAAAGGTAGCCTTTGACAGTTGGAGGCCCATATCTTGTTTCTCCTAAGCCTATCACCTCTACCGTCTTTTCTGACTCAGTGGAACATAATAAAGTTCATAGAGCTTTTTTCTCTTTGATGTGACAAGTGACTAAACTGGTTCATTCATGTCCAGAGCCATTACAATGTAAATCTTCAAAAGTTCAAAAGGCCTATAATTTATGGGTATACTGTCACTTTACACACCTGTTCTGTTCTTCACCATGAAGGTCAGATTTCGCTCTGGTATACATACACACACACACACACACACACAGAGATTTAATATTAACTGTGAAATTTGAGATAGTTTGCTCAGTGAGAGTTGACCTGGAGGAGACTGTTTAAGACAGTTTTGATTTGGGTGACTCTACACTGTACAGCTGTGATGCTATAAATTATTTTTGCAGTATGTGTTTTCGGCGTTCCACTTTGTAGATGGTCCCTGCCCACTCGTCTCACTGCCGGCTGTGCATAGGGACCAAGGGTTTTTCCTCCTGATCCGATCACTGCTTGTTTTGATGAAAATAAAGCTGTAGCTGATTATGTACATTACTCTGACTGGGAGGAGGCTTCGTTTTGTTTATTAGTTATTGATCTGGCCAAATCTGTGAATATCTTTCCAACTTTACCACAGACAACTACCTCCTGTCATTTCCACACAGAAACATAACAAGCCGAAATGCACTATGTTCTGACAGATGTCACGTGCACACGCAATACTTTCTGGTAAGCACCAGAAACTTCATTTTGCCCATGTCAACTTAGGTGCTCTGTATAAAAGTTTGCCCAATCAACTTAAACGCTGATATGTCAATGTTATGTGGCCAACATTGGTTATTGTAAGTGAAAAAAGAAAAACTAGTCTCATCTTGTGCTGAAGTTCATGTTCACTTGTCCTCCTGTAATCAACAAACTTAAATACACTACATTCAAATTAAGAGAGACATTATATGTCCTAACATGTTGACAATTTCACTGTGAACCATAGACTGTATATTTAGATGGATGACATTACTGTTTCCTCTATGTTAGTGAATAGGATATGAGCTAAACTAAACTGCCAAAATAATTATTGATAATGATAAATAAGTAAAGGTTCAGTGTGTAAGATTTAGGTGAAAGGGATCTATTGGCAGAAATTCAATATAAAATAATCCTAGTGATGTTTTAACTAGTGTATAATCATCTAAATTGTAGATTTGAATTTAACAATTTTTTGTTTTCTTTAACTTAAAATGGGTCCTATATATTTAAATACTTTATATTTACATCAGGAGCTGGTCCTCTCTTTGGAGGCTGCCATGTTTTTCACAGTCGTCCAAACTGGACAAAGTGGAGTTTTTATGACAACTAAAGGCTACCACAGGTTCTCTTTCATGTTTGGAAGGGAATAGTGAGGTGAGGGTTATTCAGCTGCAACATGCAACTTCACCACTAGATGTCACTAAATTCTACACACTGAACCTTTAAATTATATTTTTTCAACGCTGGTTTTTGTCATTTTAGGTATAACTCTCATCACACTGATGTTTAATTAGGTGTGTTTCCAGTGAGTTTGGTTTAAATTTTTTAACTCAAGTGCATCTATCGGCAGGACCTCAAAAACGCAGCTCCATCCCAATCAGGACTGCGCAGTGATGCCATTGGCGCAATGTAGCAGCTTTCAGATACTTGATTTGATTTCTGGATAGTGGGAGGAAGTGGAGACATGTTGTCCAACTGTATATACAGTTTATGTTGTGTATAGCATGCTTATTTTAGTCTCTGGTAAACTACAGCAGCGGTCAGAAACTGTCAAACCACAGGTCAAAAATCGCCACCAGTTCATTTTGATAATTTGTTTATTTTTATTTCACACTTACACAGATGGACTGACCCACAACGGCTACAAAACTCCATTATGGCAACTACATTCACAGAATCACTTCCTGTATGGCAATTTGTTTTCAAAGTTAAGACATATCGTTTGTTTTGTTGCTGCAATGCTTTAAATCGAGCTGAATTACAGACCTTATTTTGAAAAGTTGGAAACTTAGGTCTGAGGATCGATCAGACCTCTGAAATAGCTGACATGCAATGTATGAAAAAACAACAGCAGTTAGATAAATCATTTAAACTTATATAAACCACATACGTGAACAGTAATCAAGTGAATTGAGTTTCATGTTATGAAAATCAATGACAATAAAATCTTCATTGCAGATAAACCAGGTAGGATAAACACAAAGTTTGCTAACTTCACTTTGTACCATAGACTGTATAAAAAGCTCTGCACACAACATCCAGCATACAAGCAATAAAAAGTGACAGTATATTGTAGAACTGGAGGACTTACTAATGACAACGAATAATTCTGAAGAAAAGAGAACAGGCCATTCCAAACAGGCAGGTTTAGAACGGGCATAGAGATAAGTAACAATAGCAATGTGAGCAGTTAATTGTGGAGGATATTGCAGGAAAAATGGTGAAATCTTCAGCGTGGTATTGAGTAGTATAGCGTTTTAGTTGAAAATAAATATAATTCTTGGGAGACAGGGTTGAGTTTAGAAAAGATTACAGTGCCTATAGCTACAAAGAAAAGTGCAGTAACTGTGTCAGTAACATTCAAGCAGAAACGAGGCACAAAGACATATCCAGTTTCAGTAGCTTTACGGAGCAATGCACACATGAACAGATCATATTCAAGAGCTTATAAATTCCTTCAGAATGTCAGTCTGACACATACACGTTCCCTGTGTGGGAAATAAAACCATCCAACATTCGTCATTTTAATTACAGTATAGTATATACCATGTGGCTGTGGGGTAAATGATCCATCCAGCATCAACTGCCATGCAACATGCTGGGGATTGTTGACACAGCCACATACTGTGTGTCAGAGGTTGAATGTGGGATGGCACCTTCTCAATCAGATGCTCCCTGTGGTTTGCCTCTGACTTCTGCTTGGATATTTTCCATTTGAACTGGTCCATATATGGCATAGGTTTCTCAACAACCAAAATGATTTAAACCTCAGTTTTTCAAAGGTATCCTATATTGTCTTATGGCAGTTTTGCACCTGCCACACAAGGACACTATTTACCCTGGGAAAAAATTCTATGGTGTCCTGTCTGCTTTTCTCTTGCATTTTGAAGTTGTCAGATCACTGTGGTTTTCATGCGCTGCTTTTAATGGAAGGGAATAAAGGTGATTTTATCAATCATGACTGATGTCAGGGCATACAACACCTAGTGAAAATGTATTTTTCCCATTTCCATCTGCAGCACACATACACCACACGCCCCTGGCGATAAATTTAAAAGTCAGACTCTGCGTCCTTGTTCTGTGCCTTTGACTGGAATTGAGCTACGCACCATTAGTTCATAAATAAAGTCCTCTGTGTGTACAGCCTGTAACAAGATTGAATTTATAAAAAACAAATGTTGGACCTCAGAATATCCGTGGGCAGCACTAAGACGAGAAATCCATCCTGATATGTCATCCACTATGCAGAAAATGTCTAAGGCCCAGCAGGCTTTGCCTCTTAACCTTAGTACTGTATTGCTATCCTCGCCCAAACTAATCAACCAGAAGGTCATTTGTTAAAACTAGTGCAGTGTCCATTCTAAACCTGCCTGTATGGAATGGCCTGTTTGCTTGCCTTGTGGTAATGCTGGTTGCAGCTTTCATCTGAAACCCTAAACAAAAAGATTTGTAGTAAAGACCTGCTGCTGGACTCAGTACACAGAACCTTGAAGCTTCACCACCGTTGCTACACAAAGAGCTGATCACCTGTTTAGCAAAGTTCAGTGAAGCTGGACTCAAAGTGGAGAATCAGCTCTCTTTGCCATTGTTATTAACATGCCCATTGTCATAAATGCACCCGTTGTCATGAATGAACCATTGTCATGATCGACATTGATCGATTTTATTAACATTAAAGAAATCATCTGTCCTAATCACACCAAATTCGACCCTGCAATTCATCGGGCGCTTTACCACGCACAAGTGTGAAGCCGCTAAGATGAACAGTTCTCAAGATATGCGAGCCACAGACACAGACAGAGATTTGTGGTATTTCAGATACACTACTTTAGAACTTTTAATAGAGAGGATTTGTGGCACCTCAACAAACTTTTGGGAAAAAACGTCAGTCATAACCTTCTGCTGTATCAGTGTGTGTGTGATGCAACTGTTACAAAGAGCTCGTGTCAGCTTAGCTCCCATAATAAGAATTATATTGAAGACTTTGTCCACATCAATACGTTTTCATCATTCAAAAAAAGATGTTTCTAAAACACAACCACAGTTTTAAACTGTAACAATTATCTCTGACAAACCTTGTATATGCTGGGAATTCTGACAAGGTAGTTGGGTTAAGGTTTCAACATGCAACATATGTCTTAAATTACAGTTTTGATTATATGGAAATTTGACAGAAAGACTTACAATCTATGTTATGTACTCTGATTTATCTCCAACATTTGACATAAATTACAGTACATCCTCTATTTCTGCAACCACTGCTAAACATAAATAATATACCTCTGTGCTAAAAGAAAGGACTGTGTCGAGAACCATCCTCAGAAACTTGTCCTACTTATTTGACATCTGAAGATCAGCTCAGTTACTTTGGTTTTCCACGCAGCACTCAACAACAAGCTGGTCCTTTAATGTAGTAAAGAATACATTTGCATCAAATTAGAATTCTGTATACTATATTTGTGAATTAGAGACGTGTGATCCAGATGTGTCCTAGTTGTGGAATGGACGCATTCACGCCTATATTTATCCCATTCACACTTAGGTGCCAAGTGTGAACAAGGCCATAGTTTATCAATGCCATGTGTGAAAACATTTGAAGCACAAATGTAAAGTTAAAAGAAGCTGCACAAAGCATCTATAAAGGTTTTACAAAGAGTATGGTTCAGATTATAAGAGACTTTTAAGACTGACACCAGTAGGTCTGGATATAAAGTGCTGACATCCTGTCACTTTATGCCAGAACTGCATTTCGTTCCCCTAAACTATGGTCTATTGCAACTTAGTTTTTAATCTCAGTTTTATCATGGCTCAAACCATTGATTATGTTGGTTATTGTTTTCGCCAAAGTAATAACTATGATCTCAGAGGGTACATTGCTGCCAGCATTACAGATCAACTCAGGATAATTAATTAATGTACTATTCAATCGGAAAGGTGATTGTGTAGAGACAGACAGGAAATGAGGAGAAAGAATCAGAATTGGGTTTTATTGCCAAGCAGGCTAACACATACAAGGAATTTGCTGTGGTCTATTTGTGCAAGTATAAATATAAAAAATATTAAAATAGGAAACAAAAATTTAATATAAAAAAAACTATAAGCGCCAGGGGAGGGATTGTGCAATACGCTCGAGACTGGATTGTGCAAAGTACAGTTAGTCCGTTATTTGCCACGGGAAGTCCACAGTCATCTGCACTGTTTTGAGAGTGTTGAGCTCAAAGTTATTGTCACTGCACCAGGTCACCAGGTTGTCAATCTCCCACCTGTAAGCAGACTCTTCCCCACCAGAGATGGATATTCTGGTTTTATTAATCCAGGTTTTCTTTTATCATCCTCACAATCATTAATCCTCTTAAAATCCAACTTTGGTGAACTCAGTTTTGGAAAGTAAATTGTAAATAATTTAGTTTTTTTTCGGGCCTATTCTATTTTGTCCCAGTGTTCAGTATTTACTCATTTGACCACTTTTTGTACAAAGGAAAAGTGTCTGAAACAGAAGATGGAGTCTGAAATCTATGAAATGAAAGTATTTACATCATCACACAAATCAAGACAGTTACAGAATGTGATTACAGACTTGGCCATGTAATGTGTCAACATGTTCACTTGGCTGCTGGTCATGTAAGTAATGTTTATAAACAGATTCTGCATGTGACTATACAGAATCTATAAGTTAGGGACAAGACATTGGGGCCATTTACTATTTAAAAAGAGGCTTAAAGGGAAAGTTTACTCAGAAATGAAAGTTCACTCATTATCTACTCACAGCTATGCCGATGGAGGGGTGGGTGAAGTGTTTGAGTCCACTATACACTTCTGGAGTTTCAGGGGTAAACAGTGTTAGAGCAGAATGCAATACAACTGAAGTAGCTGGTGACCAAAGCTTCAGACATAATAAAACAGCAGAAAAAAGCATAACAAGCCTCCATACTGCTTGTGTGAGGTTATCCAAGTGTCCGCAAGCCCTGACATTCATATTAGACTCGAATGACGTTATTTACACCCTGTTTTTAGCCTAAATGTCTGCTGATATCTTCCATAGAGGTGCGTTTAGGGACTGTCGGACATGCTAATGTCCGCTAGCTTAGCCACTTCTGGTTAACATTTAGGCTTAAAACACAGTGTAAATGAGGCCATTTCGAGTCGAATATGAATGTGGGGGCTTGCGTACACTTGGATGTATGGAGACAGAGTTGTTTTATTACGTCTAAAGAAGGACTCACCTTTGACTTCAATTGTATTGGATTCTGCTCTATCGAATTTGAAGAGAGTGAATTTTCATTTTTCGGTGAACTATCCCTTTAACCACTCAAAAACTCTAATGGGCACTGGAGAGATGACAAGTCACTCTGGGTTTATCAGTTATAGTGAACCCTCTCACATGTAGTCAGGACTCAGTGTTGATTTAAGAATATTGATTAAAGCAGCTCTTCAGTTAAAAGTTTGGGAAACAATTACAGTTTTATAGCTTAGATGTTGGGGGGTAGCCGGTTGTTGCCACTAATGAACAGTAGGAGTTCTCACCCTGTCGACTATGTGGTGTGCTGCTGAGGCCCATTAGGAAATGCATCTCGTTTCCCTGCATGAATGTCAAGTATATGTGTGGTAATGGCAGTAAACTTGAACCTGTAGTGGAGCTATTCAACCAGCTAACAGAAACATTGCAATACGCAATGAATGTATTTTTTTCTTTCGTTTTCTCCATTTCCAGTTAAGATGGAATTTTATTGAGAAGAAGCTACTATTCGCTTCTCCCTGTGTAGAAAAAAGAAATGAGAGGTGGCAGATGCTCACAGAGGAGAATGATTTCACAAACTCATTAAAATGAATGAAGGACAATAGATTGCATCAAATGTCTTCATCTGTTGCCAATTGGAATTTCAGCCTGAACATGCTCAAATAACAGGAGGTTAAAATGAAGATGATTGACATTTTGTTTCTTCACCTCTCAGCTGTCTTTGCTGACTTAAGAGATATCATTCTCATTCATAGATAACACTTTTGTTTCTTATAAAAATAAACAAAAGGGCAGAATTCAATCATGGTCTATTTGTGTTTTGTCTGTGTAGTTGTTTTGTATCCAGTCATATTCATTTTGTGTCTCTGTTGTCCTTTTTTGACTTTCATCGTTTTTGTCAACCATTTTTTGTTTGTCTTTCCAACAAAAGGAACACTACCTCCATACAGAGGCTCAGGTCCATGGGTCCTTTAACCCTTTGGGCCCAGGGGCATGTGCCTGGTGTGCCCATTCAGAAATCCATCCATGCATGTAGTGGATTTGCTCTATTTCTCAGCACAGGGAGTATGAGAGGGCGCATTATTGGTTATTAATGATTAAAAAAAGCACCTCATTTGTTTGCCTTTGTCCATACCTGTCAGGTTCTACACAGCTATGCTCATGTCCTTGTGAGATTAATAGCTGTACTCAATCACTTCCATTAAATATGACTAATTCTAAGTGATCCTGAATGAAAGAGAGCTTGAGGTAATTATTCTTTGTTCCATTAGACCACCTACACTTTGCTTTCACTCAATGATTGGATTTGTGAGTATGCCATTCACCATTAACTGTCTGCTTTTCTGATTTACTAGAAATAAAGCAAATATCACAGTATATCTATAAGTCAACAAGATATATACAGTGCACAACAAAGAAAGGCATATACCTGAAAGGAATTGATGTGATGTGGGGGGTTGATCTGTTCATTAACATTGCAAATGAAAGTGAATTTTGTCTAAATATAGAAAAGAAGTTTTCTTTTTTTTTTGCAAATTTAGGTTAGTGGGACAGAGGAAACTGTCTCGTCTTAAGCTGTAGTCCCCTGAGGTTTGTATTCTCAACATCAAAGCTCTGCTGGTTGGAGCTTGAGAAGAATAAGCACAGTTTTCTTAAACACGCACTTGGCTTCATTTTCATGGTAGATGTTTCCAGCAACCAATTATAATTGATAGAAAGTGTGGTGGTGGATGCATTAGCCACTATGATCCCAAAAGATGTGTTGATAGTTTAGATTTGATTTTGTAACATTCACATGCAATTTATAATTTAAAAGTGTTGCATGTCCATGCAATTATTTCAGTCCTTGTTTCTTTTACTTACTAGACATGAAGTGAGCTCGCCCCAATGCAGATGCACTGTAAAAAACAGAAGGTATAGCCACAGCCTTTAGGCATGCTAGCAACTATAACTATAACACACCATGAAAGCTTTCACTAAATAAGTGGTTTAACAGTCGTCAAGTTATCTGATTCTGAACCACAAACACCAACCTAATAGTGGCCCTATATAGGGGATCACAAATATCAGTATTATTCATGATTTATTTTGAATACAAAAATGTCTCTGTCAATACTTCTTGAAGATTGAAATTGTTTGACTTACTGGTAGCACAAGAGGAAAAGTAAGGGAATGATACAAGTCATTATGAGTCATCCTCTGCAGCATTGAAATTCTGAGACAATCTGTCCAATACTTGTTGAGATATTTCTGTTTTGACATTGAAATCCCGATAGAGCCCATCTTTTACAAAAGCAAAGTAAGTATTTTTCAAAGTTATTGTATTTATAATGAAAGTTTCTGTTTGAGAACAGATATTCCTGCTGGACGATAGTCGAGGGATACATATTGATAGCTACATGACACAAAACCTGCAAAAGACCTTCATGTGACAGAACAAATAAACCTGATGAGTCTAATTCAGAGTACTGATGTATTAGCTTCAGCTTAAGTTTAAATACATTGTTTGATTGTTTTTTGACATGTTGGTATTTATTACACACAGACAGCCAGAAAGGGGTGTGACTCACAGTGTAATTGATTACAGTGACCAAAAACTTGTATATTATATACAGGATGTGAATATTCTTTGAAGTCATAGTTGAAATGAAAAGCATTAAAGGGTGATGCATACCAAGCATGCACACTTTATACTCCCCTATCAGACAATGCTAACCTTTTAATATTGTTGAATTTTCAAATCACGTCATCATGACCTGATTCTTACCATATAGTGAGGAACAAGTGGTTAATCTAAATAAGCTGTAGATTGTGTTGGTTGCAAAAGTTAATGCATTACTACACTATATGATGTAATTTTCTGACTTGATAGTGATGTCATGATGAAATTATTCCTGCCATATGACCATAAGTTATTTTTCAATCTATATAAGCCTCAGGTCTATAGTCCTATACAATACAGAGATTTCTGAAAGATGCATGATGTTATTTTCTGAAATATGCTTAAGATTGTTTCTGTAGCCCTTTTATTTGCTCAGATATCTGAGAACAATGGCTGAATTCAATGTGCACAAAATGTTGAGTAAATAAGAATTTATCCACAAAAGGGCAATGTGCTGACAAAGCATATGTGCAAACTCAGGCTGCTGACAAACTGGTCTTACTCAGATATAAAGGTACAAAAAGTCTGTTCCTGCAGTACTATGAGTTTAGGGCAGACTGAGGCCGAGTGGCTGAACTGCTCTGGGATGTGAGTGCTGGTATGTGAGTGTGGCTGGCAGATGCAGAGCAGTAGAAGATCTTGAGCACAAGAAGCAACAGGTTTCATTGAGGCAGACAGGCAGGTAACAAAAGGTATATACAAAACTAACCAACTCTGGTTTTAAAATCGGCCGAGGCGTAACTAACACAAAGGTCACACAATAATTTGAGGTGGTGTTTGAGCTGTTCTTCACTGGAGAGTCCACAGGGTTGATGGATTGATTCGGACCACATGTGCAGTAGTGTTGGCGGCAGGGCCCAGTCACAAATACATGAATACAGCAGCGAACCTTCGCCTCCCTCTGTAATGAGTGAGGGGGCGGAAAAAATATTTGGTCTCTGTGGTGAAGCAAATCCGCATCATGGAATCACGTGGAGTTCAACTTTGGTGAACTTGGTATGTGCATGTATGTGTAACTGTGCCATCATACCGACAGGAACATTATTCATAATAATGACAAGCAGAAACACGCATGCAAACGTCCAAAACAAGAACCAAACAGAAGTGTCAATATTCCCAATAGAACATTTTTATTTTTATCAAACCGGACATTGACCTTTGACTGATTAGCTCTACAAGTGAAACATCTGGATATTCCCTCCCAAGTAATATCCCCACCAAGTTTGATAAAAAAAATCTTCCATGTGTTATTTAGTTATTTTGTACAAACACACACATGCATATAAAGACAAGGTCGAAAACGATACCCTGCTACCAGAGCTATGCTGGCACACAGGGTAAAAACGTAACTAGCATTGCACTCTTTACTTTGGACGGCGTGGCCAATTTTTTTTACTAAATACTATATACTTTATAATATAATCTATTATATGGTTATTTAGTAGTAAAAGTTCAAAAGTCAAACAGTTAAATAGTAAAGCATGAGAATCATATAAAATACATATCATATATTCTCTACTGTTCCCAACTAGCCCACATTTACACAGTAGATCCTATCATTCACACTGTGCTACTGTGTGGACAGTCAATGATGTTTAATTGTGCTTTGAAAACTGAGTCACTCAATGAGATTGAACTGTGTGAGACGACCTCCAGCGAGTCCATCAAAACACAGAAAAACAAAAGTGTTGTTGTCGTGGCGACGGCGTCAGACTGGGGAATTAGGTCAACCTTTGGAAATGATAAAGCCGTCTGGCTTTCTCTCTCCTGTATTCAATCTTTCATCAGGTAATGCGATGCTCAGGCTTCTCGTCTGCTCGGTCCAAGTTGCATGGTACACCGGCCTCAGCCGCTCTGTTCTAACTCAGTCCATATAGACGGTGATGTCACTGCACAGTCTGAGTCACACAGAGTAGACACGTCTAACCACCAACAACAGCTCATATCTACCAACTCATTCATACCTCTCCCAGCAGAGACCATGAACATTGAAACTTTCCTCTCACTCACTTAATATTATGCCCGTTTCAAAATACATTTCACGTCATAAACTTATAAAGAGTGCATGACATGTTTCTCTCTGCTTTAAATTTATGTCTCCCCCTTTGTATTAACCTACTCAACAGATTGAACCATCCAACAAACACAACATCTGGTTTAGTCATGTTGCCTTTGTTCAACATTGACTTAACCGTAAGCAGTCCCAAAAGAATTAAGCAAGTAGCATGTATTGGTCAATTGTTAATGTCATGGTGGAAATAATCACCTCAGATTTTTTTTGTATTACCTGAGAAGCCCTGAGACAATCCCCCCCTCTGTTAAAACCTCATGTCAGTGTTTGCTTGTCTACCTAATGTCTGTCTCCGTGGCAGATGGTTTTCTCATTCACTGCGCCCACCTGCCAGAGAGTGTAAAAAGAAGACTTCAGCCATCAAGCCTGAGCGGAAAGCCCAAGGAAGGAGTCGTGAGGCCCCGGGGAGGCCATCATCCTCAGGTTACCAGGCTGAACATAACTCTCAGTTTGGACACAGAGAGCGTGATTAAAGCCAGAGACAGAGGAAGCCTCCTGGTTCCTTTGGTTCCTTTCCACAACGGGAGCTTAACGACCTGTAACCTTGAGCTTCCCATAAACTAAACTTTAAAAGAATCTGTCATGTATTTTACAGTATTCTACCACAAGAAAAAAACAATTAGATTATACATTACCAAAAAGGAAACACAGCTTCAGATATAGCCCACTGAGAAGCTAACACTGGCCAATCATGTCATCATTTTTATGGACGAGTGCAGTTGTAGGACAATAACAAGCGGCAAAATCACCAAAGCAGTGTTTCCCATTTATTGCAAAGCATCAAAAGATGTTAAGTCTCCAGGGAGACATCCCAAAACCAGGCACTGATCAGAGGAAAAACAGACAGAAACAATGGGCCACTGTTTCCAGCAAATAACCCCACTGCACACTACCTGCCCAGTCCTGAAACACAGACACACAAAGTTAGAGGCTGGCTAGTGAACAAAGTCTAGTATTTAATCAACTGCAGAGCCACATGATTCTTGGTGGAGACCGAAACAGAGTTAAAGGGAAAGTGAATATTGGACTTCATTAGAATTTAAATATCAAAAGTCTAGTATCAGTTGGACTGAAAATATGAACAAATATTAGATTTTCAAGTATAGGTTATGGTTGGTTTCAATCATGGTTATGTGTCGGCAACACAAAAAGATCACAATGTCTTGAGACACAATGTGATTATTTATATTTAACCAAGAGAACAATCTTTTCCTGCCTTAATCACAGTTTTGTCAAGTTATAGGATGTTACTGAGACTTTATTAAATAAATGGTACAGCGTGTACCACAGCCAAGGTTATGTGTGGTCACCTTTGCATGATGCCTCATGGAACAGAAACTTTCTGACCCAGTCTTAATCATTTCTTCTCTCTCTGTCTCACCTTTCCTTGTAACTTGTATGTTTTTCTGGCCAGAGAAAATATAACGGTGGTTTCAATTCCAGGTTTGCAGACCCGTGACCCCGCTCCCCGGAGACCATGCATTTATGACTCGTCTCTAACCTTGCTTCACCATTATTCTAACATGTGCGACTGTAGCTAATTTGTGACCTCAGGCATTTTTCTAAATTAAGGGAGGACGTAGATGAGGTATTTGTGCCTTAAAGAACTGAGTGTTTCACCATTGTGTGATGAATGACAGGAGGTGTGTTTAACATCTGGCAGAAGGACAAGAAACTGTGGGAGACCTGGAGGAACTGGGTCAAGTAGTAGCTGCAAATCATCATGTTTGTTTTAATCTGCCAGATGGTTGGGCTTTGCTTCAGCTCAGACAGTAGTAGGTAAGTTGTCAGTCAACGAAAGGCAAGCACACACACACTGTTAGAAATACTTCTTGCACGTATATAGTATTTCACACATGGTAAAATCACCAAGTACGTCCTAGCTGAATAAAACGAATGACCATAATATAGCAGGTTGGAAGTGTTTTCTCCTGACCCGACTCTGGAGTCTGATTTCTTGATTCCTCCTCAGTCGTGACGATGTAAAATCTGAATAATACACACTCACCTGCGCTATATACACATTGAGTGTGTGTCATATTCAGTTTTAGAAAGGGTGGCAAACTCTAGGGCTGAATGTGGAAGCAAATGAAGCTGTGGTTCCTTTAATGGCCATAAGACACTGCCATAACAGAAACTGTTACTGCACCTACTACTACACCTACTGAGTTACAGTGAAAACATTTAACTTCTTATACAACTTGATGAAGAAGTTAAAGGAAGAGGTGGACAATGGAAAATCTGTCTTTTTAATGAGTCACATAAAACTAGCGTTGGTTATTATGGAAGCTAAATGCGACCGATACCTGCCCCTCCCATCGGCCCTCTCATCAAAGCTCAGCCCCTAAAACACATGAACGCAAAATGACAACAGCAAGAAGCCGACCTTTCTGTGACTCGCTCGCAAACTTCAGACTATCATCTCTGCTTCACCGGTGTATGCCTATATAGCTGAAGTCTCCAGTCATGGGTAGTGAGAGCACAGGCAGGCAGGTCAATCAGTGACAGACAGGAATGCCAGTCCGAATCAAGGATTGGTCATGTTTATTAAAATCCTGTGAGGACCCCAGACAACTTTATTTATAGATGGCTTTCGGGACGTGAAGAGGATTTCAACAAACAAGATAAAATGTATTTCTACCTTTAAAGGGATAGTTCACCGAAATTTTTTTATTTACTCATTAGCTACTCCCCACTATGCCGATGGAGGGGTGGGTGAAGTGTTTGAGTCCACAAAACACTTTTGAAGTTTCAGGGGTAAACAGCATTGCAGCCAAATCCAATACAATTGAAGTTACTTGTGATACATTTTTTAAAACGTAATAAAACAACAGAATGCCTCCATACTGCTCGTGTGGTGTCATCCAAGTGTCTGGAAGCCCCGACATCGAATCAAAGCGGCGCGAGTTTGTAACTAGTGTGTGCGGTGTTTCCAGTGTGTGCGTGTGAACGTGGCTCCAGAGGATATCAGAGGGAATTTCGGCTAAAAACATGTTAACCCCTGAAACTCCTGAAATGTTTTGTTGGCTCAAACACTTCACCCACCCCTCCATTGGCATAATGGTGAGTGGATAATGAGTGAATTTTCATTTTTCGGTGAACTATCCCTTTAAAGGTAGAAACACATTTTAGGTAGAAACTCGTACTTTTTTCAGTTAGTAATTTATATGCATGTTCTTGTGATGTTAAGTCATAGATTCAGATCCTCGTCGACAGTGTTCTATGACAACAGTTCAATTCCATCGCACTGTTATCAACTCCACCCCTGTGAAATGTGGCTCTTTGGGCTTTAGTCACACGGGAGTGAAATGGAAGACGCTGGGGTAGATGGCTTTATTGATTCAAGTCGAAGCCTACGAGACAGACGGGTGAAAAATCCCGCTGAAACATATCTGGTTGCAGGGAGGAAGATCGAGGGACACAGGGGCTCAACAGTCTCACAGAGCAGTGAGGGAGGCGGGTTATGGGGGTGGGTCAATATGTGAAGGGCACACGTAGTAAGTTGCTTTTTAAAGTGGAGCGTGTTTTGAAGGACACTCTCTTGATTGATAGGTGTCTCGACTTCCTTGATCCTCCTTGGCACCTCTAGGCTGAAATGAAAATGTTCTGGTTCTTGCGTGAAGATGTCAGGTACATACGGATGATATCACATATAGTGTCTTATTTTTCGTAATCTATATCTAGAGGGTTTTACCTTATACAAATTTCTCCCCTCCTTTTTCTGACTTTAGATATAGAATCTGAAAAAGCAGATACATTAACTCAAGGGTAAAAACAATGGCCACTGCAAATCATGGTAAAAAAATAAATAAAATAAAATAAAAAAATACAGCTTTAAACAAACGGATAATAATATAACTCCGATATGACATGTTTAGTTTTTCAGAACCTTTTATAAACCCGCGTTCTTGACATATAATAGTGAATTGTAAATTAACTGTATTTATATGGTGTGTTTCTAGTCATATTGAACATTTAAAGAACATTACAGCACAAGCCACATTCAAACACGCACATTCATATAATGCTACTATAAGCTTCGCTTCTTCTGTTACACACTGCTGGCACAGCCTGCGGGGACATTTTGTGGTTCAGTATCTTGCTCAAGTACACCTTGGAATGTGGACAGGACGATCGACCCACCAACCCCTTTAGTGGATGACTCTCTCTACTTCCATAGCCAACCCTCCCAAAAATGAAAATCAGGACAAAAATCATATCTTATCAGCCCAAGGCTCTACTTACAAAATCTGTACCCTGTACAAAGCCACCACCTGAATGTCTTAAATGATAACAGAGAGATGAGTGATAGTAAAACTCATTCTGTAAATTCTGGAATACTTTGGGCATGATATCTACAGCCAGAAAATATGTCTGATGGTTGGCTGAATATGAAAGAAACTTGTGTCATTGCACACATGACTATTTTTACCTCTCTTGGATTTGATGGTCTGGTTGCTAAACTGCATTTTAATATAGCAAAGTATACATTGTGGGCACATATGATGTCCCTCGGAAGAGCAATTTGAGTTTTCATTCTCTAGGGAAAGATAAAAATGAAAAAATGAAACAGTATTTCAGACCAGCTAACAAGCAGTTCTGCTAGTCATTAGAAGAAACCGTCCCATGGATACTTCACCTCTGCTTATTTTTGGAACAACAAAGTCAGCAAAAGGCACATCTTTTATGTCTTTTTCTCTCTGTTAGGTTTTTCCATCCACATTCCCCTGGTGTCAGTGTTTTTATATAATATTCTTCATGAGACTAAGATGATGTCCACATTTGCAGATGCTGTATCCCTGCGCTCAAAATGTCTGATTCTTGAAAGTCATCTAATCCTTCAGATTGGTGAATTTCAAAGCTTTGTCGTTCAACTAAGCTTTCATTTAGCATTCTGATACACTGGTGAAGGCATGGATTAGCGTAACCCGATTACCGACTTGTCCTGCATCTCTGAGAAAGCTATTTATAATGTATACAAGACAAGGTTTTTACATTCTCTAAAGGTTAATGTGATGTTATTAACACTAAAGCAATAGATTACATTTATTTCACTCTCACCAAAAACAGGGCTAAACTAAAATGATGATCGGATCATATGATGAGGCGACATCACACTGTCATGTCTTACTGGGACACATGATTAGAATGAAGTCCTTCTTAATAGCTTTGTCCCAATTTAGCGGCTCACAAAGAAGGCTCTCTTCATGGATCGCTTAGACTGGATGGTCTGGTCTACAGCGGGTGTCCGTGATCAGCGTCATCACCTTCTCACGCCCTTACTGCTGTCGCCTAGCAACAGAGCTGCAGTTGGACACGATGAGAAAGTTTTAATGCTCCTTGGTTTTTTAACATGTGTTCGCTGTTTGGTTAGGTTGAACCCTGATACTTGAGCATTGGACGTCTTGTTGATAGGTTGGCCCGAGAAGGATCCACCTGTTGGAGCCTTTGTTTCTCAGGGATGGACAGACGCATTTGTCGGCCGCATTGGAAGGAGCCTTCCAGATGGGACAGCCACGCCACTGTGACGCAAGTTGTCTTCAAATGCAGCCTCAGAAGGATGCAGACCCAGGATGAGACACAGCTAATGTCATCAGCAACAGCTGTGTCTGTTCTGAAAAAGGCTTTTAACCAATCAACCTAACAATAATCAAGAGTAACAAGAGACTATCATGTAACGAAAAAAAGAAATCAGTAGAAATCAGTAGACCAACTCTAAAACTAAATTCAACTTAAGTATTAAAATGTTAATTGCTAATTGTCTTTGCATTCTGGTGTGGCAAGAAACAACAGTCCAGTGCAGCCTGAAATGCACAGAATGCCAACTGTGTATTCTGAGAAAATATCAGTATGCTATGACATCTGTTACCTGCAGAATATGCTTGCTGTGCTGAAACTCTTTATGAGGTTTCCATGAAAAATCTATTACGGCACAAGGTCAGCATGTAAAGAGAGGGGCCGTGCATAGAATAGTGATGACGGCAGGATGGAGCACAACACAGACACTACTAGGATCTGCTACTTCTCTCCTCAAACCTATGTTCAAGAAAAATACATCCCAGATGTAGTGTTAGAGAAAAGGCACATTGAGAATCAAGTGACATGTCTCTCTAAATTGACTAAATGAGTGAATGGAGGCAAGAAAAATGGCTTCAGTCACCTAAACACACTGTTCATTGCTCTTTAAACTAAACTGTTTATCTGGTGGGAAGAAGAAAATGGTTGATGCTCTCCTATTGCTCTAACAACTTCGGAAGCCGACATTTGACTTCCTGGAATGTCTGGAATAAAGAGACTGTTGCCATGGTGATGAATGTGTAGATGACATCCAAAAGAAGTTGAAGTAGTAAAAGTGAAAAAAGCTAGATAATTACAATAAATACACCACAAAAGAGTTGTAATTTCCTTTGGGCTCTGACCTGTGAGCTGATAGCTGAACATTCTCCCAAAGAAAATTGCTGAGTAAAATGTGACCCTTTAAAGTGTCTCTGGTGCACGCTCAGTAGGGACCCTCAAGGAAATTTCAATAAAGACTATGAGGGTTTGCAGCAGTGGCATCGGAGAAGAAGGGGGCCGGCCCAGTTTTTGGCACTGTCTTCTAGTCATCTATTGAACTGGCCCCGGGTAATGACCTAATTCTCATTGAGCATCCCAGTGTGCCACTGTGCCTCCGTCTCCAGCCGCTGCCTCCCTTCCCTGCTTCCCTTCACTCATCGCTGCATTCATTGACTTAAAAAAGATTCAAACACGTAAGCGAGCAAGACGAACCATCAGCTTGATAATGGAGCGAGAGGACTCACGTGAGAGAGAGGTCAGTTCGGTCCTTCACGCCTGGCTTCATCCTCATAGCTCTGACCAGCTGTAAGGGATGCGTTGTGAAAATCGAATTCAACAGGGCAGGAGGCATGACCTTCTTCTACGGTATCTTAAAGGACACCGTGTGATTGAGTGAGCTCCATCTCTGAGTACGTCCTCACACACCCGCGCGTTGTCATCATATCCAACACTGGCGTATCATTAACTGTGATATGAGATGATTGACTGAAGAAGACGACCTCATACAAGTGAAGTGTATAAGCTCGTTTCTTTGTTCAAAAGCCTCATCATTCCTCAGTCATATAGCAATGTTGCTGATGAAGCACCCTGTTATTCTTGAACTCACGACTGGATGGGTAATCAAGAAATAAATTGTCCAGACTGCAGGCGACCCCCTGCCTGTCGCACTGCCTGTCATTTGGACTAATCCCCTGTCATCGTCGGGGAAAGTGTAATGGACGGCAATCCTCTGAAGCGTTCCACAAAGCAATACTCTCAGTGATGAGACTATCTTCAAAGAGAAGAAAAACTCTGACATCTCAAATCCCCTTACTTTTCTCACTATTAATCATATTATGTTCCTTATACTGTAGTTCAGATTTTTTTTCAAGGGGGGTTTGGGGAGGCACATTATCAACTGCTGCTGACAAAGTGTTTGTCAAATTGATGTATGAATGTATATAAAATGGCAGTGCTGGTGTGCAAAGGGAGCTAGATCATCATAATCCTCTGATAGCCAGGATCCCATTAGCTATGGGTCTGTGACTTACAATAAAGAAGGGTCAGATTATTGCTGCGATCCAGCATCATAAACTGTTGACACCACACTGATCTCGCCGGCTTCTGCAGCACGAACTGCGTCAGTGTTGAAATCTCCAATAAGCTCTGATCAACAAGCGCACGATAACGATCTTTATCTGTGATGGCAAGGACGGAGCGCCACAGCTGGTTGATGAAAGGGCCAACAACAATGAATACAGCTGATGTTATATATAACACACGTCCATCATGCACCACTGTAGCTTCCTCATTAGAACTGTCCTTGAGAAACTCATGTTTATTGTACTGGAAACTATTATACTTAAACTGGAGGTAGGATTTTTTTTTTGTCTATGACATTTCTATTGTTGTGTCACATTCACATTATCCTTCATATGTGATTATATATATGGGTTTGTTTTCACAGCAGCAGCACCATAGTGCAATACTGTCTAGGAGCACTTATTAGCACATGAATATGCCATATGTTTATATACATGGTGCTAACTGGGTATCAAATGACAAAGTGAAACCAATGTAACAATGTGAAAATGGGTAACTTACAGTGATGAACCTGAAGGGAATTATCACCTGAATCTGCTGCTAGACAGAGTTTTCGTCTCTTTCAGCTAATTTCTAGGCTGTCTGCAACTGCTACAGCAGGCAGATGTTTTTATCTAAAAAGCTCACTGTACACCAGTAGCTCAGCTGCAGACAGCAGAGAGACTTAATTAGAGACTAGCTGGTGAACATAGCGAAGCATTTAACAGCTATAGAGCCAAATAATTCTCTTAGGAGTTGATAGAGACCAAAAAAGAGCTAAAAGAGGGTTTATATTGGACCTGACTTATATATATTTAAAAGGTCCAGTGTGTAAGATTTAGGTGTAAGGGATCTATTGGCAGGAATTGAATATAAAATAATCCTAGTGATGTTTTTCACTGGTGTGTTTCATCTAAATTGTACAAATTGTTGTTTTCTTTACCCTAGAATGGGCCCTTTATATTTAAATACTTTGTGTTTACATCTGGAGTGGGTCCTCTTTTACCGTTTTTAACAGTAGCCCAAACTGGACGAAATAAACATCTTTTGAGTTTTTATGACAACTGAAGGCTACCACAGGTTCTCTTTCATGTTTGGAGGGGGAGGGTGAAGTGAGGGGTCTTCAGCTGCAACATGCAAATTCAACATTAAATTCTACACTCTGAACCTTTAACTATTCATTCCACTGTTTTAGTATATGTTTATAATGACATATCTTGGACCAATGAATGTGTGTGAAGATGGACTACGTTACAGTGAAGTCACCTTCACCCCCTGATGACTGGCAGCCATGTCGATCTATACAATACAGTGTTGATCATAAACTCAAAGTGCACACCAAATACATTTAGTCAAAGATGTTTTTTGTAATTTTAGGTTGTTGTCAACACACTGAAGGGTGGCTTTGGCTGAGGGGGTGGAGCAGTCTTCCTCTAACCAGAAGGTCGGGGGTTCAATCCCATTGTTCCTCATTGCGCATGCCGAAGTGTCATTGAGCAAGATATATAACCATAAAATTGAGAAAGTGTATGTGTAGTCACTGTATGATCAAGTTTGGTTTTAATTATTTAAAATGGGGTGAGACATCATTATTGACAGCTGAGATTGCGCATGTATCAGCACAACCTCAATAATGCTTCTCAAACATTTCTCCTTCATTTGTGCACAGTGGGAGGAAGTGGAGAGACGTCTGCTATTTATTAGAATATTTGTTTTACATTCTTGTAATTCTCTTACATACCATGAAACTATTAACTAATCTGATATTAAAAACTTGCATCATAACATATTATGGTATTTCCACATGCTACTGGAGCAGATTAATTGTTTATAAAAGGTAGACAGCTGGACAATATGCCCTCTGAAATTACATTACATCTAATTGTATTGTTGTACACACTTTTCCATCTGTGCAGGGCAGAGTGTTGCCATTTCTGTGTCTGCAGGTACAAATGTCTGTTCCAGGTGGATTCACAATTCCCCTACATTCAGTACACTTAGATAAGGTGTTACATAACAGTGGCGACTCTCTTGACAGCTGTCCCACACTTTTGCCTCTTCTGCAACCCACACATCCATGGAGGACTGGATGTATGGTAGCAGCAACTTGTCTCTGGAGGCGAGGCAGGGAAAATGATTTACCATACTTACAGCGGGATAATAACCGGACCAGACTTCTGGCAGGACAAAAGCCAAAAACGTATCCCACTAGACCAGGACTAGAGCCAGAGGGCTGGATGCTGAGGTGCACTGGTACACAAACAGTAGGGCCAGATCAAGTTCAGTTGGTTCACAGAAATAAAGTAGTAACTTTTATCTGGCTGGGAGCAGTAACGCTGTACATATACAAGGACAGTAATATATTAGAAATCCAAATATGAGACGAAAAGTTGCATGAGGTTGTATAGATTTCTTTTCAGATTTTTGACTTTACTGTTTCTTCCATTATAGCTGTCCCCGGTCAACCTCAAGAGCCGACCAGGTAAAGTGCACACAAGAGACAATAGGCTATATAGCAACTATATTAGGTTTTTTCTTTAGACACAGGCAGAATATCACCAGTAGATCAGGTTTGGCATCAGTCAAATAAGTCTGTGGTCATTTGATAAAACAAACCGTCCTTGGCTGTGGGGATGTGTGTCTGACTTCTGTTCAGATGACACTTCAGTGTGGTATGTGTCAGAGACTGTCTACAGGGAGGAAACAGCATGATGATTTACCAGGCTGTTGTGTCGAGTGCAATACTATGTGCTGCTGTCTAGGACTGTAGTTTTACAGCCAGTGACACCAACAAACCTACCTACGTTGTTTTGTAAGTTCACACTTGAAAAGAGCAAGTTCAAAGTTGAGTTCAGAAAGATTCAAATGAACTAGTTCACCTTCATATCTTCAATTTTTAAACCTTTGAAACCCACCGGGTCGCCATTACAGACACCCATGAGGTAACATATATGAAATAAAGTTTTGTCAATATGGACATGTTATACCTTATTGCCCATAACAAAAATGTTCACCTAAACCAGACCTAAACTAGTTATGATGTCTATCTTTACTGGTCCGGTGGTAAATTGGACTCACTTTTTTTTTGTGAAAAAAAAGCTCCATAGGCCGTGCCACGGTGCACAATGCCCGGCTAGAAGCACACAGAGCGAGCGAGCGTCCACTCCACTCACTCGCCGAGTGATTTGATGATATACATTTTTTTTTCCAGTGTTCCAGAGATCCCAGTGCCTGCCCCGTCAAGTTCACCGTGTCTCTCAGGCTTATCTCTCTTTTTCCTTCCGTCTTTCTCTCTCCATCTCGCTCCAGGCAGAGAGCCAGGCGGAATGCACAGGCTCCACCAGCCGGGCCAGAGTGCACACAGCCCCGCAGAACAGAGAGCCAGGGGGAGTGCACGGGCTCCACTAGCCGGGCCAGAGTGCCCAATGCCGGGCAAGACGCACACGGAGCGAGCGCCCCTCGTCCCCTGCCGAGTATTTAGTGTTATTAAATTATTTTTCCAGCGTTCCAGAGATCCCAGTGCCTGCCCCGTCAAGTTCACCCACAGGCTTTTCTCTGTGATGAAGATGAACAAAAACCCACACAGGAGTCGTCTTAATGATGTACACCTTCACTCCATCTTGAGGGCCAAGAAAGATGCCAAACATCTGGCTCATGTACATAAAAGAAGAATGTAGTCTACCTAAATATGTACTCCCAGTTTTTAATTTTGGCCCTCTCTGTAATTGGGTTTGACACCACTGACCTAAACAAAACACAATTCAAACCCCAAGTAACTAAATCAGCATGTCGAAAAAACTATATTTTAGAATATAAGACTAGATAGTGAATATTCTTTGTACATTTGATGGTATTCTGCACAATTTAGGTTACCAACCAACAGTAGATGTTATCAGGTGTTAGTAGCTGCCAGCGGATGTTAGGGATATAACTTCAGTTGTGCATAAAGTGTTTTATCAATGATACAGGCCGAACTTGAGGGTACACTGAGGCTTAAAGGTAAATCTAATTGGCTACTGGCTTGTATGGCAGTACTATGAAAGCCATGTGGCCCACTCAGTAGATCAGAAATCATTACCTCTATGGCTTTTTAAACTAAACGCTTTTTAGCACATAGGACAAGATGGGAAATATCCCTTGTATGTTCCACTACACTAATTAATGTTAGTGACCACCAGCAGATGTTAGGGACATATCTTCAGTTGTGTACCTTAGCGTAGTGTCATCGGGTGTTTCTGCCTTTGAATGACACACACCCTATTCCAAGGCACGCCCACAACAGGTTGATCAGACCTGAGTGAATGTCCCTAGCATCTTGGGGCCCAGTTGGAATCTTTCCTCCTGATCCGGAGCTATTGGCTGCAGCGTTCTGCAGTATGTGATGTCTGGTGCAGGGCTTGTCCATGGATCACCGGATCTTTGAGCAACCTGATGGAAGATGTTGTAAGGAAACCCCTGCAGCCAACCTCCAAAGAGCAAACCATTGCTTTCCAGCCACGTTGCTCTGCCTCAAATGCCCTGTCTGCATGCCGCAGCCTTTTCTCTCATCTGCTTCATCAACAGCATCTTCCCAGAAGTAGACGATGCGCAGGGTGTTGGACCAGAGTATCAGGTCAGGTCTTAGGTTGGTAGTGACAATATGTGATGGGACTGTTAGCCACTGGCCCACATCCACTAACATCTCCCAGTCTCAGGCTTGCTTGAGACTGACCACTCCTGGTCAGTGGAGGAGGCCCTCTCTGTCCCCCCTCATGGACAAAAGTTGTATCACTTGAACTGCGCTCAATGTTTTGGATGGCAAGGCATTAGTAGTAGTTCTCTCTGTTTCTATTGTTGCTGCAAGGCATTTGAGTACCTATCTCCATGTATACCTACCTTGGGAGAGACTTATTTTACAACCAGTAAGGATATGCATGAGGGTAGCTGGAGTTGAGAATAGTGGGCAGGATGGATCTTCGTTCAGCCACTGCTGTAAGTTTTTTGAGTGAGGGAAGGATGTCATAGGTTGCTCCAAGCAGAAAGCTTGCTTCCATTCCCCAAAGGTCCTTCCAGCTGATCTTCCTTTTCTCTATGCTCTCCCATTTCATCCACTGCCCCTCTCTGCCCCTTCCTGATGCCGGATTTCCAGGACTACCAACTTTTGCCGCTCTGCAGGAGTTGCCTTGTTCCACAGAGGTGAAACCTCCTCTTCCCTGCTGAACGCGGCCCACAATGTCAGCATGCTGGAGTGCTGCTTTTGACTGTTGGGTTGCTTCATGTCGTTGCTTTCTCTGAGAGGGTAATCTCCAGTCTTGTCATAACATACATGTTTACAAAGCCGATACAAACAATTCTGCATCGAAGCTTCGCCGTAGCCTACATGTAGACGTGTACCCTACACAGAGCCCTACGCCGTACCCTGAAGTGCACCTCCTCAAAAATGTAAAATACACGTCGAGGCGACGCAGACCGCAAGAGCTGTGATTGGTCCGCTTGGTAGCATCGTATTTCCAGCAGACTCACCGCCATTTTTTAGCTCAGTTGAAGGAACCAACACGAACGAGGTCTTTCTTTTCTTCATTGCAGATCTTTGAGAAAAAGTAATTGCTCTTCAACATCTATAAGTTCCAACTCCAACACGATCCGCTAAGTAACACTAGCCATTGTTCTGAATTAAACAGATGATAGGTGGACCGGAAACCGAAAGACACTTTACACCAGCATAGAAACTCTACCGCCACTAGAAAAATGCTAAAACCTGAATGGTTCGTCTCTGGCTGCTGGGGTGAGAGCCCCGTGGCACGGTTTACTGCCATAATAAAACGGCTGGAACAGAACATTGACAGATGTTTCGATTCAGTGTGACAAGACTGTTGACTCCAGCAAAACGGCCCAGCTAGCAGTCTATGTTCAGATGGTGTTTGATGACTTTTCCACAAAAGAAGAGTCTTTGACCTTACTTCCACTGAAAAGATACTACACCGCTTTCACAAGTATTGTGACCTCCTGTCCAAGCTTGGGCAGGAATTCGCAGACAGATTCACTGATTTAGAGAAACTTGAGCCCTGTATGACCTTTATTGCCAACCACTTCATGAATGTGGACATAAGTGAGATTTCAAGACAGATGGCTGAACTATTCTGTGTCAATCCTGTGGAGATGGAGGTGATCCACCTCCAAAATGATGTCCAGCTAAACTCTCAGCAGCATTTACTGGCATTCACATTTCTGGTTTTCTTTGGGTCTACTTACCTTTCTGAAGCAGCTTTTTCTGACATTAATGTGATTAAATCTAAGTTCAGTACAAGACTGACCGATGAACATTTAAATGACTCCATAAGAATGAACCTAGGTGGATATACTCCGGCATACACCTCTCTTGTAGACTCCATGTAGTCCCAATCATCTCACTAACTGTAGAAAAGACTGAATACATACCACATGCATGTGAACTACGGATGATAGGGAAGGGATGTGATAGAAATTAAAAATAAAATAACTAATGAGACTGTTTTGGTTTCTATGACATTTATTTGAATTTAGTAGTGTGAGCTTGACACAGTAAATGTAATGCATACAGAAAAAATATGTACATACTGCTAAATTTAAGATGTTTAGATAAAAAAAACGAGTGTTTGATATCAACATTTTTTAAATGTTCACACAAAAGAAGCTTATTCAGCTGGTTTGGTTGGAGAATAGCCATGTTAATAAATGTTACTAATAATATAAAAAATTAGTAGCTCTCGGCCACTTTAATTTTTTAGTCATAGTAGCTCTCAAAGTAAAAAAGGTTGGAGACCCCTCATCTAGAAGGCTGTTTTCAAAATCATACAATGAAGTTTTTTTGTGTTAGTGGTAAAATCTCAATTCTAAGGACTGAATTCATGAGTATGAGATTTATGACGTCACATAACTTATCGTCCAGTTTGCAACATTAGATCTTGTGGAAAGTTTTAGATTTAGGTATATCTACTGTATGCAACAGTTTTTTTTTTTTTAACAGAGTTAAAATCCGAGTGTGGATGAGGTATCAGGGTTTTTCTGTATTTCACACAATATTAAAATGACCTAGAATCTCATTTAATCCCAAAGATGTGAGCTGTTGTGCAAATCCTTGCACACTATACTTTTATGCTCATGATGACTGGTTTTAAAGGAATGCACGGAAATCTAAAAGTTGACTCCAGGCCAAAGAGAAGTAAGTTAGCTTCCTTTATAGTCGCAGTACTTTTTTTACAAGAGGTTCAACAGGATGCTAAATTTTTATGGCAGACAGTCTGAAGACTGGGACAGACCAAACGCTCAGTAATCCTGTTCATGCTAGCTGCGGGGAATTGAGAGCAGGTCTGGAAACAGTGGCGAGTAGACAATAGTGGCACTGTGAGACAGACAGCTGGGTTTACATCCCCCTCTCTTTCCTCCCCCTCGCCAGCCCCCACCGAAGTGGCTTTGTTCCACCAGCTTAGACGGTGGCAGACCCAGGGCTTCCCCAAACCCTCTGACATCACTGCCCAGCTGATAGGAAGCACAAAGGATCCTGCAAAAAAAAAGGATGCCTTCTATTTATAATCCATGAATGAGCACCGTGCTACAACTGCCTCTGCCTTGGTCGTTTGTGCTGGACCTTCAGGCCAAACACTGAACTGCAAAACATAAAAAAGGAGCAAAATAAATGCCAAAAAAGGCTTTGTTGATCTCCAAAGGGAAACTCATATTGAAAACATCTGCAGCCTGAAGGGAAACTCTTTACATGGACACATGCTTACGTGCATCAGTGTGAAGTCCAGAGACTGCTTAAATATTTTACTCAAGTAGAAGAGCTTCTGTTTTTCAGAACATTTATCTGTAATGTACTTTGAGGAGGGCTGTGGAGGGGAAATGCATGTAACCCCAGGAATAAGACAAGGACATGTCCTTGAAAAAAAAAAATCACAAAATCTGTGAAGACAAAAAGTAGGACACATTTAATTTCTAATTAAATTCACAAGACAAGGTTGGAACATGCCAAAAAGTGATCAATAGATCCCCGAACACGGGTCAGGAGACTTGTCATGAAATTTGGGACAAATATTTATAGCTCCCTGAGGACGAATCTTATTGACATTGACAATCCCTTGACCTTTCTTTAACACCATCCACTAAAAGTTCTCTTTATTCATAGCAACATCTAATGGATGGATTGACACATCATGCTCCCCATTAGATGAATTGTGGTTGTTGTCATTTTAGTTTTCATCTGGTGCCAAGATTAGGTCCAACTTTTATTTTATATTAATCCTTTGCTTCATGAGCAAATAGCTGCAAATATAATGACATTCACATTCAGCTGCACCTTGTTGTTAATGCAAATTAGCCAATATTAGTTTGCTAAAAACCTCAAACTTTTTAACATTATACCTCCTCCATTGTCATTGTGTTTAGCTCAAAGCAGCACAGCCTCATAGCCCTGCCTGTTTGGCTGTACACTCTTACATTGAGTCTACACAGGAGGCGTTACAGTGATGCTTTTTTGTCATTTGTCTCACGCACACATGACCAAACATGCATGCTTCTTTCTCAATCAATTCAGCTGTCGACACAGGCTGTGCAACGGTGTGCATTTCATTTGCTCCATCATAAACGGGAACCAGCTGCTTGAAGCCTATATCCCTCAATATAGCATGCATATCTGCAGTGAAAGTGTTGGGCGCTGAGAACAGGCAACATGTTGGAATCAACACATTGTACCAGTTGAATGATTGAACAGAAGAAAAAGAAGCTCACATGTGAAGGTTTGACCTAATTATACTCTCACGTCTCTATGACAGTGAAAGATTTGTGTATATTTATTGACTTTTCTAGAGGACATCTTTTTAGTGTAAGGCCTTTAGTTTGAGTGTTATTGTTCACAACGTCTATCCATCTCAGATCTATCTAAAATAATCTAACCAAGGACCTGGAGTAGATTTTAACGCTTGATATATGTTTCCTTGTTGAGCATCAGGTGCTGAGCACTGGCAAAACACAGGTGACCCACACTCAATATTGTACCTGAACTCATCCTGTATTCACACAGAATGAAACTGAGCTGTTCATGACCTCTCCTGCAGAGAAATCAATGAAAGGTGAGGTGAGTATTCTTAGGGGCCACAAAAAAATCTAAGATTTCCAATATAATAAGGTAATATTATCAGAATAAAGTCACAATTGAGAAGAAAGTCCTAATATTATATGAATGTAGTGGTAATAAAACATATTTTTAAGAAATAAACAGCAAGGAGATCCTGTGCTTGCTGGAGTTCCATTCCTTCTGGATCCAAAACCAATCTCACTGTTTCTTGAGAAACTACAAACCCCTTTTTTTGCCTTGAAATGGCCCTAATACTTTGCCATGGGGTTAGAGCAGGGTTACATGTTATGTTGTTTCCTTAGTTATAGTATTCTAGGTGTGTAATAACAAATCTCTGCATCTCTGTTATCTCCATCACTCCATACATACCAAGAAGTCTGTCTCAGCATAACCACACACACATTTGAAGACTGGTTATTCCACTGCTCCCTTTCAGACAGCTGAATGAGGTTGGGTGGCACAGTTCCGTGAGGTTATACTCAGGGGTTTTGTTGCGAGGCCAGATGACATACAATAAACTGAGCCAGCTGCAGGGTTGTGTGTGCTCCAGATTTGAGGACTTGTAAAAAAAAAAAAAAAGATTTAAAAAAAAAAGGATGCGTCGGGAGATATTCATCCCTCCCTAAATGCAGCATATGAGGGTTGAGTATGAGGCTGGCTGAGGAGCAGTTCTGCTCATTCTAAATTACCTCACCAAAGGGAAGTGAGGAGTAGTCTAATCGATAAATCTCATATACTACTTCTGGCAGCAGTTAGAGAAGCACAACGAACAGGTACTCTAATGATCTATCCTGGGATTTCCAACAACTTCATTCTCAGTCAGTAGTCATCCACATCCATTTTATATGGACATATATGATATCCAGTCGAGCCCAATAGATGTATCTGATGGAGCCTGGCGGTCACACATGACTGTTTAATTCAAACGCCATCAATCTAAATGTTGACATCCATAAGTGATGGCAGGAAAAACTTATGAAATATCGTTTTTTATTTCAGGACAACCGGACTGACTGTTCCAATACCCTCAAAACTAATTTCTCTAAGGCACGAGTAGGAAATTACATCAGGGATCATATGTAAATTCAACATGAACTTATCCAACAAAGAAAAAAAACAAACCAATGTCTGATATTTAATAACTCAAATAATTGTTTTAATCACAATCATAAGTCTTTATAAAAGTCTGTATCTTTAATCCAAAATTGTTGCACTTAAAAAAATGTATAAGACCTCACGTTGTGTCAGTTACATTCACACCACAACTCTAAGCCTTTGTCCATCTCAGTTTATGGAACAGGTTAAATTTGCACATTTTCACATCTGTCAAAGGCGTTTCAGAGACTTGTTTGAGCACAGGGTCAGACAAAAACAAGCATATCTGGCATTTGAATTTAGATATTCCACTGAGATTTCCCTGTTTGTTTTTTGTGCCCTGTTGCGCTGATAATGGCTGATACATAAAGGCCTAGATCACACTGGGCTTTTGGAACTGTGGATATTTATTCATCACTATTTTTTTTGACACTGTTTTAAGTAGCATTAGCTGGACACTCGACATTAAAAAATGGCATCAAACATTATCTTGGGTTTACTGAACTGATTCTTCTCTATGCATCACAAATAATAACAGCCAATGTTGTTTTCTTTTGACCATAACCTGGATATTTTATCCGTAAATTAAAAAATACACTCAACAAGATAGGTGGCAGATCAGCATAACTGCTTGTATGGGTCATTTCAGTGGGAGGATTTGTAGGAAAATGTTTGTCAGCAGATAGACCATATCAGATATTATAATGCAGCATTGGTTCTGCTTCATAGGAGCATGGCCTTGCCTCTGACACGCAGCATGACTCTGAGACAATTAGCTTCATACTTTTTCAGTCTACCACATCATTATTACGTCTTAACACTTTATGGCTTCCAGACTTAAATAAATTCCACTCGCATGCTGGAACCGTCGTCATCTCAGTTTCACAGTACTCTAAGGCTCTCAGTCGTAGATGTGGAGGGAGAAAGGGGTCGTGGGATTGGACTGCAGGCACCAGACAGGACATTCAGTCAGGGGAGATTTAATTTTGATTAATGATGGCAATTAAACAGATGAAAAAAACAGATGCCTAATGAATCTATCAGCGCTCGCTAACAACACTACCACTGCCAAGGCCTATGTTAGGATTTCATTCTGTTCATCACCCTATTCAGCACTAATGGCCAGCACAGAATGTTATCAGACCTCCCAAATTAGCCCGGTCAGTGGGAGATACTAATTGGTAATAATTGCCATATGTTGTCTTAATTGAGCCTGATGAAAAATCGGTTTGTGTGCAAAAAAGAATTGGTTTTAATAGCGGACAATAAAAGTGATACCTTAGGGAAAGTGCACAGTAGATTCAATGCTTAACTCAATGTCATTGGCAATACGTCAGTGGCTCTTTGAACTGAAAAGTAGAGGAAGCAGAGAGATCCAGAGTCCTATCAATCATCAGAGAGGATTAATCCTTTCCCCAGGGGCTCTTGATGCAATGGGAAAACCGCACTATGTTTATGTCACAGATACAAATCAGCCATGTCTACTGCATGTGCTTTCCTCCCCACACAGACTGTGCCAGCTACAGGTCACCACACAGGGCCAGAAGTGACCTCACCTCCTCCTGAATGAGCCCACCAGAAACACCTCATTGGGGTCATCAGCATAGTTTAACAGTGATGTCAGTTGAACAGCAAATGGACTTTAAACTGATTTTATATTCCATGTCATTTCAATCCAACGTAAAACACAAATTGTTAAACTATGGTAATAATCTGCTGATTTTCCATGTGTTGCTTTTGCTACTCATTTTATAACATGCCTGTGCAATTACTGCACACTTTAACCCAGGTTAGTGTTCAGTAACAAATTGGTTTCTGTCTCCTTGTGAAATACATGGTCCTGCAAGCTCAGTCGCGAAGTCAGTACTTAAGGGTGTTATAACCCATTAGGAGTTTCGTTTATGTATTTATTTTTGGGTTGAGGTATAGCGTTACATGTAGAGCGAGGCGGTAGGGGACAACTGACACGCCATACAGAGGCTGGGGTTAACTCCCTTTTCAGAGGACAACCTGACACACTTAGCTGACAGAGAGTGGGGATCCAACAGCTGGAGGTGACGCCGAAAAGACCACAGGCTCGCTAGTGGAAGACATCAGGAAGTTCAGCTAAAAAGCGTGAGTAATCCATAACCTCCCAGATAGTCTGCCTGCACATAGGTAAGTGAACCATATGATGTAAGTAAAGTGCAAAAACCACAGGGATTGCATGGAAATGTTTTTGAATGTGAAGGAGCTAGCAATGAGAATAGGCATATCATTTAATAGTGGGCCAGGTACAATTCAGTTTGTCTCATAACAAGGGACATGCAGTGGCTAGAACTGGTACTGTTTAAACACGACTAGGTGAAAACCTACGGATGGAGCGTGTATGGTCAATGTGTGGAATTAAGGATATCATTTGAAACTGTTGTGAAATTGCAATAAACTACTCCTTTGCTCCCAAGTTCCGTATTTTAAACTGCTGAGTTCACTGTAAAGCTGTCTGTAGCGCCGTTACTCCCAGATAGGAAAAAGCAAAACTGAAGGAGTAGATGAAACAAATGTGCATTTTATCAACAAAAAGGTACTACAACAGTAAGACAAAAAGATCCCTGGTAAATGCAACAAAACTAAATCATGCTAGAGAACTAGTGACTGGCATTTTTGCTTTATAGCCTCACCTGCCTGGAACCTACCACCTGTGCTGGTAAGTATAAGGTGAGCTAAACAGAAAGACAAATAGAAACCACACTCAAGACAAGACCAAGTTTGGACTCTGGGTTACTGCTGACCTCACAATCCAATCTATCTGCAAAAATAGAGCAGATAAATGCAATAGGTTGACTAAAATGTAATCTAATGCAGCACACTTCACCCATTCTCTGTCACCTTGAGTCTGCCCAGCCCCTCCTTTCTCAGAGACCTAATAGTGCAAACCTGTTGTCACTCTCCCTGATCGACCTGCTGATCTGACCCCACATTCCTGGCAAAACAACCATCAAACAGAGCAACATTACAAACATAACAAAATAAACTGGTAACACATACTTGCTGTAAAACAATACAACATACAACTCAAAAAAGGTGATCTACATAATCTAATCGATAATCAAAATTCAAATAATATTTAAATGACCAAATGTTTAATGTAGGTAGACAGGGCCTATAGAAAAGGGGGGAGAAAACACCCTTTTCACACTGTCCTTGTAAATGTGTTAAACTTTTTCTGTTGACAGACAATGGAACAAGTATGAAACAATGACTGAAACATGCAATATTTTCCAAGCTGCTGCTCCATATTGTATTTGTTTGCTGGCAGGAAAAGTGCTTTCAGACATTTACATTCACACAGCATTCATGTCCACAACATTTCAGGTATACTCACTTACGTATATACTTGGTCCAATTCAGAGGCTGAAATTTATGACACCAAATTCAGATCTGAGAAAGTAATCTAGCCAGGGTAGCATTGATTCCAACTCTGGCCTCTCAGGTCACTAAACCTCAATTTATAAAAGTTCCAGACACACATCCTGCTGCAATTTATGGCCCAACATGTTCCAACCACTTCGTCCATTTTACAAGTGTGTAAAAGAAAGAGGTGCAGCAAGAGCTGTGAGAAAAGTGTATTTACTGTTTCTGCAAGGCCAACCACTGTGCTATAAATAAGCTGGTGAATTTATAAATTTACAGATATGTGAATATGAAAGTGTTCAAAGAAAATGCACCAAAAATAAAACAAAGACACATTATTCAATATACAACATGAACCACCTCAGGTGAATTGTAGTTTCTAAAAAGACTGGATCTAGTGGGCATTTACTTTTCTGGATCACACTATTGGAATCTATCATCTATAGTCAAATCTATAGTTGCATTATGTTTATTAGTGGTTCTTTCTTAATTGTGCATCATTAAATCATACACACTTATGTCCAACTTCTATCTATGGTCATTTTGCTATGGTGTTTGTATATAGCACATGATGACTAATTATTTGTAATAAAAAAACACACATCATTTAAGAACAGTAGGGCAAATACAATTAATAAAGTCACAGCTTTTATAAACTAACCCTTATGTGTTTGTTTTGTTCAAAAAATATTTACAAACTCAGACCTGTAACAAAATTTTGTTGACAGCATTACTCGATATGAAACAGAATTGATAAGCTTCGCTTATCTGACCAAATATATGAAATCAAAACAAATATATTTGTCAAAATCTGTGTGCTTTTGAAATAAAAGTCACTTTACAGTACAATTCTTTGGCACAGGTTTGACTGTATATAGTGTACTGTGGGTAATTAGCTTGTGCTCACAACTTATTTATCTTGTGTTCATAACACAATTTATCTTGAGTGAACAAGATATGTCATTTTACCATTCAGGACTTCAGGGGCCGTGTAGGTTTTTCCTTTGTGTGGAGTAAATGAATCAGGATTGTGAACATAGGCAAAACACTGTTTAACCAGACACAGGAAACAAAGACTTCATCAAAAGGAAATTAGATCTCATGATGTCATCAGAACAGACTTGTAATGGTGTAATGGAAAAACACTGCGGCAATGAGCTCATAAAAAGTTTGCATAGAAAGTAATTTGTAGATTCCATGCTTCCTATTCACAAACACAACTCATCTTTCCACCACAACGAGACTTCTACTCTTGACCAAGAAGCAGCTGGTAGCACTTGAGGTTACATACTCAAGAGCACCTCAACACCAGTTGCTGAAGAGTGGGGAAAATGTTAACCACCTATAACCAGTCTGGTGACTCACCTAAACTCCCCCCATCTACTTGTCAATGCTACCCCTCTAAACTGCATGCCTCTCCTTGGACAGTTTATTATTGTGACTGCTTCCCACACTTAATTTGTAGCAGTCACCCCTGAGTTTTGCCCTCCAGTTCTCAAAAGGGCCATTTTGTCAGGGCGGTTATGTGTCCCTGAGGGGAGGTTACACAGTGTTATGTTGTTTAAAGGTTCAATTTACCCAATGTGATGTCTAGAGAACTATCTCAATGGAAGTGAATGATACCGAGGCCCCAAGCAGGGGCTGTAGCAGAGGGTCCCTGAGCAGCCAGCAGTCAGAGTCTTGGAGGTCTGTGGAGGTCATTGTTCCCTGACAGGAGAGAAGATCTCACAGAATAGAGAAACCTTTGTGGCTCAGGCCAAGCCGCTGAACGGTTTGTTCTGTGGTGAGCCACAGGAATGAAAGAAGTCATGTAGCATTAAAATGAGGTGAGATCACCACCACTGCCACTCACTGTATGTTTATGGAAAGCAGTGTCCCATCTCACCACTGTTTAGTTCCAGTCTACCCATAAATCCTCGACACACCAGTATTTGACTTTGTACATTTAAAACTGATAACATCACTATTGGAGTGACATGGTGAATATCAACCATTTTCTGCCACATTTTACATGCTACATCACTGTCTTTAACAATGTAAGATTTAAAAAAAAAATTTCATAGGGATTAATTAGTGGCTCTTGATGGAAAAAAAAAATGTAGGGAACTTATTTCCATGAGTGTGTGAAATTTAGGGCAGGTTGATTGAGATGAGGACTGTTGGGCCTTGGTGGCCTTGGTGGCTCTATTGGGTGCCATTCTATTTCAGTTATATTTGTCCTAGTATGGAAAAAAAAAATATTTTAAAAAGCTTACACATTTTTTTATGTGAACCCAATCAGGTTCTTTAAAGAACTTGTTGAAAAATGGTTCTTTGAAGAACTTGTTGAAAAATAGTTCTTTGAAGAACCAAAATGTAAAAGGTTCTTTGCAGAACCTAAAAAGGTTCCCCTATGGCATTGCAGCGGAGAACCACTTTTGGTTCTAACTAGAACCTTTTCTTTAAGAGTGTGATTAACCCACAGAGTAATATCACCCAAATCAACTCAGCTATATGGACTGATGGAGCCGGAATCTAACCACCGACCTTAGTGGACAACTTGGCCTTGTGTGCCTGAAAAGTCTTGGCTCTTACCTGGTTAGTAATGAGCCTTTCACTGCAGTGTGTTGTGTTCCTCCTCCCAACCACCAGTGTCAAGGCCCCACTTACTGCTCCCCTGGGGATCTCAAGAATGGCCGCTATTTACAGGGGTCAATCCCAAAAATGTTTTAAATAACTGCCATCAGCTCGAGCCAACAGCTGTACAGTTACGGAGAGAAGCAGAGAACTGCTTTGTAATAATTGAGATTTTAGCTTGGACAGCTCCCTAATCTCTGGCAGAGTCTTCGTTCAACTTCACAACTTCTGAAGTTTGTGATACACACAGAGAGCTCGGCTATGTTGCAATGTTTTAAATTCATGTAAATACAAAAAAAGGCAAGAAGCCAAGATAGTGCTGCTGATGCTTTGAGCCACCAGCCTTTGTTTAGTCAGGTGAGCTGTGACAGCCTCTGAGCTTCTAAATTAATTTCCTGACAGGATTCAAAACTACATGAAACATGACAGTTTGTCTGAATAGCAGTAAGTTTAAAGGTAGGAGAGTCTTCCTTGTCACCAGAAGGTCATATGTTTAACAACACTGACATCGACAGCCTGGTGCACTGCTAAAATTTCTTTGATACCTACAATGCTGTGCCAATAAACAACTACCACATTATTTCTCAAACACCGGAAATCCTCTCCACTGTTTTTGCTATTGCAAACTATTGGTCATATAAGTTCAGATGCCTCATTCCACGTTAAAACCCACCTTTCAAGCAGCAGTAAATAGAAATAATAACTATCATTATCATTTCTACTACACAGTTGTACGTTGCAAACTATGAGGAAGATCCAGGTGCTTGTAGTGCACCAGTCTTTGAACTTGAGTGATCAAAGCCTGTGGGGAGGGCTTGAACTGCACAAACACAGTCCTTCATATTGTAAGCAGCAGCAGAAAAGGCTGAACATTTGGTTCTCTGCATTATTAAAAACAGCGCCTGTGACACAGAGGTAAAAGTTAGCGGTAATAGTAGCGGTGGCATGTCTAATGAATGGCTCCTTAAAGCTAACTGTATAGCCTCAGCTCATCCAGGCATCTTTAGAGAAGGTGTAAGGGGCAGGACGATGATTTAGAGGCACGGTGCTGAAAGTGAAGGAGACTTTTCAATTTTACAGCTTTAAACTCTATCATTCACCTCCTTTAACTACATATCCCAGTGTGCTACTTGTCTCCAAGCTTTTGTCTGGAGATCTCACCTATGTCAAGAATCTTTTCATAAGCACACTGCTCTCCTTCCCCACTCCACACCTGTCAGGGACAGTAAGAAAAATGCTTGTCATTCTTTCCACAAGCCGGTCACTCCCCCATGTCGTAAGAAAAGGCTGAATCAGTACACTTAGATGTATAATAAAGGGGTGGACAGGAAATAGGGGAGAAGGGGGGTCTCTGTGCAAAGGTAACAGTCCACGGGCACCACTAAAGCTCATGAGTTCACGTGTACGTATCATGTCCAGTCCATACACCTGGTAAAAACCAAAAATTAGCCATTTTACAGAGGGTTATGCACAACATCAGGAGAATATGTCCCCTTCTCACTCAGAAGGCGGTGCAGGTTCTGGTCCAGGCCTTGGTCATCTCACGCCTAGACTATTGTAACTCCCTCCTGGCAGGTCTACCTGCTAGTGCCATCCGACCTCTGCAGCTCATCCAGAATGCAGCAGCTCGACTGGTCTTTAACCTAAATTCAGTCACACTACTCCGCTCCTCCGCTCCCTTCACTGGTTACCAGTGGCTGCCCGCATCCGTTTCAAAACATTAGTACTTGCGTACCGTGCTGCAAACGGATCGGGTCCAGTCTACATCCAGTACATGGTCAAACGCTACACCCCAGCCCATTCACTCCGCTCTGCATCTGCCAATAGGCTCGCTGCTCCCTCACTGCGAGCTAAACACTCAACAGAATCACGACTGTTTGCAGAAAGTCTACACATCTTCCGCTGCGGACTAAAAACAGACCTCTTCCGACTATACCTTGAATTCAAGTTTAAACTAACAATTTAGTAGCACTTAAATGGCACTTAAAGGAGGCAAAAAAGGCAAAAAAGGCAAAAAAGGAATGTGTTAAGTGTAATCTTAAATGTAAAGATGGTGTCTCCCTCCCAAACAGGATTGGAGCTGGTTCCACAGGAGAGGAGCCTGGTAGCTGAAAGCGCTACCTCCTAACTAAAGCAACAGGAGAACGTCCAAACCTAGTTTAAGGACTGTGTATGGTCAGAGGTGGAAACTGACAATGTAGCTAAAAAACATTGCTGTGAAATAGATGTAAACCAACCCGATGCAATGTAGCTGTCACTTTAAATTACAAGTATAGTAAAGGAATGTAGCTAAGATTTTTCTTGGACTGGGGCCTTTAAAATAAATGAAATTGCTGAAGGGGTCTGACAGGTCAGTAAATGTAATAATAAAGGTGCTAAGTGCCACCACTGCCTATGAAAACCCCTGATGATGTGTGGAAACAGTTTGCATAGATTGACTGATTCAAGAGCAACGGGCTGTGAAGAAACTGCAACACTGGGTGAATGAGAAGTAAACTGCATTTAGATATAAGCTGTGTATAAATGCAGCCATTTACCTTCATTATTTGTTCAAATATGAGCAGCAGGAATTGCAGTTGCAGTCTCCAGTGTCTGATTATAATCACCGCTCACACAGCAGGTACCTTCTTCAATTTCATCTTCCAACAAACCAGGAGCTAAAGGTAAAGGCACCATACTTTTTTATCCACCCATGAGCTGTCAGTGTAATAGCCAGTTTATTGGTGGAAAAGGCAAGATGAATATGTAAATATCATTGTGTGTTCTTGGCTAAACTGTCACCAAAACTGTTACAGATACATTCATGCTTTAATTCTGATTATTAGACATCAAACTCCAACATAACTGGCTCTAAACTCTAACTTAAAACAGAGAGCAGCAAGAATTAATGCACAGTTTAATTATGTTTGCCATATATTTTGGAATCACCTATTTCACCTCAGAAATGTGAAAACTAGAATTGCACTCAGTAAAGTGCATACCTCCACCAAGGCCCAATGGCCTTAGTCGTATAGCTAAGGCCATATTGAGTTTCTCAGCAACACATTAGTGATAGTTACAGGTTTCTATTTGTTACAGCAGCTGAAAAAAGCCTACACCCCTTATCAAACCACATTTAAATCATTCAAATCCAGATTTTTTGGGGATCTTGAAATTGCACACACTCATCGATACCATCTACACCCATGGTTCAGGTCCGCACCAAAATAATGAATTCTTTACTGACTCATACCACAGCCTTCCATCATGTTTCATGGTGATTCCATTAACCAGATATTAATCTGAAGTGTGACATTTAGCATCTTAAATTGTACAGTAAGCTGTACTAGTTTTGTCATATACATATATTTGAAATGTGTGTGTCAGTCGGTTTTGGGAGACACATGAAGGGTCCAGAGAAATGTATTACTAAAGCTGAAGAGAGACTTTTTCCCTTCTTCTTCTTAGAGAAACATGGGGGTTATCTCATCCCATATAAAAAGGCAGTTACAGCCTGAACAGGAGTAAAAGAAGATGTGCAGACAGGGTCGGAAAAGTTGGTGACTCATTTTTCTGCTTCAATAGAGACATATAGGATCTTAATTTTAAAGATGGGCTTCACACATCTGCAGGTTATTAAACACACAGCCGTGCCGCCAGGGAGCCACAGTCAGAAGGCCAAGTTTAAATTAGATGACTTAAGCCACTGAACGTGATTTACATCCCTATACGTGAAATGCAATAAGCATTCATCTCACAAAACAGAAACATCTGTGCGGGAGTCCCTTCGGCGCTAAGCTTGGCTCATAAATTGAAGGTTCAGTATAGAAGGTGTGATAATGAGAAACATATAGAGATTTTCTTCTTTGATAAGGCCTATTTTGTATTGCTCCACAAATGTCAGTCAGTGGGGGAAACGCTTGTGCTTAGAGCAGCTCTAGCCGTTGACAAGGAAAACACAACCCCGGTGAGAGGCCCCGGTGCCACACAGGATACTGCCTCCAGCAATGAAAGAAAGCCTCCTGTAAGTCCAGACCATCCAGAGACGGACCCAAACTCTCTGGATCTGAAAGGGATGAATGTTGTGAGGGTTATACAACCGTCCAAAGAATACAGACTTTGTGAGAACATCGCTGCCACCAGCATGCAGAGGAATGTACTGTACATTATGGTTTTAGGAGCAGAACAGTAGACTGGTTCAGAACCCTGAGAGCGAATACACAGAGCCATTGTGAAGATTTTATTCTCTTATTCTCTGCATGTTATTTTCTGGCACTATACAAACTAGTTCGTGCTCATGTGGGAGGAGACACAGGGCTGAAACTGTGTTTATGTTTATGCTGGTTAGGTGGTGCAGTGTTAGGCAGTTTGTTGGTTGGTTGGTTGGTTGGTTGGTTTGTTTGTTTGTTTGTTTATTTATTTGTTTGTTTGTAAGCAAGATTACTCACAAACTGCAAGACGGATGTCCACGAAGCTTCGGTGACTCTTTGACATGGACATATTGCCCAAGTCTCTGTACTGCCCACTTGTTGCTTACAATGATGCAATGTGAATATAACTTGAGAAACCTAGATAGTCTCGTGCGAGGGAAATGTTTGTGGCTGCAGGGGTCAGCAATTTCCACACTGTCGTGAGAAGTCTTGTGTGTGACTTTATTTCCTCAATGATTGAATGAATAAAAAGGTAAATCATCTTGGTTTTATCAAATATTAGATTTAGCCCTACACACTACCAATCCCTACTGTGGAGACATTGGTATAGATGCTTTTATATTAATTATTAATTTATATATATATACATACATACATACATCTATACATATATGTTGTGTTGTATTTTTTTTATGTATTCATTTTATCATTGCGGGGGAATTTTTATTTCATAATTTCACAGATTTTCCTGTAGTTAATGGATTTTGAGAAAAAAACTCTGGGATATAATTGAATTCTAGGGGACCATTAGGCCTTGGCGGAGATATGAATAAAGTCGTTAAATCCCAATAAGACTATCATTATTATCATAATATTTGTGACTTAACATCGGCGCATGCCGCCCAATCTCTCTGAATCAGAAAAAATTATTGTGGCAGGCATGGCTGTCATTTTAACGCTACACATTTTCGTCTTGAGCTGCAAATTGATTTGTGCATCAAAATACTTTTTTTGGCCAAGCTTGCCACCCTGTGGCAAGTCGGTAACGCCGGACTGTCGGTTGATTGCGAGTGAAAAGCTTACACAGTGTTTCATTTTGGATCTGCAGAAGCTCACAGTTCAGACTGTAGAGTCTGTTTCTATTCACATAAATATTCTGCTCTAAGATTTTTTTTGTGTTGCACAGCTAAGCTGTTCTTTGTCCAAGGAACATGAGGCTGGCTTCTGTCTGTCAAACTCAATCATGTCCTCAGTGTCAAGAGCTGAGCATAACCATTTATGAGCACAGCTGAGAGTGGGTGGGTTATTTCATCGATGGAATATTAGATCTTCAGCCTGAAGATCCATTACGGTTTATCATAAAAAGGGGGAGGAAATAATGGCAATATCATTCATATTGATTGTTCCAGTTTTTTTTCATCCTAAAGAAACAATAACAAACATTTTATATGAAGAACATATGAAAGTCATGATGTAACCTTTTGGATAGAAACTCTACTGTCTACTGAGCTATTTTACATCATTCCTCGCACATTTTTCAGTATATACTGAAGCATATCATCACATAAGGGATCACACTATTTTTAAGAGATACATTTCTCATGCCATTGTCTGGACTTGGGGCCTGTGAGTCAGATGGGGATCACGCCAGAGGTTCCTCTCTGTGGAAAACTTCTTTACAACATGTGTTTGTCCATGGATCTGTGGAGGACAACAAGTACTGAACAGAGGGCTAACCTGAACCTCTCTCCTCTGAATCACATTGACTGACATTCAGCTGCTGTTAGCCTCTGATTTACCTTTAAAGTTAAAGGTACAGTTAAGGGAAATTTAAATAATAATATAAGCAGCAATATAATAAACCAATCAATTCCCTATTTTTGATTGACTTGTTGTATCACTATTTAAAGTAAAATTAAAGTTGTGTGCTCACAAATAAGGTAGTCTGATTTCAACAAGAGGGATTATGTCATTATATAATAATTGCCTCCGCTAAGAAGGTTGCATGTTTGTTTGTTGATTTATTTGTCAACTGATTTCTACCTGGTGGAGGTAAGGGGGCTAGGCCTGGAAACAACCTACTGAATTTTGATGCAGATGCAGATGATCCAGGATTTTATTTATACCTTCTTTATGTTTTATCACAAATAAAATATTTTGGTTGTCAGACCACTTCCTTTTATTTATTATTATTTTATTTTCTATTACTACATTGTTCATCTTTGGCAGAGGTATGTGCTCCACAGTGCCATTCTACTTTTCCATTTGTTTTCTATGACTGTAAAGCTCCGGAGAGTGTTCGTACAGTTGGGTCCAGAGTTTCTCTGGTCAACAAGAGCCCCGGAGCGTTCAGGTGAGGGTTGGTGCAGTAACATAATAGTTCCACTGCAGAGATCACGTGTTTTTCTTTGCAGCACATTAACACCGGCATTGGCCCTTATCACCGAAATCTCTTTTGACATCTTCCTCAGTGTTTTGTATGTATGTGGCACCAATTTTTCATTCTCAGATATTAGTTTTTGGGGGTTTTGTGTCTGTTATGTGTTAGAAACATCATCAAAGGGCCCACTCTGCTGTGAATCCTTCAAATAATCGCCACACATCAGCTCATTGACATTATCCGGAGTTGGTTCTCTTTAGCCATTACCAGTGCCAATTTTGAAGAACTTCTTGACTAATCTCTTCTTTTAATTCATCCATCTTAGTTTCCAGATGTAAAAAAGGACAAGATATGCTAAGGTTAATGTTCAAAACCAGTGTAATACATGAGGAACATCATTGAATTTCTAACAAAATGGTGTCAAGCTTGAAGCTATCAGGACCAACTCTGTGGATGAGCCTCCTTGTTATAAATGAAAAATTGGTCCCACTGAGCATCTTCAGACAGCTGCTTCATCATTCCAGTACCCAGGAGATGTGCTGCCTACATCCAACTCTAGCTGACCTCCCTCTCTGAAACCCATCACAGTGTTGCCCGATGCAGTCCAGCCCACAGAAACTGACTGTTGGAAAGCTGCAAGACCACCAGTGGTTTCTTACCCATGCATCTGTGCAGTAATCTGGTCTGGGGTGTGGTGTGATAGCTGGGATCTCTGGGGAATCACCAAGTCCTGGCAGGGATATTTCACAGCTTCTCCATGTCAATGGAGGTGAACCCTAACATGACCCTGGTCCTCTTCACCATCTGGTTCAACAGACCAGCTACATGCTTCCATCTTGAGGTGATCACATGGTGACTCACGTGCATGACACAGACCATTGACATCTGAGGGGGGTTTTCTCAGAATCAGAATCAGAATCAGAATTCTTTTAATTGCCAAGTATATTTACACATACAGGAAATTGCCTTGGTGTGGTTGGTGCATTTGGACATAAAAACAACAATCGGACATAAAACAACAATATATACAGTAAGAACAATAAGTTATGGGCACGTTCTCTATCTGAAGTGGCATTTTTTGGTATCAGGGTGGCCCAAACAGGAAATTCTGCAGTGGTTAGGTGATCCTGTACCACACTGAGCCAAACTAGGGCCAAGAGGGAAAGATGTCATGGAAACATGAGGAAAACCTAAATAAATACGGAACATAACAGCCACCCTGCCACAGCCACCCACCAACCTCAACTGCAGGAGCTGTCCATTCATGGGCCTCATGTTAATGATGGGTTAGAGAACACGGACGGGTGATTCATGAACATGGCCAATTTCACAGAGCATGTTAAAATCACTGTATGCTGACGTACTGCATTTCTGTAGACCTTACAATGACCACAATGAAAAGCTAATTCTATAATTGAAAGAAAAGTGCAAGTTGAGGAGGACATGCTCTTTGAAATTTTAAATACCACTTCATACGTCAGCTGGAAATATTACGGTCCAGTTCCAAGTGCGGGCCAATGGAGAAAGTTCAGAAGCAGCCCAAGCACTGAGCAACACAGCAGGTAGAGAGTCGCAGAGCCCAGAACGCCACTCACTAATTCATCCGAGTAGTAAAGCATCTGCTGGCCCTGAGACGAATGGACCAGAGAACACACAGTGCGTTGTGTCTTTCCAAGCACCAATAAAAGAAATAACAATACGTGATTGTGTGCAGAGTGATATAAGATGAACATAAGAACTGAGCATAGGCCAGTATATCTCTTCCAAGACAGATACCAAGGGGAATGAGATAGTAAAACTCAATATTTGTAGCCTTTGAAAAGACAACTTCTATCCCAAAAAACTTTATTAGACAATTTTTCAAAGAGGTAATAGCAAACCTCTCAAAGCATATAAAATTAGTTGGAAGACATTGTATACTAGGTCTATTAATTATTATTATTGCTGGTCCAATGATAAGATAAGTGAGAGTGCAACTATTTTTCCCTTTGGGAACTCAATCTATTGATCTCCTTTCTAAGAAAAATAAAAATTCAAGGTAAAAAAAATATCAAACCCAAAAGCGAACTATATCGATTTTGCATGGCACTGCTATAACATGTCAAAGCAACAGAGAGGATAAAGAAAAGGATCGAAATCAATTCAGCAATGCCAGAGATATCATATTTTTTATTTGGCACGTATTTCTATCCTTGTCAAAACCTACACCTCATTACCTTGAGATTGGGTTGTGTTTCGCTGGTGCCAGTAGATGGAATAGGTCGTGCTTCGAAAATGATATGTCATTTAGATGTTGAAAAAATTAATCATTCAACCAGTCCAGTTATAGCCTGAACATTTAGGCATCTCCACCAAGACGAGTATGTTTTCACAACTGTCCATTTGTTTGTTGATTGGTTGGTTTGTTTGTTTTTGAAGAAAGATTAGGAAAAATCTACAGGACGGATTACCACACAACTTGGGGGCATGAGGCAGTATTGTTCAGGGAAGAAATTATTATTATTATTATTTAAGAAATTTAGTGCAGATCCAGATCAGGGGGCGGATCCCATTTCTTTCACTTTCTTTAACATTGCAAGATGATTTATGCATCTTGATGAAAATAATCTGGCATGTTCAGGGGACTGATTCATGAGTATGTGCATTTCTGTGCAGATCCAGATAAAAAGTCTGCATATAGTTTAATGTTAATGTGGCTTCATATGAGGACTGTTGGGCCTTGGTGGAAGTATATGCTTTACTGAGTACCATTAAATTTATATTTATTTTGCTACTGGCTAAAAAAATGGCAAAAGGGAAAAGGGAACTTGCAGATGACTAAGCTAAGTTCCCAGTAATATCATAAATATTATTTTATTATTCCTTTGTTGATAACAACTATGTTAAGCTTTGCATATCTAACAGTTAATTAACCAGACATCATTGACATTTTTTGACGCAACATGACATTTACATTTTTAAAAAATACATGTGCTTAACCTATAAAATGTACACGTATTCTTGAATTGATTAAATACAAATGTAGCCAAGTAAATACTTACTTTGGAAAAAGATGGATTGGTAAAAGCACGAGGTAAAGGTACACAGTGACAGGAGTTAGTCTTGATGGAACTAGTTGCCGTATTTCTCCCCCTGCATGGGGGATACGCTCCATGCAGTGTGCTGCAGCGTAAATGAACTCAGCAGGGAGATGTCTTAGACCACCCACTGTTTTCTGTGAGATTGGATCTTCTGTATCTAAGTGGGGAAACATAAAATGTCTCCACGTAGACCTCCTCACCAACACTGGGCTGTGACCATGGTTTGCAAACTGTAGAGGATGAGGAGAAGTGGAAAGAAATTATATCATCAAGTGGAAAAAAGATAAAGGTTGCCTCCCTCTATGCCCTTTTGTACTAGGGTATATGGTGACCATGCTGAGGTGGTGACAGGGAGGCCAGGAGAGGAGGATGGATAGATGGATGGATAGATGGATGGATAGATGGAAGAAAATACATGTCGGACGACTTTTATCATTCTCCTCACCCGTTAGCATTCTACCAGGTCTCCCCCCCTGTGGCTCTAACAGTACACACAGGGTACATACAGAATCACATATTGAGACAGTGGGTGTTTCAACCTATAGAAATACAAAAGACAAACAAGAGCACTGTCAATCATACATGAGGCAATAAAGACACAAGAAAATAAACTATACTGAATTCACTCATAGCTGTATTGCTGTGTCAGTGGAAACTGAGACAAGCCTGCCCTCTACTGATCAACAAAACACAGAGCCACATCTTTACAATTCATTAGAGAGATCAAAATTAAGTATTTTCATCTGTTCCATACTTCAACTATAGATAAAGTAATAAAGAGTCAATTTTCATCTATCAGTTAATGAACAGTTTGTTAAGAAAATGGAGTTCATGTGCTGGTTCATGTCAGGTGATAATAAACAGCATCAACCTTGTAATGAGAACTCAGAATTACACAGATACGTAAATGTCCGCTCTACCACCTGAACCACAGCTGCCAAGATGCAGTTATTGTGTTAACCTATGCACAAGGGTATAATCAGGTTGTGGAGGAGTATTCAGGCCTGCTGGTCCTATAAACACCATGTCCTAGTTTCAGAAACCTGGATAAGACTGCATCATTGTTTCGTTAAACCTGGGTACTCTGATATAAACTGGGATACTTTGTCCTACTGTGTAAACATCTTATTGAGATCTTCTGCCTTTATCGACTACTCCTGTCTAAAAAAACAGAAACATGATAAATAATGTGATGATTAACAAGATCAACTATAGGGGAAATCACAAGTCCTCAAACCTAAACAACCATATAGGGTGCTCCACCATAGCAGTAGCATGCCAGCAGATGTACCAGACGCCGTCATGTTGTCATGGTGAAAAATCATATGTCCCAGTATCTTAGTAGAAGAGTCAGGGTTTGATTAGGTTAGTCTGGTTCAGCCACTTTATGGTCAAAGTCATGTCTGAAGGAGGTTTACATTTTGTTTAGAGTAAGGTCCAGCTGTATCAAGTGGAAGGGGCAAATTAGCCGATGTAAAGTAAAATGGTGAGCATGGTATACATGCTAAACATTAGCATGTTAACATAGTCATTGTAATCATTAGCATACTGATGTTATAGCTCAAAGCCCCTGCTGATGCAACATATAGTTGCTGTTAGCGTAGACCCTTGGTTTCTGCTTCCCAAGCAGAAACTTAGCCTTAGTTTTATCATCAGTTCCATGGTCACCTCTATACACAAAAAATTCCACTTTGATCTGAATGGCAGCTCTCAGGCTGTGTCAAAATTACCATTCACTAACCCCTACTCACTATATAGGGACGATGAAGAGCACTATACAGTATATGAGCTCATCAGCAAAAGAAAAAAAACACTTTCAAGTTTTTCTCCGGGCCGGTTTTTAAGTCATTGTCACAGGATCATGACGTACAATGACAATAACGTCGGTCGGTGGAAAATCTCATAATACATTTTAAACATTTATTTTACACTTAACAGGATTACAATGCATAATGATATATATTGCTCAGTTAGTGTCAATCGGTTGTACACTACTTTTTACAATAAACTGTGGGATACACTGGGAGTTTCACTCAGGTAGAAAAAAATTCATTGACAATATGGACAGCACTACAAAATGGCAAATTCACTATATAGCAGACTAGACTGATTTCAGTCACAGCCTGAGTCAACATTGTCGTCACCATGTGTGAAAAAGGCTTTATCTCCAACATACTTTCCATACTAACATAAACCCACTTAAATAAAGATGAGATGTGGCAGTTTAATGAAGTATTTTTATTTCAATTGGAAAGTACTCCTCAAAGCTTGAGAAACTAAAAGAATGTTTAACTGTACAAAATACCTATGGTCTGGACTGTATATAAACCATATTTTTGCAATTGACCCCTTCTCTTCATGGGGTCTGCACCCTAGGAAAGCCTCTCTTAATTCTTTTTCCAGCTTGTAGTTCAAGGCAGCGTAGACCTGGATCAGTGGTGAACTGGAGGGCACATCTCACAAAGATCTGCCTGTGTATACAACAATAGCCTCATTCATAAAAACAGCAGGTAATGTTTCCTCGCCCTTAAGACCAACTCATCGTAATCCTAAGTGGCTGTCACTGGTCATTTCCTTGATTCCAACGGTGCTGACTACTTCAGATGATCTCTGTCTTTGAAGCTTTGGATTCAACAGAGTTTCCAACTTGCCCAGGAAGAATCCAAGAAATGAGTCTTTGTTAAGGCTTTTTCCTGGTTCAGTGTAAGTAAAGATTTCTTTCCATATCACATGGAGAAGAAAATGACCTCAAAGATTTTCAAGTTTCACAATGCTGAAGCTACATTTCCTAAAACACTAAAACCTAGGATATTGACGTTTGATTCAACAGCAACAATAAGTTGCTTTTTTAAAGTTTGATGTTACGAGAACATCCAAATATATAAACCATTCAACATATTTTACAATGGATGTAATTTCCATTCATGCTCACTGGCACGGAATACGATTTGCAGCCTGATCTTCAATCATACACACAGGAGGAAGGCTGTCAGTGGGACCCTGAAAGAACTTTACCAGATGTGTGTGTGTGTGTGTAAGACATTAGCTCGTAGCAGTTTCAGGGGATTGAACCACTGCTATCAGGATGACATAAGAAGGACTCAGGGATGCATAGCCATTATTACTAACTGGCATTAGTCTGCAAACATCTTGGATAAGCTCTAGAAGACCTTTTTTCTACTAAAAGAGAGCATTTTACATTTTAGGTCCTCTTCATTCGCTTCCAGTAAATTTTGTTGTTGTCTTTTAAGGCCCTATCAGGATGTGCATCTAAGTAAATTTCAGATCTTTTGACACCATATGTGCCCAGCTGTAATCTGAAGTCCTCAGTGAAGTGAACCTTTTGAAACAGTGTTTCAAAAGGTGCTATATAAATAAAGTTTAAAATTATTATTATTGAGGTTTAGGACACAAATGCAAAGACAAGCCAAGAGAAATACAAATTACTTTTTTGTCATTCAGTGAGATTGTTCGGTGGGTTGGAGTAGAGGGGCTGGAAATGGTGGTGTGAAGCAGGCAGCTGAGCAGGGCTGAGGGGCTGAGTAGAGTGGATAACTATCCACAAGGTTACGTTTATTTTGTTGACCTGCCTACTTGAAGTGACTGAAGTGCAGATCACTCCAGATTCAAACAAACTGAACTGACACTCTTTTTTAAACAAACAAGTGAAAATATTCAAGGCACAATGCACCCCTATGTTACGAAATCTCAGGACGGCAAGATTTAAATGGATGAATTACTGAAACAAATTGCAATTGTAATTAACTCAAAAACTGCAATCAGCAACGAAATCCAAGTCACGTGCCAGTTTGAGTATGATGCTCAGCCTGGACCCTGTTCTCTTCTGCTATTAGAATTAAAAAGATGCAAGAAGACTCTCTCTGCTGCAGTAGAATGAGACTGACAGTTAAAGATAACCCAAACGTGTCACAGACGCTTTTTAATTCATTGGTAGACGAGTGAAGAACGTGACAAGCAAAGTTGAAACCCTACAGAATAAAGCTGAAATCCTGGACAAAAAAAACAATGCAACGACCTGGACTGTCAGAGACGGAGCAGACAGACCAAAGAGACACAGCTGGTTTCTTGCAAGGAGTTTCCACTTTTGTATCTATAATAAAAGAAGTGTTAAACTCAAGCACTAACAAAAGAGAGCTGAGCAGCACTAATTGCCCTGAAAAACTTCTTATTCTTGGTATAACAGTCTAGATGCATTGGTGGAGTATTGCTGCCCCCCTTAGTCTGATCATCAGCATTACATCAGTCATATTCTCTGTTAGCCTGCTGCCTAGAGTCAACTATTGGACAAAGAGCCAGACTGTGAGTATGAGCTGCTGCATCAGGAAGCTTCTCTGGAGCTTAAATCAGACACAAAAAAATGTACCCCTTTTACAATTCAGATCTGAGTTAGAGTTTGGCCAAAGTATTAATCCATCAAACACTGGCACAACTAAAGGGAGTAATCCCCTAGCAAACCAGAAAGCAAAGCAAGGGGAGGACCAAGTTAGTCATGGGTGATTTGAACTATCTGTTGGAGCAAAAATGAAGACTTAACACAAGACCTCAGTGGTTTAAACTTGGCTGTTGACATATGGGACAGAGTTACTTCTTTCCAGGCACTGATGGGATGGTGGGTGAAGACACAGTCTCATACTCACATTCTCAGGATGGAGGTAGATGTGGACACATTTTACAGGAAGTGATAGGAAGATGTTGGAGCACAGCAGGCAGAGGAAATTAAAAAATCATCCGTCTGGTTACTCGCGATGCATCTCGTCTTGAAGCTACTGAAAGGCATCCATTGAGCAGTATGTGCAGTCAGAGTCCATCATTTGTTTGGAAATGCATATAGAGACACCCCCCTCCAAAATATCAAAGTCTTTATAGGCAATGTACAGTAAGAGCAACTGTGTCAGTGAATGTGAAGGATACAAAGTTGGAGGAATTCATTGCCCCCTCACTCAAAAGCACCTGACAGGACAGACTCACCCCAGTTACAGATTCTTCTCCACCATCCACAACATCTTCAGATGTCCACATTATTGAAGTGACATGTAATATTCATGTTGAACCTCCACACAAAAAATTGGAACTCAGCCCAAAAGCGGAAGTTTTGACTCCCAGTTCCGAGCCATCATAAGTGTGACTGTTGTCTACTGTGGTGGTTTGAGTTTTCTCCCAGCGATCCGGTTCCCTTCCAGTTATTTGAAAATACCTGAAATAATTCAACTTTAACTGAAATTTTGCTGTTAATCTAATGCACTCAAGTATAAAATACAATTAAAACTCAATGCATCAACATTCAAACTCTTGTTACTGTCAGAGCTGCATTTCTCCAGTGTTTTGGTTTCATTTATGAACCAAGAAGCACATGGGGTTCAGTGATGTTAACATTGACAATCTGTTAAATTGAGATATGTAAAGACAGGCACAAAAAGGCCTAAAACTACTTCAACAGAAACAAAGTCTTGTTAACTGTATTCTCAGTTTACAACAATGCAAAATTCTAAATATAATAATAACATCTTCTCTGAAAAGATATAGATTCTCATCGGAGGGAATGATAAACCTTTGTCAGCTGCTGGAGCCAAATATAACCAACCTGACACATAGGTGCAATGCTCTCACAGTACCACAGACTGTCTGCATCACTCTACATTTACTTGTTACCTGTTTACTCTGGGTGATGCCGAGACACTCAGCAAAAACACTGTACACAATGAACATTTAACACATACATGTCTTTTCTTTAGTTTAAATTATTTTTGTTCTTTATGGTATTCTACTTACTTTCATTTAGTATTGGACTTGTTTACAAACCTCATTGTGCATTTGTATACTGATATCAATATACAGTAGGAATTGAACTAAAGTGTTGTACCTGTTGTATTCTTAAGATATGAAAATCAGCCTATACTTCTGTGGAGTATATTTTTATGTCAATCGTTTATTTACTCCCAGGTGCACCTGAAGCCACCAGGGTTACACCTGAAATAATAAGTCTGAAACTGTCATACTCACAATGAAAATACATGTAAATTACATATTGATGTAATGGAAACACAGATGAAATTATAGTCAGATCTACTCTTGCCCTAATGATAGGACAGTTTTACTATAATTTCATTGACTTATACACATTCACACAATCAGAGATTTTTTTACCAGCTGTCCTTCCTGCATTTAGCAGCTGTAACTGTGTTCCTTTAAGTCTGGATAATGTGTTTGTATGCCTCGTATTTTTCTGATATAATAATTGGATCCCTGTTGTGAAATATGTGGCTCTGCTGCCGGGACACTGGTCATAAACAGTAAACAACACCCTTTTTATGTGCGTGCGCTCATATCTAGAGTTGGAAAACCTGGGTTGACTTATCGAGTTGATAACCAGCGTTGTTGGTTTAAGTATAGCTGGATATCAGACAGATATCCTGGGTATGTTGAACTTGCTTCATACAGGCCCCCAGTATGCACATGATCAAAACAACAAACTATTCTGTGCTGTTTCACATTGATAGTTACATATTGAACCACAGCAGGAGAGGCTGGGCTAGGTCCAAGATCCATGACAGAATATCTGTGTCTGTAATTACTCAATGTCATAGCTTGAACACTAAATTGAACAAAACCCTCACTAACAATATAAATCTGCATTACTCTAACTGTGTGTGTGTGTGTGTGTGTGTGTGTGTGTGTTTTTTTATTATACACTCTCATCCCTGTAATATTACACAATCAATCCAGTCAGTTGTGCAGACCAAACCGAAACAGGACCATAGACATCTGGTTTTGGAGGCAACACAAAAACCTGTCAGAACACTTGGCTGTTTAAGGCAAGGAGCAAAGAGAGTTTTTGCTAAAACAATAATATAAAGAAAAAAGAAAATCTCACTTCTTAGCAAGACATGTCGGCCTGTTTCTAGTTTTACAACCAGTCTATCTCAGAATTAATTTGTGACTGCATTGGGAAATCATGGAAAGGGTGTTCCATACTTTTATTCTAGTCCAAACTATTGTTTTTTTGGCTGTTGTAAAGGAGAAAGATACTTACCAAATGTATGAAAGGACATTTGAGTAGTTCGCTGATCAGAAGCCGAGATCTGACACCAGTGACTCTGAGAATCTACAGTACGTAGATTCTGTTTTTAGAGAATTTAAAATAACAAAGAGAATATATATAAAAAAAATATCTGAAATCTCTTATTTATAAAAGTATTCAGACTCTTTGCTGTGTCACTCCAAACTGTTGTCAGTTGCATTCTGTTTGCGTTTGCGATTGTCTCGACCATGACCGGAGTCCGCCTGTGGCAAACTGAATAAAGACACATGCTTGTGTATAAAAGGTCCCACACCTCCCTACACTGTGTGTCAGGAGAAAAAATAACTCATGAAGTTCAAGGAACTCTCTGCAGGCCGCTGTGATAAAAAATAGATCATGCATCTCCTGCCAAAAATGTCATGTGCATGCTGAGTTACAACATTTGGATGTTTGAATGGTTAAAAACGCTGGAAGTTTGCAGGACAATGAGAGAATGAGGAAAAAGATTTCTAAACTTTCTAAAAACATACAACATTCTCTTTGTCCTTGTGGGATTCAAAGTATATATTTTTGGAGTATGCAAAGCAACAAAGGACTGCCCAAACTCTTTTACAGGTCACAATTACTGTTTGGTTTTTAAAACATGTTTTTCAATATCATGAAATAAAAAGCACCAGCACATTAACATTTGAAGAAAGTCTCATGTTTTAATGTGTTTGCTGCTGGGGTTGTATTCCCTTCTTTTCACTTAAAAAAAAATCAACAAAACAAAACATGGAATTTGGCCAGGGGTGGCCAAACGTTTGCATACAACTGTACATCACATTGACATATCCTTTATTCGGTTTGAATAATAATGAGGCACAGTGTGGCATTTCCTACAAGTCAATATCATACAGCAATAAATCAGCTTCAATCGTTTCCAAGTTTGAGCTATAGGAGGCGAAAAACACACAAATGTGTATGTGACATGAAGCAGATGTGGATGAACTGCGAAGCCCTTTAGTTTTGTTCGCCAGCTGTGAATAAATCTGAAATCCCAACCCACATTACATTTCACAAGACACAGCATGGATAAACATCAGTGGTGCTAGGCTGCATCTGTGAGAACGAATCTGCTCATAGGGCCGAACAAATGTAGCAGCTCTATTTATGGCCACAGTCAACGTAATGTGCAACAATAGCAACACATTCTAAAAAGGGGAAGAAAGGTAGATTTATGTTTCTGTAGAATGAAAAAAGACAACATAAGCTGCAACCTATCACAGTCAAACTGCAGATGCCTCAGGTCCCTTTTGCTGATGGTCACATTACACATTTGCTCACATGTTGTATATATTGATGAAATTATAAAAAAAATTAAATGCTGGTCTGCGATGAAAACGAGTGCCTGATTATCTTATGAGACATCTCATGCACAGAGAGGTTTCTGTATATGTTGAGAGTATAAAAAACATGTGTTTGGCTAAAGATACTGACCTCATTTGGTGTATGGGTTAACAAAGGAATGCCACGGTCACACAGACGCCAATGTAGCAGTGGAGAACCTTCGCCCGCCATTCATTTCCAACCTGTGTGAATGAGGTGGCGAATAAAACCTTCACTTCGGTGAGTTCAACTTTGGTGAACTTTGACCAGCGAAATTCACTTTGCATTGGCATTTGTGTGACCTGAACCTAATGCTGTATTATTCCCTAGTTTTATGTATAAAAAGGGACAATGGAAACATTCTTAGACGCTTCGATTTCATAACATCAATGGGTCTAGTAGGCTCAAAGCAGCAAATTGAGAAAACAAGGTTTAGATTTAAACACACAGGAATGCACATCCACAACTTAGTGGGCTCAAGAAGCACAAAAAAGGCCAAAGCTTGCTTGATCATGATCAGTGTGCAAAACTGAGAATTTATATTTAAAACTGTTGTCGAACTGCTGGAAAAAACTTTCAATGGAAAGTAGCTAAAGCCTGCTGAAAAAGTCTGTAAATTCTGCTACAAGATATTATACACTAATAAGCATGGAGTCATCCTGACATATTAGTATCCTGCCTGGTCTCAGCCATTCTCTCCTCTTCTCTGTGCTCACATATACGGTATTTTTGTTACAGACAATTCATTTTTTCTCTTTTGTGTTGTCTGATGATTGAACAAGTACGAAACAGGGACTGAATCCATTAAGACGTCATGTTAACCATATTCGTCACTGATCTGCAAAAATTCAGATTTTAAGACCATGACATCATTTGATAAAATCACCAGATGCATAAGATAAAGAAAATGGCGGTGTTCTCATCTACATCTGTCAGCTGTGTGTCTGCGGAGGGAAAGCCTGAGGTCTCGCTCATTGGGCAAAACTGGTGGCACTTATACGGAAAGTAGCTAAAGTTGGACTAAACAGTTGCTAGATATGTGTCATTAGATGATTTTTGTGTAAAAAGTCGCTAAAGGGATCGGACAACATTGGTGCTTATGGGTTTTCTTTCCTCTATTTAAGAGTGTGGTCTTTCAGTTTGAGAGCTGGACTTCTCTTCGTGCTCAAGCTGCTTCTGTGCACTTGTTAAATATCTGCTCTCGGATTTTTTATTTTTACAAATCTGTCAAAATTCCACAACCAATAGGATGCCAAGTGTAGTGGTGAATATTGCTGAAATTGTCCCACCCTGACACAAGCAGGGTATATCTGAGTGGAAGCGTAGGGTTTTGAGTGAGAGCATTGCAAAAACAGAAAAATCAATGAGTCCTGCCCTCAAACTGAAAGACCACGCCCTTGAATAAAGATATGAAAAAACCCATGGGGAAACTGGTCAACCAATGGTGTAGCCTTCATCACTTGACATAATCATTTCTAAGGCTGGCCCTGCTGCTGCGGTTGAGCCAAAAAGGTCCAGGCACTTTTTCCGGTAAAAGGTATGTCAGATCAAAGCTCTAAGAAAAACCCAGAACAGGAACATATCACAAGAAAATTAACCGTTTCCTCTTTTAAAACCTCAGCTGTCCTTCCATCTTAAGACCTTCACATCTCAACTCTAGTCTCCACACGTGTCCAAGCTTCAACAAAGGCTATACCCATATGGAAATATAACTCAGTGTGCTCACACTGCATTTAGTAATATTACAGGCATTAAAGTAAATTTGGGCAAGTTGGAAACAGAGCTTATATTAATACATTTTACAGAGCTGATCATGATTATCAAGGAAAACACATCAGCCATTGTTCCTCACATTATCTGACAGATATAACCACATAACAGAAAAAATAATAAATTAATGTTAAATACATTTAAATGTTCTAACATAAAATTTTAGTAGGTGATATTTATAAGTCCAAATAGCTCACAGCCACGGACAGATTGAGATGTGCGATGTGCCCTTAGGAGCGAGTCACGTCTCGATACAAACTAGAAACATAAAAAGAGCACCACTTTTTCTATGTACACTTAATGTAAAATACATGTGCAAATATTATAAGAAACTGAGCTATCGATGAGCTTCTATGACAATTTGTGAGGACACTGAAGAGAACATATTTTTGATATGCTTCACATGTTGGTAAATATGATTATATTCATTATTCCATTTTGGCCATTTCAATATTTGTACATGCATGTTATAAAATTTACATATAGAACTTGTGTGCAATTATATGTTTTATTCATAATAAAATATGTTATATTTCCATTTGGGCAAATCCGCTTGACCACCTTTGCAGTTTAAGATTTTTAGACAAACAACCCATAAACTGTTGTAAGCTACCGAGTATCAGTAACAAATCCAACATGAAAATAAAACTGCAAATCAAAGCAAATGGAACACACACACGCACGCACACACACTTTTGTGACCATCACAACTAAATACTATACTCCAACCTCAAACAGCTCTTTGAAAGTGTGAGGAGTGGCCCCAGAAATGTCCCCAGACTGAAGGGTCTTTAACTCAAACTGGTCCCCACAAAGATAAGCATACAAGGGGTGGGCTCACCTGGTAGAGCTGCCACCACATGAGGCTATATGCCTCTGCAGCAAGTTCGATTCCAACCTGTGACCCTTGGGCTCATGTCATCCTCCCATCTCTCTGCCTCCCTTTCACCACTAAACCTTGTCTCCGTCCTATGAAGGCCAAAAAAAGCCCATAAAAATATACTTAAAAGATAAGCAAACAAGCACAAAGAAAACCACCAATAACATTTGCAACCGAAATACTGCACTCAGAATTCATGGAATTCAAACAATGTCCACCATCACAAATGATTACCAATGAATAAAGGACATGAGTGTTGGAGGCATGTTAACAAACCATAAACAGGTTAAAAAATTCAAACTGCACTACAAATCGTGTGCAAAGCCGAGAGATACACTGAAGGCTACATGGGCGTCACACTGGAACCCTACATTTCTAAATGCAAAAAACACAAATAACGAAAATGATCAGTAATGAAGTGTCAGTACACGCCAGCAGCTAGAACAAGCTCAAGACCAGCTTGATCTATCGCTGTGCTTGTTATCTACAAAGCTAGTACTTTCATGGCTCAGTGTTTTCAGTTTTTAATAAAAAAAAAAAAAAAAAAAAGGAAATGTATTCGTGTTTGAAATTTCAAACTTTCAAAATACAAAAATACAATACAAAAAACCCAGGGGAACATCAGGAAACAGAAATACAAGTAGTAGTAGTTTGACAGATGTTTTTTTTTTGATAGCTGCACTACAAATATTTTTACATTAACAATGGGTCGAATAACTGCATGTAATGTAAAAGGGGTCCCTCATAGCATCTTTAAACTGTTTTGATTACACAACCCAAAATGTTACTATTTTTAAATCGGCTTCACCACTTTCATTCACCTCGTACCTAGCAGCACCAGGCGGCTGTTTTCATTCAAAATAAAAGCTTTGATAAACCCATTGTACATTGTACCGGTCCAGCACTAAATGGCAGACAAAGCTAGCGGATAGCTGGTGAACGTAGCAGCAAGCAAGCAAAAGAGCAAGGAGTTGAGACCAAAACTAACAAAATATTTAATTTCTCTGGTTGCAAGAGTAGCAACTCCTGTTGAATGCTGATGTTACTCTGTGTCTGCTGGATGTGTTTATAAGAAATAATTTGCTAACAAGTTAACCATATCAAGGCCATAGTTTTCAAATGTGCAATCTTTAGAATTTAACATTAACTATTATGTGGGATTCAAGATTTGGTACCAATGCTAGCTATAGTAGACCTAGTTATTTTGAGCCTTCACTAGCAGCAAAATATGAATTAAGAACCAACATTTAAAAGGTGAATGGACATAAAATCCTTGTTAAATCACCCTAAACCTCTTGGTAAAATCAGGTCATTTTCTAGTGGAACTGAACATGGACAACCTCATCTATGGTACAAAAAGCCATAGAGATTACAGACAATGTCACAATGTTTTCTACTTATTTCACAAGTATAGTATTTTTCCTAGGTCTTGGAATGTATGTCTCTGAGATTTGTCTGCTCTGTTTTCACATACTGCCGCCAAAAATCCATACCAAAACCACAAAGAACTCGACAGAACCTCACAGAGAAATGCCTGTAACTGATGATACAAAAGCCTGTTCGTTAAAACAACAAAAGGCAGGGTTGGATTTATGCCATTATCTTTTGCCTAGAGTCCTGTGAGGTCAACGATGGCCTTGATGAAGATGGTGTCATCGCGTATGTAGGAGTTTTTAGTGTCCAGTTTGGAGAGCGAACAGAAGAGCGGACAGCCGCTGGCGATGTTCATATCACTGACGGGCCTCTGGAAGGACGAGGAGGAGATGTCGGGCCGGAAGGCATCAATTATGTGCTCTCTGTTGTTCTGGTCAAGCAGCATTAGGGTGACCTGGGCACAGATTATGGCTGTAATTAACGATTATTTTCATTATCGATTCATCTGTGGATTATTTTCTTGATTCATTGTTTGATTCATAAAATATCAGAAAAATATTTTTTTAAATATCGATCTGTCTCCTGAACCCCCAGATGGCCTCTTCAAATCTCTTGTTTTGACCACAAACCAAAGATATTCACTTTACTGTCATTAGAGTCCGAAACCAGATAATATTCACATTTAAGAAGCTGACATCGTTTTCATTTTATAAAACCTTCAAACCGATAATTCAATTATCAAATTATTTGGCGATCAATTTAGTAGTCAATGAATCGATTCATTGTTGCAGCCGTAGTACAACTGTTACAGATGTTACGAGTCTAACCTTAAACCTGCTCTGACAGAAAAACTGGAAAAGCAGCTTTGATGACAATGTATTAATAATGGATCATAGATAGGATAAATCAAATAACTAAATAATATTGGTTTGCAACCCACTATGAAGTTCAATTGAAACACAAAATAACATCAAATCAGAACATCATGAAGCTTTTGGATTTTAAGTCATTAAAAAATAAAAGTTGAAAGAAAGCTGAAAGAAAAGTAGGCAACAATAATAGTCTATATGTCCAAAGTCTGTAAAATATTGTGCACACTTCTTTACCTTCTTCTTGAGAATTAGTCGAGATGATTAGATAACAATCTCAAAGTTTCTTGACACTTAAACAGGACTATTTTATTTCTCTGCTGCTGGAAGTGAGTTCTTCAGCAAGAAGTTTGATGCTAAACACTTCTTCTAAACTGGTAAGTTAAGGCTGCTAATGCTAACGTTAGCTGGAATCAGGATGCAGTTGGCCTACCTCAGAATAGAGACCATTAGCCTAATTTGAACCCTTACATGAACAGAAGCCTGAAAATGTTGTTTGCTAAGAAATAGTTCACGTTTGTTGCAGAATTTATGCTAAGCTTGGCTAACATAAAAACTGATGCCAGCTCTGTTCTTAATGAATAGGTCAGACAGTGGTATCAGGCTTCTCATCTCTCTCTTTGAAAGAAAGATTTATTTAACTTAATTACTTACTTTCTTTATCACACGTAGAAAATGGCTTTAAGTTGCTGCCAACTTAAAAATATGTCTTGGGATTTTGAGGCAACATCCATTCTGTAAGATTTTCATTTGAAAACACATCAACTCTTCTTCTGATACGCCTGGCGTCCACACTACTCTGTAGTTTTGGAGCCGTTTGGAGATCCTGCTGGCCCTGTTTTAGTTTGAAAACTCCGGGGCAGAGTCTTAGTCTGGACGGGCAGAAACTGAGATGTTTGGAAACGATGATGTAGATGTTCACAACAGCATGCTGATTGGGTCTTTCGGCCACCACATAGCTTTGGCTGATTCGTCAGGCTCCTATTACATAACCCTCTTCCGGAAGAAAACAACCAGCATCAGCCTTGGCTACCAGTGTAGAACACAACATGGATCATCAATTTCAAGAGATGCTGACAGCTGTTGCTCAGTAAAATTCTGTATTTTACAATGTTACAATTACTTACACAAGAATCAGACAAAGCTTTTGTCTGAGCAATCTGCAACGCTGAAATGCTTCCCGGCATGTGAACGCCCAGTGTACTTGAGTGGTCATGTGATTCGATTGGCGTGTTAGTATGAACAGAGATCGTTTTCAAATGAAAAATTAGTATTATGGATGTAGCCTGATTTTCACCATGCAAAATTATCTATGTGCCCGGTTTGACAGTAGGGGGCTGTGTTTTTTTGACCCAATGTAGTATAAAAGCTACATTATTTTTCGTAAGGTGACTGAACTTTTTTGTGGAACAATCATATCAGACATAAATTTATCATTTAAATCAGTCTTTTAAGTCCCTGAAAACATGGTTAAAAATGTTGTAATTATCAACTACTCATCATTAGATGTACAAAAGTTTGAAAAACCACAGAGTTTTAGGAATCACTTATTGAGAGTTCAAAGCTCAAACCCAGCTAATCTGCTTCAGATTGACAGTGTTGTTTAATAATTGCCTAATTTATATACATAACTAAATTCCATTGGTGCACAGAAATCCATGACATTACCCATTTTTGCAGAAATAGAAAAATACAGAAAATTTAATAACCAAAATAGTCAAACTGTGGTAGAAAACTGTGTATTAATCTAATACAATTGAGGAATGTGTTTTCAGGGTCTGTAGGGTGAATTTTTTAGGATATGGACGTAATATTAAACTACTTGGATAAATAGAATTTGGTCTTGATTCATTTAAAGCATTAGGTTTATTATTGTGTCTATCTCAGAATAATTACAGCTGTAGATTACCATTATCTTTGTCTGATTCTAATGAGTATTACCTTCTGATTAAAAGGCCACTTCAGGAGTGCATCGCTGTGTCCTCTCATCACCACAAAGAACAGAGACAAGTGGGTCCCTCGGCCTGTCCCATCACCGTTCAGGTATATCCGCAAGCACATCTTGTAGCCGTATTTACTGGTATAAAAGGCTGGAAAACACCAATAAAGTGTAATCATGATTGTTATTCAGTGCTAATCAGACAGTTGTCTCATCATTGTCTGGATTATTTCTCATACGTTAGTCATGTGCAGTTGTTACCAGGAGAGAACATGGCAGGAGCACGGCCAGCCACAGCATCCTGCCTCTTCTTGGTGAAATCCGAGATCTTCCAGACAAAGATGCCATCATACGTAGCAGCAGACATCTCTCTCATTTTCCCCTCCATCTCCACGATGGACAGGTCTCTCAGACTCACAGTCCTCTCCAGCTGACGAACCTGCAGCACAGCAGCCCGCGAACAAGGTGGTTTATTTCACTTATTGTTTATTACAAAAGAGTTGTCATATCTTCCAGTCATTGACTCTATTTGTAAATATGATCTATTTCAAAAGCCCTGTACCAGCATTGGCTGTAAAACACAGTTCATTGATTCATTTATGGCACTTTAAGTAGCATAATGACAAATTTGTAATACTAAGAGCATCACAGACCACAATCTACAGGAGCTACACTCAGATAAACCATCCCTGGTACAGTGTGACAGTTTGCAGTCCAGCAGTGATGTTCATCAGAGGTCATGTGTAATTTTGTTACTTTGTTGTTGAGGATCTCTATCTTGTCCTGGTCCAGGCGGTGTTGCCGATTGTAGGCCTCCATGGTGGTGCAGGAGCGCTCCATCTCTCGGTTGAGGACGCAGACAATGTTCTCAAACGTGCTCACTTTGAGCTCCAGTTCCTGGCAGCGCCGGCTCAGCTCCGCTACCTTGGTCTTTTCACTCTGGAGCTTCAGCTCCAGGGCGGCACCCACCGCGCTTGGCAGTGGGGTGAAGGAGGTGGCCAGAGTCGGGGCGCACGCACCGAGCACGGGAGCTGCACCACCGCCACCACCCAGCTGGCTCATCTTCTGCTCCAGGTCCCTGAGGGACTGGTGGAGTTCCTGCAGCTTGTGGCTGGCCACATCAAGGCTCTGGGGCTGCAGGCTCTCAAGGCTCACCTTGATGCCCATGATGAAATGCAGGAGCAGGTTGAGGTGTTCATAGGAACACTGCCGCTCATGGTCATGAATCTTCTCTTTCTCCACCTTGGAGTCAAAGACAGATAAATCAGAAAAACATTAAGAAAAAAGAACAATTGTCATATATTTTACATACATACAATCAGACAGCTGACATTTAAGTGATGTGTGAAAATATGCCACAGCAGAAGAAAACTGTAAAAGCACACAGCAAAAAAATAAAGCTAATAATGGATACATACATACATACAAAAAATGACTTGATGTCGAAGGGAAAACTGATCCAATGAATTCATTACAAATATAAACCATAAGTATTTACACCCTGTACTACCCTGACGAGTCCCATATTAAAAAAATGAAGGATGAACACTAAAGCCACACGTAAAAGGTCATGTCACTCTGCTATGTGGCAATATACTTAAACAGAGTAAATCCAGTCGCTTAACAAACACTGGCTGTATCAACAGAACCACTCCCTTTTCCTTTCCTGCGCACGCAGCATTACTACAGCGACCTGTATTCCCCACACAATAGACTCACTGCAGCTTCTTATACAATTTCATAATTGTAGATTAATTTACACAATATTCCTTAATCTAGATTTTTAACTGGTTACAACAGATATTATTAGTGACAGGGACATTACTAAATGCAAGGTGCTATAACTTTAATGTAACAGGGCAGCAGCCAATTCACCTTCTGAAGAGGAGACAGGGTGACAGAGAAAACTATTCTACCAATCATGGGCTACAATGACACAACAGATGAATGGAGGTTGCAGAGCACTGAACTTAAACAAATTACATTAGCCAGCGTTACATATAGCAAATGATGACAAAAATCTCTACTTACAGACGTATCGCAGCCAACAACATGAAATCTGCATGGAGCTTTAAATTTACTGCAGAACTTAATATGGTCCACATACTGCAAAGCAAAAAAAGAAAGAAGCTAATGATCTATAGAATACGTTGTAGAACTTGATCCCTAGCTAAATGGTGCATGAGATCAATCCAACAGAATTATGAAAATCCACTTGATTATCTGGGATACCTTTTCTCTGGGGATCTTTTTCTTTGCACAACCTTCACAAATCATCGGGTACTTTGGACAGATTTCGTCATGAGCCTAAATAAATAAAAGAAAGTAGAGTTTGTTCACAAACTTATCTCACAGGTGTTTTCTGCCTCCTTTAAAATTTCCAACTGTTTTTTCTTGAGTTATAAACTCAATTTAATATAAATAGGTATTTTAAGACAAAGACAAAAGGCAGCTGTTTTTTTATGTGAAAGATTTTATCAAATATATGAGATACAATGAAGGATTACCAGATGATTTTTTAATGTATAAAGTTGAATGTACAAACACAATGTAAATGAAAAACATTAATCCAGTTTAACTTTGAATGATTTTATCAATGACTTTTCTTCAAAGAAGGCCAGAGGAAAGCTGGTGCTTTGGATCCGATATTTTGCACTGCAGTTTTGTGCGGCTGTATCTGGGTCTATACGACTTTTGATGTTCATTTATGCGTACTCCTAAAGATGTTCATAGATTGTTGTTAATGGAATGTATGAAAAATTGCAGTAATTTAACATATTTTCAAATATGCAAGTGAAATATGCTGTGTGGTTGCAGATTGCCCATGGCACATGCAGTACACAAGTACTAGTCAGCCATATAGATTACTCTAACTCATTATTTGCAGAACTGACCCAGAAATCTATCAATCCGCTCCAACTTGTTCAGAATACCGCAGCCAGAGTTCTTACAAAATCTTGAAAGTATGAACACATCACACCCATTCTCGCCACATTGCACTGGCTGCCTGTTATGCTCAGAATTGATTTCAACATTTTATTGCTAGTTTTTAAATCTCTTAGCAGCATTGCCCCCTCTCATTTTACTGATCTTCTAATCCCGTACATACCTGCTCCTAATCTCAGATCTGCACTTTGTAAACTTTTTTTGAAAAGGGCTATATAAATAAAGTTTTATTAATACTATTTGCGTGTTTGGGTAGGGCCCAATAATCCCTCTATGTTTACGTAAAGTTTACAGTGTCCCTCCCTCTCACTTGTTGTCTTGTTTCTGCAGCAGCATATTACTCTGTTAAGTTAGATGGACAAATAAAGTAAACTAATTTTCATTCAACTTTACTTTGTATTGTGTCAAACTGTATATCCACTGATGTATTGTTCATATATTTTCATCAAAATCAGCATTTGCCCTGAAGATTCTGTATAGTTCGGACTCAGCAACAGTTCCAATACGTTGGGCACTTGGCGAGATCTAAACAGTAAGTTTAATGTTGCCATGGATTCATTGAATTTGCTGTGGACTACTATTCAAGCCTCATGTTTTTATTTTTGTCAAAGGGCCTTCCAGTTTCAAGGAGTCTGTAATTACCACAAATCGTTTAACAAAACATACAGTGTTGGATTATAGTCACCCAGAGAAGTCTGACCTTGATGTTCTTCAACAGGAAGGGTTCTTTGCAGTATTTGCAGTTGAGTGTCCTTTCTGGACATTCTCTCTCGTTGTGGCGTTCCTGTTCGTTGGCTCTCATCAGCTCTTTACAGGAAGGACACAGGATGATCATGAAGTCACAGTTGCCCTCATGACTCGCCTGCAGGTGACCAACAGAAAAAAACGCTCAACATTTCAACATTAATTGGTAAACTTGGACTGCCTCTCGTAGGTGAATGTAGGTACAGTGTAAGGATGAATCGGACACTTTCAAAAGTGGCCTTCAAAAGTTTGACTGAAACATCAGGGTTATTTATATATATATATTTAATACCAAAATAGACTACAAAATACAACAGCCACACCTTTGATCAAAATAAACTATTAGTATTTATTTACTAGTATTTTAAAAATACTAAAAAACATTTTTCCGATGGAGCATGAAATCACATTGCCAACCATATATATATGCTATATAAAACTATATAGACTATATACAACTTAACATAGGCTGAAAGAAGCAAGCTAATGTTACTTGGGTTAAATAGTTAGCTAGAACTCTCCGTAAATTTGATTTAGCCTAGAATACCTAATCGAAACCAACATATTTCTCATCTTGTGCTTCTTCCTTGGGTCTCGCTTTGTGGCGGATCATGAATATTCTGAACCTCAATGTTCTGATCTCAACAAGCCAACAAATTACTGAGTGGACACAAATCAGAGGCTGCATGCTTCGAGTTTCATTTTTATGAATCATCACGTAGACGTCTCACAGAGTATTTTACAATATTTATAAACTACAAAAATACAGAACACTAAAGTATTTAATACAAAATATAAATCCATTTTCATTAAACCTAGCAAATTTAAAATTTAAAAAATACTATTTTGTATTTCAAATATATATTTTAAATACATGTATCATAAATATTGCCCATCCCTGATTGATACAATAAAGTCATACTAAAGCCATAATGTTATTTTAGCATGACAAATTCCCATTTCTTTGTTTGCCTATGCCATATATGTGATCAGTGCCACTGATATTATTCATTATTCATGATGGGAGCAGTTGTTAATTTCCCAGCCTCCTTAGCATCAATCTATACCTCAAATTCTTTGATAGTTCCCGTCCACGTGCATCCCTCATTGGGACAGACAGCTGCCAGGGACTCCACTTCTCTCCGAGCTGCATTATCAGGGAAAGCCTGGATGGAAAAGCAGAGCTGTTTGTCAGTGTTGTCTGGTTTGTGTCTTCAGTTACAGTCTGAAGTGTAGTGTTACAAACATTCTGCGTCAGATTACTGATGGCCAGGATCCTTGGAGCACACTTTTCTGTCCTGGCTCTAATTAAGCACATATGGTCTTTCTAAGGACACAGGACTATATTTGTTCCAGCTACTTTGTGCACTGCCAAGCCTTACAGAGCAGTCACAAAGTTTTAGCGCAGGGACAGTTTTTGTTATGTCAGCTATGGACTCATTCACATTGGATCAGAAAATAAATAATAACTATGACATAACAGTTCAATTTTGTCTCTTTTTACAAAATAGACAACTTCAGTGCATACCAATGCAAGTTTGAGAAAATCTGAAATAAATAATAATATAAAATTATACTTACACCACCTTGCTTGAGGATAGAGGTGGGTTCTTCAAATAAATCTTCTTTGATGCAAGCACCACAATTCTGTGGTCCGGAACTAAAAGAGAAGAAAAACAAACATTGACATTAACAGAGATACTGTACCCATGATAAAACACCAACAATGTGTCAGCTAATATGGATATTTAATGGGATTATAATAATAGCTAATACAAATACTCTTTAAGTTCACTCACAGCCCTGTGATCAGTCAGTAGAACCATCTCAACTCAAGTCCACATGTCATAGTCTTCAGTTGGGTGCCAGACCAAGTCACAACTCCATTTGCTAATGGAGACCATGAGATACAGTGTGAAAGCTCCATTTGAGGTTGTGAGCGAACCGTTAGTTGATCAGTTTCTCACACAGGGTTAGAGATCAAACAACTAATGGATTAATTGATAAACTGATCAATTAAATAACAACTATTTGTCACTATTTTTCTATTGACTAATACTACTTTTTTAAGCAAAAATTACAGTGGAGTTCAGTTTTGGAGTTATTTTTTTTTGGGGGGGGGACCAGAGAATATTATCCTATATCTCATAAAGTCATATGTCTTTGACTCAAAGTAGCATCCATAGGGGCCACTCTACCATAAAGGCCAGATTGATGGAGTGATGTTTAGATGGCCATACTTCCAGCAGGTTCTTCCACCGCTGATGAGAACTTCTGAGGCTCTGTAAGAGTGACCATTAGGTTCTTGGTCACCCCACCCTGACTAAGGCTCTTGATACATGGTTACTTTGTTTAATATGGCTCCAACTCCAGGAGGACTGAAACTTTAGAAATGTTTATTTTATGCTCTCACCTATGCCTCATTCTATAGCTGAGGTTAAGTTCCTTGGACCTGACATGTAGCGTGAATTGGGAGACATTATAAACTCAGATGTGAGCCTTTCTAAACTATGTGAAGTCAATTCAGTTTGTCACAAGTGGACATCAGTCACATCTCAAGGAAAAATGAAGCAAACCGATCACACCAGAAGAGGGTGTGGCGGCAATTTGCCTATTGTTCTCAGAGGTTAAATTTTTTTAATAATATACAATTTAAACAAGTGGGAAATAGACTTTGTTATATTAGTCAATGATACAACACACATACACTGTAAGAGATAAAACCCCTGATCTCACCACTAAGCCTGTCTTATGACTGAGCCTTTCAGTCCAGACACAAACAACCATCATCTCCTCACTTCTGCATCATGACAAACAATGAAATATGCTCAGACATATATTACTGTCATTCTCATACAGAAAACACTATTGTAAAAAGCAGACGTATTACATTTACTGATCATTGCCAGGTCACTTCATCTGACATATGGAAGTCATCCTAAACTCGCATCATCAAATGTAATGTTGGCTCGCCTCATCGACAAAGACATTTATGCACATACACACACGCACGCACACACACACACACACACTGATCAGGTTTTTTACTTTAATACAACACGGTGTCGTGATCCACTTGTGGAGATGTTCACTGTTTGCTTCGGTCCGAGGTTAGCGGGACTTGTCTCTGAAGACAGCAGGAAAACCCATCACTCAAACTGAGATTTTACTGGGATAAAGTGGTGGCCGGTGAATAACATGTATGCCGAATGTTGCAGTAGGTCTTCGAAATACATATCGTCTCTTCACACCGCGTCAGCTGTGGCAATGAGCAGCGCAGCGTTAAATTGACAGATATTTGAAGGTTGTTTGGTACCGAGCTCTGGCTGCTACACACACCTAGCTAGCGTGCTAGCAGCCATGAGAGCACTCACCTCACTATCTTGTTGAAGCAGAAGGAGCAGAAGCGATGGCCGCACTGAGCTTGCAAGGGTCTTCTCAGGACTTTGTGGCACGAGTTGCACAGATGCTTGTCTTCGAGGCTGTTGGCCAGGATTTTCTTTGGGAAGCCCGGTCTGATGCCTTCCAGGGAAGATGGTGGAGACGGTTCCTGAGCAGCCATTATTTCCCCTGAACAATATCGGGGTACTCAGTGGGGTGTGTTTAGCCCAGCAAACACTGATCACTGTGGGTTTACAGGTCACGACTCATCGCCGTGTGTATGATTTAATTTACCAGGGTTTTCCTGCTGATGCCATGTGGCTGATGTTCATTTGACTAAAAACACACCAGGCGTTTGTGTGATGTGATAAAAGTGACAGCTGAGGATGGGGATGCTGCATTCACCTGTAGGTTACTATGTCTGCCACTAGGGGCCGCAAGAGCACCCTGTCCAGTGAAGAACAAGCTGCTTGAACTTGGAGTTCACAACCATCACAACTAAAAATATATATCATCATCAACACTAAATATCTTCACAACTAAATATAAATATCATCATCAACACTAAATAGAAATATTATCACAACTAAATATAAATATAAACAGCATCATCAAAACTAAACATAAATATCATCGTCACAGATAATTATAAATATAGACATCATCATCACAACTAAATATAAATATCATCAAAACTAAATATAAATATTAGTATCACAAATAAATATAAATATCATCATCAAACCTAAATATAAATATGAGTATCACAAATAAATAGAATTATCATCATCAAAACTCAATGCAAATATAAATATAATCATCACAACTAAATATAAATATCATTGTCACAACTAAAAGGTGATTTCCTGATCACCTAATTTTCTCCACTTGTATGAGCTTTCCTCCACATCAGAGCCCTTTATAAATCTCCCGGAAACTTCGTAAGATATCAAATTTCAGTTTCATACGAGACACAGATCTTACATTTAGGCCCAATCGTGTGTCACCCCTTAGCCCTTCTTCTCTGTTTTAATATACCTTCATTAAATATTTGAGTGAAACAGCGCCTTCCAGAGGCCGCGGCGGCAGGAGAGAACATAACATAAATCCACACATGATCTTCTGAGCTCCTGATTTCTTCTCTGTCACATCCATTTTACAGCACCTGGTTGGCTGCTGCAGTTCAGTGAAGTTTCACAGATTTAGTTGGTTGGTTGCACAGCTTTTAGCTTATAGTTTTAGCATCATTTCAGACTCGTAGGTTCATATGAGTATAAATATAAAATAAGTTAATTACGAAATAAAGCACAAAAATATAAAATACAATCATCACACTTAACAAGTCCACATGGGATTAAGGACACGCACAGAATTTTGTACCACTGTTTACAAAAACAAGATGAGTTCATTGTGTCACTCAGTGTTGTCTCGGCTAAGGCCCTTATGTTGTACACTGTACAGTTTTTCAAACGTTGTTGGCTTGTGCATAGTTTACAGCGTTGACGCTGCACATTCGTCATCATTGCATAAATCCTCCGTAATGATGTGACCCAGATATTTTACTTTTAGGGCTTGGTCTGCCATAAAGAATGAAAAGCTTTGCCGTGAACTCTTGGTCTGAAAGTTGGTCAGATCTAAATACTCTTTGCATTTAGAGAAACCTAATCTCCATATACACTCCTACATCCTGGTACTTATATAAACCGGTAAATTTTAAAGTGTAGGATCTGGATCTGTGATTTAGAACTCAAGCACATTGAATCTCATGTCCAAATAACATCTCTAATGTGAAGTGGGACCTCAGGAGGGTTAGTGTTAGGGATGGTCCTCATTATAATCATTCACATTTTGAACATTGATGTATTCAAAGAGCAGGGTTGTGATTAGAGCTGTTAAATAGGTTTTCAAGATCACAGAAATGTTGGGGTTTCTGTCATCTCGTCGTGATTTATGTGGCCTGTCAAAGATGCTCCTGCAGTATCTGTTTCATCCCCCAACATATAACTAAAGATCATTTCTGGTCAGTGAACAGATTGATTGGAATGGATGTGTTTATAAAGAGCAGGACTTTCCTGCTTTAAGACCCACAGTCAAACCACTATTTAAGCTCAGTTGGTTGTCTGACAACAGAAACAGAAAAATATTGAAATGATTAAATGTGCAGTTAGGCCGCTTGTGTCTATGTGTGTGTACATTAACTGCTGCTGTAGGTGATGATGAAGACCGGGGTGGAAGGAGGTTGGACTCTGTCGCTCTCTTGTCGCTCTGTTCAACACCAGGCGATTTCTCTGTCCACAGGCTTTTTCATTCTGAAATAAGGAGGAACATGAATAGATTTTAACAATTTTTTCACTGGTTCAGTGGGGTCGCACTGGACATAGTGGTGTTTTGCATCGTTTACTTTACTGTGAACTAATCTAGCAAGGATGTGCTAACAAGCTAGCAATGCATTACTGTTGTGTGTTTGTTTTTGTTTGTTAAAAGGATCCCCATTAGCTGATACAGCAATCAGCTAATCGTCCTAGGGTCCACACCTAACATGCAGTACATAACACATTACATGAAAAACATTAATAAGATTTATAGAGATGAATTTAAATGTAAAGCTTACATTTATAAACAATTCAGACCAGTCAACACTGTACATACATTTGAATAGAAAACCAAAAAATCTATATAAACTATATTAAATTATTTGTGTAGACACCAGAACATTTTTTCCAGTAAGTTATCAATGTTGGCAGCGATGAATAAAAAAATAACTTATTGAGATTTTAAATATTAAAAAGTATAAATGCTGACCATGCAACACTGCATGAGTTCTGTAGTCACTTCCCAGAATCCTTTGAAGGACGTGACTGATAGTTTATCTGACCAATACAAAAGCAGCAGAGAGAATCCCCGCCCCCTGAACGTTTCCCCTGTTACAGTAATGACCAGACAGAAGAAAAACAGAAGTGCAAAGAAAATCGTGCTTATTCGAAAATAAGAAAAACAAACCAAAAGACAGCAAATACAAGTAGTGATTTTGAATGGGAACCACATTTGTTTGCATTTGACATTGTTGTTCTTCGTTATGCTTGTTTAATTGATTGGATTTGCAGTTCAGCTCGGCTGGTTTGCATTGCCACATTTTCAGATTTTTTTTTTTTTATCAGGAATAAGAATATTTAAGCCCGTATGTATTATCAGGAAGCAGACGGTGTTGAATGGACTCCATGAATTGGACCACTGGAGCAGCAGCAAGTTAGCAATACTTAGTTGAATGTTGTAATTTTATTTTCAAAATAAAGGCTTTGTTTGTTTTCAGTTTTATGATGTGCAGAAAGATAATAACGAAGATAAATTGATTTTGTGCTCATTTAATACATACTAAAGATATCTCAACCCCGTTCTGAGTGTTACAATTGCACCCATCCCTCTTGCCAGTATCAAAGTAATGTTACTCTTTTGGTGCTTAAATTTGGTAACTGGGATTTTAGTTGTGTATGTTTCACAGATTGTGTCCTCCAGTAGACAATAGCAGGTTTTAAGCTGCTCCCATTAAATCACTACAACAAAAATGTCTGCTTTTGAGTATTATGTTCCCATATATTCAGGTATTTTTTATATATCACAAATGTTTTTGCTGCCTCTCCAAGTTTCACAAGATGTACTTAAAAAACGTGGTTTTGGTTGTCCTTCAGAATCTGGATAATGCTGGATAACCATATCCATCTTAAATGATGGCTTAAGGCAAACCCGAACTGAGATCACTTCATATAGGATACATGCAGACTTTGTCCACTTTTACTTGTGTGTGATGTTTTATATTTGTTTCTTTATGTTGTTGCTTGTGATGTGTCTGTCTTTGTTTGTTGCTTGCCTGTAGGGACTACAGATGTAAATTAGCATTTTTGCTGGAATCTGGCATGTTTACATGTAGTGTAAACTGATTTTCATTGACATGCTCTGTCCCTGTCAAATAAATAAATAAACATTGACATTGTTTTATTTGGAGATGCTGTACGTTAATAATGATTTTTTTTCCGATGTAGAGAAAATTATCACAATGTTCAGTTAGTAGCTGCTGTGGAGCCTTTTACTACGTCATATGATCCCTACTAGCAGACAGAGTTCCTGTTATGGAATTATATATAAATTAATTTCACCTTTTGAGAACATTTGGAATTTCTCCCCCACACCTGCTGAGGTTCAAAGTTCATTCTTGATCTTGGAAACTCCACCTGCTGATGAATATTGGTTTAATATGATGAAAACAAAATTTCAGGTTAAATTATATTATGTTTTATTGTATGGGGGAGGTGACCACAGCCGGATACCGGAGAACCTTGCAAACTAAAACCAAACACTGAAAATAATGTGATAGAACATGTGTGACATATACGTCACACCCAAAACATCCTGATCAAATGCTCTTGTGTGCGTGCGTGTGTGTGTGTTTTTGAGGGGATTGTGTCTTGTTGGATCTGAAACATTAGCTTTATTTTGAAGGTGTTTACGGAAGTGAAAGGTTTCTGTGTCACGCTACACGCTAGGATCGGGAGCTGCTCTCTTTTGCAGAGGAATGTCGCTGCCGTGTGTGTGTGTGTCAGGACCAGACTGGATGGAGGTCTGACAGATGCTTTGAGTAAAAGATGTCGGGACTGCAGTTTGCTGACATATTGAATAACCGTGAGTATCTGTCGCTGACGATGATGTCAGCTGGAGGAAGAGACCCGGTCGAGCTGCCGCTAAATGTCAGTGAGCGTAGAGGGGAAGCTAAGCTAATATCTGCTGGGTAGCTAGCTAACGAGAGCCAGAGGATAACGTTACCTTTTAGACAGGACAGGCTACTTACCGGGCTGCCTCATCACTGTTACGAGCCTGTGCTGACCTTGAAATGCCCGTTAGCTAATATGACTTCAGCATTTTAGTCGTTATTGCTTCTAAAATATATAAACATCTCTCTTATCAGCGGCTGATAGCATGCGCAGCTAATGCTAGCCGGATAACGTTAAAGGGAAATTTCACAGTGTTGTTATTCCAGTGTTCCATTCGGCTAGTTTCTCTTTCAGCTTAAGAGAGGCACAATGTACAGATGCTGTTAACGGCAGACGCATGTCTCAGCTGATCTTCATAGTGAATATTGTAACATGCTCTGCTGCACACGTATCACTAAACGACGCTGCTTTTCACTTTTCATCATATGAGCCAATCACACATGATTCTTACTGAAAGAAGTACCACCTGACCACATCCTCAAATGCCGCCCCTGTTTGTGACAGTCATGTTTAATCATCCAGTTTGTGGCACAGAGCTGAATATCAGATTTTCATCTTTTGAAAAGCAAGAACATCTTTTAACATCACCTACAGCTGCTCTGAAGATTTGATCAGATACCTCAGAGACGCATCAGACAAACGATTCTCTGTCAACTCCTCCGTGTAAGAGACCTTTCCCCCTGAAAGCTGGACAACATAAGTCCTTACTCTTTTGATTGACATGACAAAAATAAAATCACAGTTTTGTGTGATATATGAATATGCAAGTCCTCAGTGTAGTGCACAAAAATATTTATGTCACAGTGCTGCTGTTAATATATGTTACTATGCAGATTATTTGTATTAGTTTGGTCAGTGAAATGTAATCCAACTGTAACCTCTCCTAATGCTGTCTTTGTCTGACTAATGGTCCCAAGTATTCTCTTTACTATAATAAAAATCATTTGTTTAGTGTGTTTCCAGGTGATGGTAAATTGTTTCATCCATATGGCTCAAAGACTCTTTGAAGTATCTGGCTTTAGCCAGAACAGTGGTATAAACATATTTCTGTGTTTTTAATCATAGATGTATAATTATTTTGCTGAAAAATGTCCTTAAACGTTACTGTATCTGGCAGTAAATTTCTGTCACATTTTATTGAAGACATGATAATGTGTTGGCTTATGTGTTTGTTTATGTCATGCCCTCACCCTGAAAGGGAATGGCCGTTAAACATAACATCAGTATTTCTTTGTTATTTTTTTCTTTATAGATGATGCTTATATCAACATGGTAGTTCCCTCCACTGCTGACTGTCAAGCAAGAACGTTCGTCCAGGTCTAAGAGAACAACTGCTTAATTCAGAGAAAATATTTAGTAATTTGGCATCAGATTTGCTTCTAAGCATGGACCCTTAAATTCCTCAGCCATCAGCACACACTGGTTCTCTATACCGTCAGTTGTGGTGTGACAAATTGTCCGGGGAGGTCCACTGTACTACCGCTCGTTTCTCTACAAGCTTGTGAAGCCTCGTGAAGATGTTTTCAGCGCTAAAGAAGCTGGTGGGATCTGAGCCAGGCCAGCTCAGGGACAAGAATATTCCAGCTGGCCTGCAGTCGATGAACCAAAGTCTGCAGAGGCGCTTCGCCAAGGGGGTTCAGTATAATAGTAAGTAGTTGATGCAGGCTTCAGCTGTAAAGAATGTCTTTCCCCTTTGTAAATATCAAATTAACTGTTTTCTGACTAAATGAATGAATAATCTTTTTTCCCACTCAAAGTGAAAATAGTCATCCGGGGTGATAGAAACACTGGAAAGAGTACTTTATGGCATCGACTCCAGGGCAAGAAGTTTGTGGAGGACTACATACCCACTCAGGAGATCCAAGCCACAAGCATCCATTGGAATTACAAAAGTAAGTTGGCACATGTTGGAACATTTTACTTGTTTTATCTCTTCACCACTGCTTTGGTTATGTTTCTATTCTGGTTTGTATTTGACATCCTCTGTTTGTGCGTTGGTGATTTATTTCAGTGGCTCCATATCAAGGTAAAAAAGAGACTGCATTTAGATTTAGTTAACCTATTTTTAGAGTAGGTCTGTGTTTTTGTTAGGACGTCCATACCAAGCAAACCTTTTTCCAACACTTATTCTTGTAGAGTTATAGTTACTGGATCCTTATTAGTGTCACTTAACAGCCTCTGTGTATTAATGCTTTTACTCTGTGTTCCTAGAACATGAATAATGAACTGATCCTTTCTGTTTCTCACAGCTACTGATGATGTCGTCAAGGTGGAGGTTTGGGACGTGGTTGACAAAGGTGAGTGTGAGACACTTGACGTTCTACTGAGGCTGACCTTGCTTTAAGAAGTTACACCCTTTACCTGTCGACCTGTTTCAGTATTTCGTGACATCAAATAGATGCTTTCCCCCCCCCCAGTGTTGATGTTGTCTTATGTTTTTTGCACCTCTCTTGCACTCATCTCAGGCCAAAAATATCCTCTTCCTGAAGGTGTAGGTGAGAGCCACGATAGTGTGTAGAAACTAAACTTGATTGTGTGCCGTGGGCTTGCCCTGCCTAGTTTCTCTTATCTAAAAGTCAATATTGTAAAGGTTTGACTATTTCCAGGTTTGCTGTGTGGCTATTTGTCACAGTTTGTCTTTTTTTGCGCTTTGTATGTAGAGAGCATAGGTGTCTGCACAGTGTGAGCCAGCAGCCGGTATTTAGAGGATGAAGTTTGTTGGAATTAAGCTGAAAGTTGCTTTTCCTTAAGAAAAGCACCTGTGCTGCTCTGCTTGCTTAACTCATCATAAAGTAACCAACAACAAACTAAGCCTTGATTGTGAGCTTTTCCTCACCAGCTCAATTAAATGTAACTCTTTTTTTCAGGAAAAGGCAAAAAGCGAGGAGACAACTTGAAACTGGAGAATGAGCCCCAAGAGGTGACTATCACATGACTGTCATGTGTTCAGGCAAAAAAGGCTCACTTAAAGTATGTGGGTCAGTAATGGAGTTAACCAAAGAGCCCTTATTGGATCTAAACAATAATATGAGTTGTCAAAACAAAAGTATAATGTTTCCTTTGTATATATTTTGTGATTAATCAAGTTAGCTTAATAATAATATATCTGTGTTGTAGTCAGATGATGTGGCCCTGGATGCTGAGTTCCTGGATGTATACAAGAACTGCAATGGAGTCATCATGATGTTTGACATTACCAAGCAGTGGTAAGACTCGTCTGTCTGAACTGTTGTTCCACTACTGTCTCATCAGTGAGCTCTAATGCTACAATATGCATGGACAGATTAGGTTTCAGTGGCTGTGAAGCTCAGAGCCTCCAGTGGTGCGTTTTCTTCAGCTTCAAAGGCTAAACCTTGAAAAGACATTTCAGCGTTCCTATTTTAAGCATCCTAAAGGAACTGGATGAGATTTTTTTTTTTAAACACTTGCATGTCTTAAGAGACATGCACCAATATTGAATTAAATATATATTGGTTTCCATGTGTATTTTACTATATACATTCAGAAATATTTCAATAATTCAGCACATATGTTTTCTGCTATTTACACTTTGCAGTCAAATGTTTTTATTGTAAAGGAAATGCAGTTTAAGGGGAATAACAGTGAATGAACATTGGAGAAATTACAATAAATAAAAATACTAGTTGTAATCCTATAAATATATCAAATATCATAACGTGTTGTAAATTATACTGTAAAATACATACATAACTGCACAAGAAAGCAAATAAAGGGGAGACAAATAAATCATACCATGTAGAAAAGAAAGGGCTTTCCGGCACTGACATCTTTTGGTAAATATTATCCCAAAAAGTGAAAACTGTGTCTCGTGGTGAAAGAGCGAGGTGACATCTTCTTTTTAGCAGCTGTCAGGCCAGTTGGTACAATGCACCTTTAAAGCTTGGTGATATTAAGCTTGGCCAGATTATTTAACAAGGCTGGTACAGACACTGGGATGGTCACTGATACTAAGTCATAGACACTGGGATGGTCACTGATACTGAGTCACACAGCCTGGCTGCCATGTTGGCTCATAACTGTGAAACTGGAGGATTGTCCCTCGTGAAGGAAAGTACCAGGGGCCTTCATAGTTGTATAAACTACACAACAGAACACTTGTTTATGCAGTATTAGGTGTTTTTTGTGTATATACTTGACATAACTCTATCAATGGTCAACATTTAAGTAGTTGTAAAAGTTTTAAAACAACTAGTTTTGACAAGCAGTTGTGAATAATCTTAAGTGGTACAAAGGTCTATGGTTAAAAAAAGTTTAGGTCACCAAAAACCAGGAAATCATGTAAATGTTATGGTTAGAAATTCTTCATTAAGTTATGAGTTAACAAATTACACATTTTCTGCAGCAAATGTAATGAAATCAAAACTTTTAAACTTGATGCAAAGATGATGACTTGAAATTCACCCTCTCTCTGTATAAAGACAGTGTTGGAACAGAATGCTACTACAGCTTCTGATACATAATTAGGACAATATTGCACTAAAATATAAAGCTGTGTATGTCTACCAGATTTACAATCAATAAAATTAATCTAATGGATGCTTTGTGATGAACTGAACACAAAATTAAAGTAAAGCAAACAGCAAGTGCAATGCGTTAGTGGGAACTTCGGAAACAGAGCTGCTATGTGCTATACTATCTGATCAGTAGTTAAAGTTAAAATATTCCTTTTTTATTTAAGCAAATTCCACAGAAACCTGAATCAAGCATCAATTAATCCTATTAACAAGTACTCTGTGTAACAAAGCATGATTCATCACAGAGCTTCATTGTTGTCCAAACACACTGTTGTGACTTGTTCCTTCATGCATGCATGCACACACACACACACACACACACACACACACACACACACACACACACACACACACACAGCTGCTGTTAATATCCATCAGTGCACCAAATGTGAATTAATCTGCAGTTGAAAATAGTCCCTATCAAACTCTTTCCTCCTGTATGAATAACGGTGTTTAAAAAATGAAAAAAATACTTGATTTTGACTCGTAATACTTCGGTGTTGGTATTGGGTCGGCAGAGAAGTCAGATAGTACTGAAAGACAAAGAGTGTTTTACAACAAGGAAAATGCATCAACAGCCTCATATTCTGTATTAACAGTGCTGATATGTACAGTACGTGCACAATAGCACCTTTAAGACCCATAAATTCTGCCCTCATTTATTTTAAGGTTGCGACATTAAGCAGCAATAAGATAACATGCACACTGGCCGAACTGGTAAATTATTTCTCAATGGAATGTGTGCAAGTGAATAGGCATTTAACCTGTTTAAACCTTTTTCTTGCTTCTCTGAAATATACCTTGTGAACCATTTTTTTCTGAAACTTAACAACTTGTATTGTATTTATTGTAGTAACAGAACTGCACTAACCTGTAAATTAGTGTTTATAGCAGCTTTTTTAAATTTTATATATGTGTGTCTTAGAAAACATCTATAACAGTCTTTGATAAATACGTAATATATCAAAGTCTCTAACTTAACCATATCAAATATTTTGTAAATAACAAAAACTTTGAAAAACAGTTTAATTAAGAGTATTCCTCTTTCCATTTCGACCTCCACTGAAGTATTTCATTTTCATTTAATACTCCTTCCCCCACGCACACATCAGTGTATTTACTTTGTCAATTGCAGGACATTTAACTACATCCTGAGGGAACTGCCCAAAGTACCCACCCATGTGCCGGTGTGTGTTTTGGGAAACCACAGGGATATGGGCGAGCACCGTGTCATCCTCCCTGATGATATAAGGGACCTGATTGCTGGACTGAACAGGTAGAAATCAGCACTCTGCTAATTCTAAATCAGCTAATTCTTCACTCATTTTCAAACAAAAACTCTCTGTGATGGTTAATATGGAAGTTTCACCGACCTGATACCGTGTTGGATTAGATTCATGTAGCTGTTGAATTAAGGCACAGTTATTTTTTATAACCTAAATAACAATTCCATCACAGTGTTTTATATGGTCCCTATAGGCTCCATCAGCATTTCATTATGTGATGATGTATTGACAAGCAGGGGTGGCACAAATGAAAATATAACATTTTAGAGAATGACAGCAACAAGGATAAAATGAGTGAAACTCACAGAAAAGTATTTGATATTAGAGATGAGAGAAATCTGAACATATTTATCCAACTCTAACTAGAAAAATGTATGACTCTTTTTGAGATGTCCTCAACTTATTATTCTTATGTGGATTTTGTTGACGATTTCTCCTTATCCACACACAATTCTTCCTCATAAAAATTCTTTGTACAACAAATTAATAATTTTTCCATATTACTCCCTGTCTATGATAAATAATTTGTTTTCTCAAATTAGCAGAAAGTATTGAAAGACAGATACCTTCCTGGCTCTGTAAAACAATAGGCTGGCTCTCTCAGGCTCTCCTCCACTCTGCGTGCAAAAGTGTCATTGGGCAAGATGCTGAACCCCAAATTGCCTCAGCAACTGTGCTGGCAGTGTTTGATTTGTGATAGAAAAAGTGCTGCACATAGATGCACTGTATGAATGTGTGTGTGTTTGTGAAAGGGTGAATCGCAAAACTGTACCGTAAAGCCCTTTGAGTGGTCATCATAGTAGAGCTAACAGCTTAAGAGCTAGATATATTATAGATATATTTCTCTTGAGTTGGTAGACACCAAAGATTGAGCTAAAAGAGTAAATGTGTGACTTCTTTGATTCATCAGATGTGTACAAACTTGATTCCTAATGAATGAGCCTGTTGTTCTGGGTTCGTTTGATATATAACAACTAAGGGTGATAATATTGTTTATCACAACCCCCCAGAAAACAAATGGCCCAAAAATGTATTATGCAGCTTTAATATGCTCATTATTTTATTCGTAATATACTTAAATTAATTAATAGGACATGTACGCCACATACAGTACAAATATACTTTCATAGTTTTTAAATCTATATAATCTTTGATGATGAGTAAACTGGTGATACTTGTGTTTTACAGACCAATGGGATCCTCTTACATCCACTATGCTGAGTCGTCAATGAAGAACGGCTTTGGCTTGAAATACCTGCACAGATTTTTCAACATCCCCTTCTTGCAGCTACAGGTTATTTTTTTATTTTTGCAATTGTCATTTGTATCATGATCATTTTATTTCTAGTTTTTCCACACTCAACTTGTGTGACTGGAATATTTATATGCTTCTGTAATTCAGACAATACAGTTCTGTAAATGGGACAGAATGATACTGAGATGAGTATACAGTGAAGGCTTCATCTCAGCTCCGTGCCCAGGTATTCATGGTATGTGTGTGTGTGTGTGTGTGTGTGTGTTTACAGAGAGAGACCCTCCTGAGGCAGCTGGAGACCAACCAGTTGGACATGGACGCCACCCTGGAGGAGCTCTGTGTCCAGCAGGAAACTGAGGATCAAAACTATGAGATGTACTATCTTTTTTCTTTTTCTCTGCCAGCTTACTGCTGCATGGAGCCCCTACAGGGAAACTAGCATCTTTATCTTGCAGTTTGTGGTGCACACCAGTTAATAAATTGTTCTGGTTGGAACTCAGGGCTCCTTACTGCTGAAAACACTATAGATAGCTGTGCTTCTATCCATCTTCCAAAAGTTTTGATCACGTTTCCTGTAAGTTTTCATTGTCTTTGTGAGATTTTTTTTTATATCTTTTTCTTAAGAATTCATTAGTGCAGTTATGGTTCTTGGCTCTCAGCTAACTTTGGCTTGGTGTTTCAAACATATTAAGGTGGTAGTGTAAGTACAAATCCACATTTATTTGTTTAGTCACTGCTGAGTCTACAAAATAATTTAACCAATAGACCACTTCAGTTGATGGTTATTGCAGATTTATTATACTGCGAGTGAGGTCTTCTTGACTAACAGATGTGTTAAGTTATTTGCCCAATGCTTTGTATTTCTTTGTATGGCAAATTATGCTGATCATACTGTCCTGTATCCCTAACTTAAGATATTATTGCAGGTGAATCAGTTTATTAACCAGTCTTGCTTTGATTTCCACAGTTTCCTTGAGAACTTGGAGACTCGCAGTAAAAGCTATGGCTCTCCTGGTCCAGCCAACGGTTCCTCCTCAGGCTCCCAGTCCCCCATTGTCCCTCCCAGTGGGGCCTCCACGGGCAGCTCCAGCCCCAGCACCCCTCAGCCCCCCATCCCCTTCCAAGTGCTCCCACAGTCACCGTCTGTGTCAGTGTCCTCTCCTCCACCTCCCACGGCAGTTGTTAGCGGGGCAGCTTCACCTACTGCTGAGACAAAACCCTCAGCTCAGTCTCCCGAACACCAACAGGCCTCCGCAGCATCTAGTGTGTTGTCCTTCCAGAAACGCAGCTTCATCTCTCGCTGGTTTGGTCCATCACCTGCTGCTGATGCTCCTGTTCCTGCGTCAGGTGAGTCTCCTCCTACTAGCAGCAGAGATGAAATGTGTGCTGCTATTGAAATAATTGTTAAAAGCCATTAGTTCCTTTTGAATATCATAAGAGAGTAAAATGTATCGTCACGACAGCATGATTTTAAATTGAAAGGGATTAGTATCGCTGCATGTATAAGTCTGATTCCCTGCCAGCCACAACTTGGAGCTGGAGCTGTTCCAGAGACTTGCAGATAAATTATTTGAAAACTGAACACAAAACTGAGCATCATTTAGGTATGAGGGTTTGAGAAAAATCTGGGTTTCGGGGTCCTCGTCTCTCTCTTTAGCAACTCATCCACGTCTCTCTCTACCAGCCGATCAAAAGTGTGACTAAAGTAAATGGTAAATGTACATGCTGCATGTATGTATGTATTCTGTAAGATGGTTTGTTGTATAAAGACTATATTAAAATACTCTTTAGTGGCACAGCACTAGTAAGCTAAGGGGCTGTACCTTTTTGATGCTTTTTTTAAAGTTTTAAATTGGCCAATTTATGATCCACACTTCACACCAGCAATGAACAATCGCAGATTTAGGCAGTTGCCCAACTGACTGAACAGGGTTTTAATAGGTACTAACAAGACCACTAAAGGAGATTCAAGGTCCTAAATCTATGAGGATGGACATAACTGAAGTGGATCATAAGATGCCAACATTTTATAGCATTGTTCACATACTCAGCCTTTTTGGGAGAAAGTGGGGCTATTAATATCAAGGAATGTGGGCTTTAATAGTGGTGGGTACTTTTTCTCCCTGTATCTTTGTTATTTCTGAAGGTTTTGTTTGTCTACCTCCTGACAATTTTTGTGCTCACAAATAAGAGAGTTGTTTCAAAATGCTGGCTTATAAGAATCTCTTCCACAAATACAGGAAGAACTGGAATTGCACCTCATCCAAGACCTCATGATTTATCCTGCACTTTTGTTAGATTTAAAAAAAGTTGTTAAAAGTTGTACAAAAGTGGGGAGTTGTGATGAGAGCTTTTTAATTAAATTGCAGATTTTTATTAATTTGAACTATTTGATTGCTACTCACATTCATTTGCCTCTATGTTTTCCTCAGAGGACCCTGCTGCACCAGTGTGTCCTCTTAAGGTTCAGAGTGTGGATGATTTTGTGCCAGATGAGAGACTGGACAAGAGTTTCCTGGAGGACAGCCTGCCCTCGAAGAACAGGGTTCCTCAACCTGCACCAGCTCGAGCTGTGGACAGTGACAGGTGAGCTATTTGTTTGTAGTTAATCCTCGGAAAGGAAGAATTAGTCCATTTCATCTTGTTGTATAAACCTTGAAATTAGTGTTAGCTTGTATCATGATGGAAATCATGATGAAAAATCAATAGTTATTTGCAGTTGGGTATGAAATTGTTGAAAAGAGCAGTTATCTTTTTCTTTGTTCCAGTGATGGTGAAGGCAGAGGAAACCCCATGGTGTCTGGTTTCCAGGATGAGCTTGACCTTGATGACACTGAGCCCAGTCTTCCTCAGCCTAAGACCCTGCCTCCCAGTAAAGATATCACTCTAACCAGTGACGAGGAGGAGGGAGTACCAGCAGCCCTCACCATCACACAGGATCAAGACCTGGACAGTGAACCTGAACTGAAGGCGTAAGTCTTTTTTCAGAACAATACAGCTCTTCACCGCCAGAATTTATCAGAATCCAATGTAAATGCTTTGGTATTGAGGGTTGATTTCCATGTCAGAGCCTGGCAGGGATTTAAAGGAAAGGTGTGTGACTTTGAGCATGTTTCTCAAATTAAAACCAACATCACCAGGGGATTATTGCTACTTGTTATATAATAATGGGTGGATGTATGATACAAAATTCTTTACAAAGAAAAACAGACAAAGCAAAAAGAAGATAAGCAGAGATAGAAATTAAAGAAATATCTTAGAAATATCTTAGAAATATCTATATAATATCTCACTCTTTCACACTGCTAGTTTATTAACACTTTGCTAAGTTTATAACAACTGCATGAACATGTCCTGCCAGAGATAAGATATGTACTTTAAAATAATAATTGATTGAATATTTGATTAAATTCATTATGTAACTTAATCACAACAGTTCATTTAGCTTTAACTGTACTTAACTATAAGCTTAAATATTTATATATTGGCCTACCGACCTAGATTGTCAATACTGGCAATGGGTTTATATCAAGTGGAGCGTTGGATTCAACATTTTCCCATGTTCTAATGTTAAATCAGAATACAAAAATTGGAATAAATCGTAATATCATATCAAAATTCTTCTAGCATGGCAATATACATTGAATTGGTACCCATGTATCGTGATAGGATCAAATTGAGAATCCCCCAGTCCTTCTGTAAACCCTAGTTGAGTTTAATGCCAATGCATAGACTTAACTTGCATTTACATCTGCCACATAAAGTTGTGTAAAGGACAATGTAACATGACAGTTTCTGCCTTCTACATGTGGAGTGAGGAGGGTTAATATGTGAATGAAAGAAGTATAAAATTGTATATGTGAAATACTCAAATGCTTTTCCAGGCCTGTGATTCATATCACAAAACCAAAGGTGACATCTAAAGCGCCAGAGCCCAGAGGCCAGACCACAGCGCCCATCTCCCTCACTTTAATCCCAGCAACAGAGCAGCCAGCCCGACAAGGCAAGAAGAAGGGAAACACACCCAAAGCTGAGGACTCTGACACAGACCCTGAGGCCCCTGTCGCCCAGCAAATGCTCTCTTTTGTCATGGATGACCCCGACTTTGAGTCTGAAGCATCAGACACACCAAAAATAGCAACGGTGAAGTAGAACAAATTCACAGCTTCTTTTTACATTTTCACAATATATATTTAATTATCTATATTGTATGTAAAGCACTTTGAGCTGCATGTCTTGTATGAAAGGTGCTATACAAGATACATTTATTATTATTATTATTATTATTATTATTATTATTATTACTGCTGAGCTTTGATTGAGGTATTATTTAATCTGCCATTCGGTTGAATTCACAGCATGATAGAAAACAGACAGAATGCACACAGACACAGCAACTAGTAAGATTTAATTGCATTTCTGCCACACTGCCACATCAGATGCCGTTTTATTTTCCTCTCATTTCTATATGTAATAGTTAATTTTTGACTGCCCCGTTCTTCCCAGGATGCATTTCCAATCAGGGATGAGCTCCTGTCCGATCTCTCTGATGATGACATGCAGATAGCCAAAGTACCAGAACCTCTGAAGCCCACTGTGATCTCCTTTAAACAAAAGGACGATACCGATCTGTTTGGCCTCGGCATCCAAGAGGAGGCTCCTGCAGCCAAGGACAGCAGCGAGGAACAGGAAGGCAAGTAATGAAATTGTTGTTCTGATGATTATATTCACTTAATATCTGCTTTTGAGATGAGGTAGTTAATTTTATTTATATGTGGACTTTGAGTGGTAGTCAAAACCAGAAAAGCGCTATATAAATACAAAAGGAAAAGGAAGGAATCTTTGGGAAAGGCACGATTTTATGCGATTCCTGACTAATGACTCTCAATTAATAATTAATTCTTTGTTCAAGTGGCATCTGATGCTCATCCATAATTAACAAAACTATAGTTACATAGTTTCCTATCCAAAAATACAGTGGCTATGTGGTACCTGGATTATTATATATATATATATATATATATGCACCTGTTATATTAATATTTTTGTAAATATTTTGTGTTTTGAATAATTTACTTGAAGTCCAAAACATATTCCTTTTCAGACCCAATAACATATTTTGATTAAAAATGGACTAAGTCCAATATTGATGACTTAATTTATATATCACACTGGATGTATCTGCTTCTCTTTCAGAGAAAGAAAGCAAATACTCAAAAGAAAAAAAGAAAAAGAAGAAGAAAAGCAAAGAGGTAAAGTGGATTTTGTTCATATTATACACTATAAGCAGTGATGTGTGATGTCAATCCAGCAAATTCTGTCCTTAATCTTTCAGGAGGATGATAAAACCAAGAAGAAACACAAACACAAGAAAAAGGAAAAAGAAGATGCTGCTACAGAAGATGACAAAGAGAAGAAGAAAAAGAAATCCCGGACCAAGAAAACAGAAGTGGATGAACTGGAGGACTTTCTGGGCGGAGGAGCAGGATTGATTAAAAGAGATGATGGGGATTATGAAGAACTATAAAGGTTCCTGTTTAATTAGGAAATGGAGCCACTGAACCGCAACAAGGGACATGGTTGTTTAAAAACTCCTGGTTCCTTGACTTGTATGTGCATAAAGCAGCATCTCCAAGCCATACGCAATACGCAAGGCTACCAACAACACCCAGGTAAAATAACCAAGGACTCTGGTACCTGTATGCTCCTTCTGACTGATTTTCCTAATCTGCACCTCTGCTGTCACTTCCATTCCAACCAGTAAGAAAAGGCAAGGACGCCCACATGTACTGTAGTGAGCTTTGGCGTAAAAAAAAAAAAAAATTGATTCTTTGTACTTTGACATGATGGAATATGTTGGGTTTAATATTTGTCTTTGATTTGATACATTCTCCAAGTGATCCACTCCAAATTTAGCTGCTGTAAATAAGGTTATCATTGTGTCTTAGTGTTTGTGTGGTTGGTGTAATAATTGAGAGCATGCTCAAAGTGATGACTGACTCCTTAGAGACTCCATACTGTTCATTATTTTTTTTCTATTCCCTGCTTGTTGGCTGAAATGGGTTTAAGCAGTTCTTTAGTCTAGTCTCTCTAAATATGAGCAATGAAGAATAGTCCAGAGTGATTTGATATGAGAATCTTGTTGATTACTAAGAGAGGAAATTACTTCTCCTCTTTGTTCACACTAAGCCGGCTCCATTTTCTCTCCTTTGGCCCTTTGTCCACACTAAACCCATTTTTATCCAAATGTGTTGCTTTCTCAAACAGTTGATAAATCTTGAGACATCTGAGTGTAGACTGACAGGCTGTGGCTGTGTGTTAAATAAGTCAAGAAGACACCTTTCAGTTGCCTTTATCTCTCTGATGACCTTTTTTTAATTGACACAGATTGTCATTAGGCTGCTTGGTCCGACTTTCTCATTGTAATAGTGATTGCACTAACTTTTAGGTTGAGCAGAACAGGAAATGCCATCAGGTACTTTTAACAAACCGTAATGAAATCACTGTTTACATTCGGAAAATAAAAATCCACAAAAACGAGGTGAGTCATGAGCTCGATTCTATTAATACTTCCATTTACGGCTGGAATTCAAGTGGATATCCTATCTCCTGTAGCCAAGGAGGTTGTTTTTGTGTGCATTTGTTTGTCTGTATGTATGTCTGCTGGTTAGCAGGATTACGCAAAAACTACTGAATGGTTGAAGGATGTGGCATGGGTTAGGAGAGAAGGCATAACATTTTGGTGTGGATCAGGGGAAAGATCCAGTTTTTTTCCCACTTTAACGTTATAAGAGCAGCATTTTTCATCTTTATCATTGATTTGTCTGAGAATAATTCAAGCATTTGAATGGACAAAATGAGGCATGTTTAGGGGACTGATATCTATGAGTGTGTGCAATGTGGTGTAGATCCAAATAAAAGTCTGGATGTAGTGAATTTGAATTTGGTTTCATAAGGAGACTTTTGGGCCTTGATGGATGTATATGCTCTACTGTGTCTCATTCTAGTTTTGTATCAGCCAGACTGTATGTGAAGTCAGGCTCAGACTGTTAATGGATCTCACGTTTCCATGTTGTCTCAGTGTGAATGGAAATGTTTTACAAAAGCTCTAACGTGGACACGTATTGTTTTCACACCTTTTTAGAAATTAGCTGGCTTAGTGTGGATTTAGTGAAACTATTAACAGTCTCCAGGCCAGCGTTGGCCTTTGTCACCACCTGAAGTTTCTTTTGCTGCTACAAACTATCTTCCTGCCCTGCACCCTGCCCTCCTCTCTGCCACGCTACACAGGCTAGATACTGTACAAGTCCTCTTCATGTTTTCTGCTGTTGCCTTGATGGAGGTTACTACAAAGGACTGGTGTGCCGCTCTCCTCATGAACCATTATTAAGTGTTCTTAATGTAAACGGTTTGGTAATTGGTGGGCTTAAGAATGTCCTACAGCCTTTTTATTTGTTGAACAGAATCTGTCATCCTGTTGTAAGATTGCAGTGAATCACTACATGTGTTTGTTTGTCTTTTTGTTTATTTTTGTTTGATTCTCAGCGGACAGCAACAACACCATTCTTATAAACAGGGTATTATTTTTCTGTAAGTGCAACATTTCCAAAACTCTCTTTATTCTTGTGTTATTTATTGCTTTGGTTTTGTTGTTGTTCTGACATGTCAGTTTTGTTTGTGTGATTTGTGCTGAAACTGTCATCAACAGTCCAAAACATCATGTAGCTTTTTTTATGGCGTTCACTTTGTGAACTTTGTCCTGTAAACTATTCTCCAGCGGTTTGTCTCCACTTCTTTTGGGAGGAAAAATACAGTGACATGAACTTCCGCTCTTCTCATGTGTAACTTCTTTTGTCCAGACGCCTCAAACCGTGGCTGAGACAGAGATGACGTTCAGTATCTTCCATGAACTGCATCACCAAAATGTTTCAAATGAGTAAAGTATTCTTGCATCTAAGAAATATAATGTGTATTTTTAGACCTGTTTTGACAAGTGACAGATTTCATACATTTCCATCTCCCATACACATGGTTACACTGTTGGTTTACAAAGAAATAATATTTGATATTCCAAAGTTGAAACTATGCAGCATTGATCCTGAATACTGTACGCTGTTTTTTTTTTGTTTTTTTTCTGGTCTGTCATGTGATTGAGGATAAATGCTGATAGCAGTTTCAAGCTAAGCATGATACTTAAATGTACAGTAAAAAGAGAATGTATAAAGTATATAAATGAATATATAAATATATATTTGAAGAGCTTTGTTCCAAAATGTTGTCTACACCATGCAGAAACATTGTCCCTGAAATCTTATCAAATGATTTTAACAGGAAATTTCCCGGAAGGGATAAGTTACTAAAAATCATGTTAACTAAAGTAACCATTTAATATTATACACTCAGTTGTCAGTTTACACATTTATATATAGCTAAAATGTTTGCAGTCTTAATGGACTTTATAATGTTCAGTTTGTGTGGATATTGTTAAAGAGGTGATGATTCAACTGTAGAATAATGTCAGTCATCAGTTTGTGAGATGCTGTTGAACTACATTGTATTATGCTGACAGTTGTTCCTGTTATGAAGTAATGAAGTTACACAGCAGCGCAGACTACTTCCTCTTAAAATTATATCTTCATTGAGGAATGCTGTATTAGACTGTGTTAGTTTTAGCAAGGTGTTCCTAATAAACTGCCAGCTGAGTGTATATTAGAAATACTGGATTTGGGATTTTTTTTTCTGCATGGATATATCTTATTTAGGAATGAAATCCTTCATTTAATTTTCACCCCATGACATGTCTCATCTTTACACTGTGTGTGAGTTTGCTTATGTTTGGTTTGTCCAATAAATGCAAACATTTCTTCATAAAGGCTGTTTCATGTGTCAATTCTTTAAAATTAGTTTCACCTTCAATAGGATTTTGTGAAAGGTCTCTGTGGAGAAAAAACAGGATGTTAAGTTAGTTTTCTGTTGGGATGAACACAGAATAAGATGGAGTATGAGACGGCATCTGAATCCCTCATTGTTCGTGATCACAGAGAGATGCTGCGTTCTTGTTCAGAGGCTCGGTCAGAGCTCTCATTGTACAGCAGTTTCATTGTGTGTGTGTGTGTGTGTGTGTGTGTGTATATATATATATATATATATATATATATATATATATATATATATAAAATCAATAGATCTGGAATTTGCTCAGGATGTTGGGTGCTGCAAAGGAAATTTTAAAAAGGAATGTTCCCCTGTGGATATGAATGTGTTAAAATTGACTTTTGTAAAGGTGATTTTTTTTTTTTTAAACCTGTATGGCTCAAATCTATATTAAAAATGTATAATATACACTCAGCTGGCAGTTTATTAGGAACACCTTGCTAAAACTACACACACTCTAAACTCTCTGTTGGTAAAGATGGATTTTCTGCACCTGATCCTTGAATCTCGAGCTTTTATTTTGAAAAGCTCACCGGCCAGTATCGAGCGCTCTCATTGGCTACTGTGTTAGCCAATGAAACAAACTCTTGTTCGTGGACTTCCTCCTTCCATGTGAGTTTCTCTTCCATGCAACAACCAGCGAGATAAAAACATGGTAAGTCGAAAACTAACTGAAAAATATATATGAAGCGAAACGTATGTTATCGTTAATTCATGTTGATATCCTAACTGGTGTTACCGACACACTTTGGCCCCTCTATGTTTTAATACTTCAGCGAACTAACCTAACTATCCATGTTTCTCTGCCACAGTTATACACGTTGTTTTTGATGAAACCATCTCCCAACGAGTGTGTAGCTTTGTTCAAATGTTAACTATCGTTCAACATTAAATCTTGTTAAATTGGTTTGATCAATAAAACTAGGATCAGTAAATCTTGGACATTTCGTACCTTAAACCCACACGTAATCAAATACACAGAATGATGATGTAGATGTACACACAGTAAAAATCAGCCTGTATCAGCCTGTCTGTCTCACGGAGAACTTATCCCATGTCTCATCAGTCACATTTTTCTCTTGAAATATCATGTGTCCAGTTAGAGCCTGAATCTTTTTGCTTGAAAAACTTTGATGTAATGATCTTAATGTAATGTGGACAGCTTCGTCGGGAGGTGAGACAGAGGAGAGAGTACCTGTACAGGAAGGCACAGGAGGACAGGCTCCGAACAATAGAGGAGAAAAAACAGAAGTTGAAGGGAGCACTTGAAGGTAGGATGGCACGTTCAGTAGATTCTGTTTTACTCCTTGCATTGTCTGCACTTTAGGATGATCCTAATCAAAAGCTTAAATTGTTTCCCTCTCTGCAGAAAATTTGCTTATTCCAACTGAGGTACGCAGAGAAGCTCTGCAGCTACAGAATCTACTGGAGTATGACGATGAAGGGGCAGAAGGTTGGTGTCACGATTTCTTGGCGTTATCAACAACATCTCATCACACTGATTTATCAGTTTTCTTTTCTTTTTTTCCCGTTAAATTATACATTTGTCATTTTGTCTGTGCAGGCATCAGCTCTCACATGGATGATGAGTATAAATGGGCCGGAGTGGAAGATCCCAAAGTCATGGTCACTACGTCCAGAGACCCGAGCTCCAGACTCAAGATGTTTGCTAAGGTCAGGCCAGTTTCTCTGTGGTGACTCACTCAGTTCGGACAGCAGACTGATCATGAGGTTGCTAGACACTAGTGTGATTCAGGGCCACAGGGACAACAATGAAGTCCACATGTAAGGAGCTTCTCAAAGGTCCATGTATCTGTCACAGCTCACTGTTTAAGTGTCTGTGAGCAGGGAAGTGAAAGTTATGCTGCAGACACCTTTCACTCTGATCCCCATTATTAACTGCATATGTATAAGCTGTGTGACGTGATATCTACAGTAGTTGACAATGAATGTTAAATATTTACTAGAAAACTTTATTGTTATCGCCCTGCTATGTAGTTTCACACATTTCTTAAAAATATTGTTAAAGATTCCTCAAATCAACAATGTAATTTAGTATAGATTATATTGTAAATGGACCACCAAATATAGGATAATCTTTTAGTCAATGCACTGCTGCACATGCACTGACTATGCAAAACTGAAATTTGTCTAACAATTCAGAGTAAAGTTTCTAATATTCAATGATTCATACATGAATAATCAATTGGGATTCAATTGACCTTACAAATATAATAACACATACTACAAAATGATTTGCCTGGTACCTGATGACATTCAATCCAGAATATTTAAGAAATATTAATACAAAGCATTACATTACATTATATACAGCTCTCCGACCTTAGAACAAGATGATGACACTAAATTCAGTCCACCAGCAATCATCATAATAATAATAATAATCATCCGTTCTTCAATTTTTGGCCATTGTTAAGGGCCTTAAACAGCCTGAAGCCTGTTCCAGCAAACACAAGGGGTGAAAGGCAGGGAAACACCTTTGACAGGTCATCGCTCCATATCTGCACAGAGACATAATCCTGCATTGATTTGACATTACAGCTACAAGGACTCTTAGTGGGTAACATCACTGTTAACCAACCAAGAAGTAATGCTGCTTAGAAACTGCTGTCTGAAAGTGAAAAAAAGAACAGTTATCTGGGGTAGACATGTTTCTCTGGCTTAAGAGCCATAAATATACATCAGTTACATGTCACACTAAAGAGCAACATAAAGCCTCATACAGCTTCCTATTTTACTTTCCATTTTCTACTGAACAATCAATCGGTAAAGAGTGGGAGGAAATATTGAACAGAGAATAACATGACGTGCGGTGTGGAACTTGTTACAGGAGGTAAAGCTGATGTTCCCTGGAGCCCAGCGCATGAACAGAGGAAACCATGAGATCGCTTCGCTGGTGGGAGCCTGCAAAGCCAACAATGTTACAGACCTCGTTATCATGCACGAAACAAGAGGACAGCCTGGTACGCACGCCTGTTAATTTACGTTACATATTCATGACATTTGATTGCTCTTTTAAATTGTGTTAACATGTCCTATAGGAACCTCGTGAAGTATTCACCAACCATGATTGTTACACATTAGAACTAGAATTGTGCATATCCCTGAGGTTACTACACGATATTAAAAATAATACAAAATGAGAAAAAAACTAAATGGAATATAAATAGCAGATTATGGTAAATTCAGACAGGATAGAATAGCCATCGGGTAAACATTTTGCAGTAAAACACACAGTGGGAGAAGGCTGTTGTAAAAAGATGTGTCTTAGGTTTCTTTTGAAACTGTCAATAGATGTAGAGCCCTTAAGACCTTTGGGCAGACTGTTACACAACATCATAATGTTCTGTAAATACAGTTTTCTGGACATTTTTCAATGACATAGCTCAGGAACAGAAGGGGAGATTGTATAATGTTTCATTATTTCAGTACTATACAAGAGGTACACTGATTTCTTTAAAACTAACTGCAACACCAGTGTGTTATGACTTCATGAAAATTGATATCCACATTAGCAGCATCGTTATTTTATAAAGTTTATATCCACATTAGCAGCCTTGTTATTTTATAATTTTTATTTCATGAAACAGCCAAGAACCACTTTGATGGATGAACTTTGGACACATTTGCTATCAATAGGTTAGAATGACACCAGACATGCTTCCTGTTAATTTTTAGCCTCACTTCTTGGTATGGGGATGATTTCATTTGATGTATTTATACACTATATTGGTTCGACTGAAATATCTCACAGATAGTGAATGGGTTGTCATGCAAACATGAACCCAGAGGAAGTGTTTGAGACCACAAAACACTTCTAGATTCTCAGGGGTAAGCAGCGTTGCAGCCAAATCCAATACAATTGAAGAAACTGGTGAGCTTCTTCAGACGTGAAAAAACATAACATGCCTCCATACTGCTCTTGTGGTGTCATCCAAGTGTCCGCAATCCCCGACATTCATATTCGACTCGAAACGGCTTCACTTACACCATGTTTTAAAGGGGACATAGCATGCAAATTCCACTTTGTTAGTGCTTCTACAGGTTAATGTGGGTATCTGGCATGTCTACCAACCCAAAAACTCTGGGAAAAAAACACTTGCGCGTTTTGTTATGGTTCCTCTAAGTCAGAAACGTCATGCTTGAGTGACTCGATTGAGCTTCCTGGGTTTTGTGTCGTAACAAGGAACTGGAAGTCTCCCTACATGGTCTTGGCCCACCCCCCACCTCCGTCACGCCGTGTTTACACCGGATGCTGCGAGGCTGCGAGGCAGCGCAGCGCCGTTCCCAAGCACGCAGCCGCCTGGCTGTTTACACAGGATGAGCATTTCTCCGCTGGTCAGCCCGCGATTCACTCACATGTGGCATTTGTCTGGATCGTTGGGACTGGGAGGCTGCAGCAGTTGCTCGGGCGCGACCGCTCGCTCTCCCGTGCGTGAGCTGGAATTTGTGTCAGCGCCACACAGCCAGCAGTGTGGAAGACTTCCGCAGTGTTCAGCTCTACTGTACGCCGGGTTACAGTAGTTACACCGGGTTACAGTAGTTACGCCGGGTTACAGTAGTTACGCCGGGGTACACCGGATGCGGAAGCGCCGCTGCGAGGCAGCGCAGCGCCGTTCTCAAGCGCGCAGCCGCCTGGCTGTTCACACGGGACGTGCATTTCTCCGCGCTGGTCAGCCCCATAGACTGTATATATAAGGTCAGCCCGCGATTCTGCTTTCTCCGCTTGTTGTTGTACCCGTTGAATGTCGGGGTTCGGGGGTAAATGATGGTCTTCATAGCCCCCCCCCCCTCTCTCTTTCTCTCTCTGTCTGTCTGCTTGTGTGCTTGTAGTGGATGGGCAGAGGGGGACATTTAATTATGTGATTGGGAAAATTAAAACTCCAGGACAACAGAAGGGGAATACAAAGTATGGGATGCATATTTGATAATTTATATCATATAAAATATGTAATTTATATCGTTTAAAATCATGGGGGGGAGGGGGGAGCTGGCTCATTAGCATTTAAAGGAACAGGCACTCAAAACAGGTCACTCTGTGGAGGGCTGTTTTAGACAGGGTAAAAAGGAGCTGTTTGAAATGATCCTTGTGGTATTTTGACCAAAGTATGTTACAGACATTTCATTAAGACCCCAAGGAACCATATCAACTTGTGGTAAAATGGGCATGCTATGTCCCCTTTAAGCCTAAAAGTCCACTGATATCCTCCTCTAGGGCCGCAGTCATGTTCGCTCGCACACACCGGAAAATCGCACATACTGCACACAAGCTCTCGTCCAAGGGCACACCCGGGGTGTGCATTAGCATCGCTACGACTGCTAGCATCTCTACTTCCGGTTGTGGACTTTTAGGCTTAAAACACAACTTAAATTACGCCGTTTCGAGTCAGCAGTTATAATATAACTGCAATTAGTAGTGTATCTGATTTAATTTTTTGTTCTAATATATCTACAGATGGCCTGGTGGTGTGCCACTTGCCATTTGGACCTACAGCTTATTTCACACTTTACAATGTGGTAATGAGGCATGATGTTCCAGACATAGGCACCATGTCGGAGGCCTACCCCCACCTAATTTTTCATAACTTCTCCTCACAGCTCGGCAAGAGGGTGAGTGAGTGCTGGACCTTGTGCTGTACATGAACACACACAAACACAATGCTGATATCTTCTTTCACCACTGGTTTGTGGGTAAAACTAATTAATTCTGCTCACACAGGTATCGAATATCCTCAAGTATCTTTTTCCAGTGCCGAAGGAGGACAGTAGGCGTGTAATCACATTTGCCAACCAGGAGGACTTCATCTCGTTCAGGTCAGTGGGAAAGTGCTCCCCCTATATAAATGCTACACAGATCCTGTGTTACAGTAATAATAGCAGTAATCCTTTTCTGTTGCAGACATCACACCTACAAGAAAACAGACCACAAAAATGTTGAGCTGACAGAAGTAGGACCCAGGTTTGAAATGAAATGTAAGTATGGACAGATAAAGATTCTTGCAGTACAGAGATGGGTCCTTGCCTGGTGAGGGTAACTAAGAACAGAAGCAAGGCAGACTCAGCCTCAGCAAACATTTCAACATTTAAAATAAATGAAACAAATGTTTAAACCTTTACATTGTCAGGGGTTGAAATATTTCGTCCAAGTGAAAGTTGAACTGACATCAGATTGCTGCGTCAACATCGTCTCAACTAGCTTTAAATTTCAGACTAATTTTATCACATGTTATGCAAACACAACTTAATACCACATAACTTTGTTATGGTATGAATTTATATTCCATTTAATTTTCAGTAAGTCTGGTTGTTTAGTGGTTTAGGTGCAACCTCCAACTCAATCTCAACAGGTGTCACGTGAGAGGTTGTGTCATCGACCTGCCGTTTGCCATCAGGTTGATAAAATGTTTGCAGGGATGTTCTGCCTTTTAATTAACAAAATTCAGGGGGGTGTACGGATGACTGACAAAATACACCATGTTAACAATGTTTCTACATTTTACTTCTCAACCCAGGATTATTTTTTGACGAGAAAATGCTGCATTTGTTTTTGCCAGAATATCCTATTTAGTGAAGGGGTTGTTTTATATCTGGAAACTGGAGAAGTCAATATATAAGCCAATATAAGCTTTCCCAAATCAGTCAATACCAATGACAAAATTCATGCGTGAGATTTCTTTGAGTTAGTTTTATTTAACCAGGCCTTTGTCTGTACCGGATGTACATTAATTAAATTTACGGTCTGATACCTGAGGTTTCAAACTGCTCCTTTTTAAATCCAGGATCAGTGTTAAACCACCGAAAGAAGCCAACAGCAGCTGGAGCAAGGTTTTTAGTGAAAGTACTTTATCATATGTAAAATCATCACTGTTCATAAACCACCCTTCTGAAAATGTGTTACACATGAGGTAATCATTCTGGAATGAGGAAAAAAAAAGAATAAATGAGAAATTTGTCAAAATTCGGTCAAATTTCTCTTTTCTGCTGCAGTTCTTTGGAGATGTTTTAAGTGTTAACATCTGTTCTGTTGTTTAGTGTACATGATCAAGCTGGGCACCCTGGAGAACGAGAGCACGGCAGACGTGGAGTGGCGTCACCATGCGTATACACACACAGCAAAGAAGAGGAGGTTCCTCAGTGTGCAATAAAGGATTTAAAAAGCTCCACCAAAGTTGTCCTCAATAACTGCGTTTTGGACTCGTAAAAGTCTTACATGAGGTTTTGTTAGAATAATCTGCTGTCAGTTTTTACTTAAGTCAGCAACTATGGTCACCTTTGTAGTAAATGGGTGATCAGACTGCATCATATCCATCATGAGTGTCAGTATTTTTTAAATAAACTGTTTTGTCAAACCCTTTGTTAAACATAAGACATACAGTACTGACTGTATTATAACTGTGTTGTAATAAAAGTTGTTGTAATAATCTGTAAAGGCGCAATGGTATTTTGTATTGTCTATAGTGGGAAAGAAAATCTTACCTATCCATGTATAAAATATATTAACATATAATCCCAGTAATTATATATACCTTTTTGAACCAGTTTTTTAATACCATTCGTAAAATTTGCATTTTACTTTATAAGCTGCTGTTATTGAAACAAAGTGCAATGAAATACACAAAATAACTGTTTACATTAGGCAGGTAAAAAGGCCCTACTAACGATGACAAAAAAACAAATGCTGTATGAAAAAAGGACGACACTGTTACAAAGTTTTCCTGAAGTTGTATGGTGTCTAATTTCGTTTCATTCTGTACAACTCTTATCATCATGGTTTTAAATTTTTCATAGCAGGGGCCTATCCTTCCCAAAATTCATTAGTTCTTACATCAAATTTTGCAGTTATTTTTTCCATTAGGTACATATTCTTTATTCTCTCCTTTCATTGCTGTATAGTGGATAACAGCAGTTTAACACAAGAAAGTCACAATTTTCCTTGCCACCAACAAAAGATGTGTAGGATCTCCAATTCATTTGCAATCTCTCCAACACTTGTTTGTTTTATTTGTATCACATTTTTAAGAAATGTAAGGGGGTTTAAAATATCTCATTTTTAGTTTCCAGTAGAATTTTCTCCACAATGGGCAAATAATAATTGTGTGTCCCTCTTGTCGTTGTAAGCATTTGTATATTTGTCACACACGTTTCCCACCTCTCTTGCAAAAGATTATAATTCTCAGGTGCATGAATAACAAACAATGTATGTATTAACTTGTTAGTACTGGTCGGTATGGCTGAGAAGTGTGATGGACGGGACTGAGACACAGTGAGATCCTACCCGCACAGCTGATGTTGTCAAATGACTGGACGCGGCTACAAGAATCGACCAATGGCGACGCAGCGTTTCGGAGGTTTTCCGCTTCCCCCGAAGTTCTTGACAGATCCGACTCCAGATTGAGAGAATTCAAGATGGCTGCTACAGGTAAGAGTGTGTTTTGTATGCCAACTGTATTAAAACCCTCTGACGGAGCGTTGTTTCGCTGCTACTATGACAAATATACACTGATGACTGAGCCGTGCTGTTTTGCGCATGTGAGATAAGTAAGTCACGGTTGTGTGTTTTGCGAAAAGTAGAAGTAGCCAACAAACTGATGCGGTGGTAAAACCCCCCAAGTTGGCTAACGTTAGCTGGCTAGTAGTGATGTTAGCATTAAAGCTCGACACAGTGACTGTTGCAGGGTGCTAGCTACTGAGTTAGCTGGGTAATCTCCTCTCCCATCCCCGTGAGCAATTAGCTAGCTAGCTAGCTAACACGGTTTCAGTGTACATACCTCGATAACTAATCGTTGTTAGCATTATTTCGTCATTATGTCAGTTCTCAACTACTAACGACCACTCTTAAGTAGTTTGGTCAGTTAGCTTAAGTCATTCAACTTGCGCCCTTAGAGAAACGTGGCCTCTAAAGCTCAAAATGTCATATTGCATAGCAGGCAAATCCCATGTTAAGCTAACTGGCTAACGTCAGCTAGCATTAGCATCATTCGAGTTATTAGCAAGTTTGCTGCGTTACAACTTCGACTGTCAGCGCTTTATTTCATCATTAATGTAAGTTCCTGCTTGATAACGTGGTTGGTCACAGCAGGGAAAGTTAATATTTGTTGTGTTTGGTATCGGGACTGTAAACACCGTTGTCGTTCGTGCAGCAAAATACTTAAATGTCACGTTAATACTCGATAACGTTTCGGTTACGTCTCGGTTACGTGTCATTCTCGCTTGTATAGCCAGACCTAACATTTAAGTAATTAAGATAATTGTTTTCCTCTCGTGTGAGAATCACTATGTAGCCTTCATGACTGTTTAAAGTAGACCTGAAGTATCGTGTAAATTCAATGATGTTGTGAAGTCAGGATTTTTAAGTGAACTGATTTTGTTGTCTGAGACACAGTATGTTTCTGTAGTGTTTGCCATCAATTTGTCTCCATACAACTAAGAGCAGTGTTAAAAGAGTGTAGATGCATTTATCCTCAACAAAAATGCGAATTTGATGTATTTTCCTTTTAAAAATGTAATTGTTTATGATGAAAGCAATTGAAATAGTCACATTCTGATTTGGGTAGATCTATTATGTTAAATATGATAGAAAATGCCCCTTTCCCCCGAAAATCAGCTCCATTATATTTACACAAGGTATATTTTCCTCTAACTGAAATATGTCCATGTTGTTGCAGGTTGTAAGTAAAGAGGTAACTCCTGGTTCATGCTGCTGTGCATGAAGCTGTCCTGAGGTTGCAGTGTTGCAAGTGCAAGTACTACATCCCCAAGCTCCTCTTGCATCTCATCATGTCCTCCACCTCTTCCTCCTACTCCTCCTCGGGGGAGACTAGTCCAGAGGATGTACCCCGAGGTGGGGGCACCATCCGAGTCTACCTCCCAAACAAACAGAGGACAGTGGTGAGATGATTGGCTCTATAACAATGATGCAGTGGCATACAATACATTCAATGAATAAAAATATGACTATGTTGTAACTAGTTGAGTGAGTGAGAGTTGACAGTTGCCACCTCTGTGGAATTTTTACGCCAGCACTGTGGGGTGTAAGTGTAATTACTCGCACCAAAATTTTACATCCATCACAACACATTAAATGAGTAAGCTAGTGGGCAGTTGGTGTCAAGTTTCGCAGATGGTGCTTGCTGCCATCTGTGGCTTATTTGACTCATTATTCCTATCAGACATAGATTTAATTATTCTTAGAAATAGTTGATAAATTGTGCTCTCCTGGTGCCATTGTGCTAAATTGTTATGTTAGAGATTATACTGATTGTGCGTGGTAGTTCAAGTGGTGTTGTCGACAATGTGTTCATCTTATTCATATCTCCCTGTAAGACACCAAACCACATGTTCTAGTGTTTACAGTGCAGAGCATCTGTAAATCTCAATCTCCACATATCTACTCTCTACACTTGATTAAAATTTGATTCTATTTTTTACAGCCTTTCTTTTAATATTGCAGACAACCCATATAGGCGCTCAGCTCTGATATGCTTGGGGGACTGAAAAAACTGATGGTTAGAGAGATGCAGTGCTTTTATAAAAGGTTCATAGTAATTTGATTGGTAGCATAGACAATACAATAGTTGTGAAAAATCTTGTGTGGTAAATGCCATTGAAGCAGCAGCTGGGGTTGACGGACATCCCAGTGTTGTCCGTCAGCTTTGTTGCGGTGAGAACAGGAATGTCACATTGTTTGGGGTGAAAAAAGGGATCTGTGCTCTGGACTGAAGTTTTTAGTCTGGAAATTCTCTGTCACAACATAGGTCATTTGTAGTGTCAACATTAATTCTGTATGTGACTGTCATTTATGCTTCTTAGTATTTTGAGTATGCCTCCATGTTATCTGTGTAAATGTCAATCCAAAGTCACACTTGTACAAATACAATTTCCTGTTAACAGGTGAATGTTCGTGGAGGACAGACTGTGTACGAGAGTCTAGACAAAGCACTCAAAGTGAGAGGCCTAAGCCAAGACTGCTGTGCTGTGTTCCGCCTTCTAGAAGGGTAAGATTACATTATGTCTGCTGAATTTCCCCATACACCATACAGGGATAATGGGCTGCAACAACCACATAAGATATTAAGATAGATAGATAGATAGATAGATAGAGCATAAGAATTGTAAAAAGTCAAGAATAAGTACACATAATCTGCAGTGAAATGATAGCCTAGCCACCAGAACTAATACAAAGCTGTCACTGTAAAGAAGTATGTGCTAATGGAGATATTGACAATACAGATATTTTAAGTACAAGATGATTGAAAATTTGAGATGAGAGAAGTAGTATAAGGTAAGAAAAGTAACTGAGCCTGAGTACTGAAACCAAATATAAATACAGATTTAAAGATAAATAATGAAACAATACAAAAGTTGTGCATTAGACTATATCCTGTAAATTATGGTACAGCAGATGTTAAGTGTATTAAAAAATAGTGCAAGAATAAAACTTGTATATATGCTATAACACTAGAGATATAAAAATATGAAGATCAAATAAACATAAATATATGAACATATATAAAGACACAAATGCAAGTGTGCAAATGGCTAACATAGCCTGTAATGGTGGCAGTCAACCTAGTAACAGATGTTGGTGATTAATGCATTGAATCGCTCTCAGTTCGCCATGTCTGAGAGGAGTTATACAGTCATATGAAGAAGCAACCTCAAACAATTGTCACAAGTCCCAGGGCTACATAATTGTACCATGTGTTTTGTTGCTACATTTATACATTTTGAGACTGAAGGCAGAGAATTAAGTGTTGTGCAGGCTTATCTTGTGTATTTAAGTTTTGATTACTTTGTAAAACAAACAAGTATAAATAGAGTGTGTGTGGGGACAATGCCTGTATCTCCCATTTCAATAGTCAATATTATATGATACTTGGCTACAGATTTGTATTGCAATTGTATTAGAAATATTAAAATCGATATTACAATTTACTTATTTAACACCAGACCATGGGGAAAATTACATAATTGTCATCATCAAATGGTGCCCTTTTCACACCAATTATAGTGTTTGTTCCCAAACAATTCAACCATACTAACTGTGAACTGATGAATGTTTAAACTCTTTGACATTACTTTGTTAACTTTCCAGGTTTATGCAAATCATTAATTCTTGATCATCTCTCTTCTGAGATTTGTTGGTTCTTTGTTCACATCATCAAATATTTTATGTGAATAACAAAAAATGAGTGTTTTTCATATCAAAGAAAGACCACACATCTCAAATCAGTTTTCAGTGACTTGACTCCAGGTTTACTAAATAGTGACTGCGGTTAGCTTTGGTTGATGTGATTAGCGTAGAGGTTCACACAGCCGTTCTAACTCACACTGTGACTGTTTGACTGATGTATTCACTGTGGATGAGAACAATATGATTAGATTGATATGATAAGATTTGTGTATTATCTACCTTATAATTCCACAAACATCTGTCTGTATGTGGAATGCATATCCCACGAACCGTTCATCTTATCAACTTCACACTTTGCTGAAAGCCCAATTTTAAAAATGAATTACTACTGAAACCCGGTTCAAATATAAATTCTATTGAAATTATTGCTCTGTAAAATTTGACTGAAAAAAACAGGTACATAGTAAATTTAAAGTTATACAATTTCAAAAAACATGATTGTTCTGAACTAGTTATTGGCACTGATCTTTTGATTACATTTTTAATCACAAAGTGCAGAATCAATTCATTTACATCAGACTAACACCTATTGTATGTAAGGGCTATTTCTTTATCCTGGGATCTTAAATTTCGTGAACATTCGCCGAGGGAGCAACACACAAAAAAAAACATTGATTAAAAGATTATTTTCCTTTGCAAATGTAAAATTATTTAAACATAACACATGTCAGTTTTAAGGCCAAGGTTTGCAAAACAGTTGGGCAACAATGCACTGCCTGTCATTAGCTTCAACTAAGTTCAGCAAATCCTCTTTAATAGTCACTTTTAGACAGGATTGAAACTAAAATACTGCTGTCTAATTAATTTGCACTATTAGTGTTGATAAGTGATCTGCCTGACACAGACTGAAAAATCTATACACTGCTCGAGTGCTTCACATCTCATATCCAGAGATCATATATCTCTTTAACAGACACAAAGCAAGTTCAGATCAGTGTGCATAGTCTCTTTCAGTCTGTCCCTCTCATAGATGTGATCTCTAGGTCAGCTACCCACTTACTTGTGTAACCATATTTATAAATTTATTATAAGACTAAAAATCACATTTATTAGCATGTTGCTGTAACTTGATTTTCACAAAGAAGGGGGGGAAAAGCTATATTGAAGTTGCTCTGTTTCAAAAACCAATGTTTGAGCTGGTTACCCCTCCGGAACAGACCATACACAATCAAGGGAAAAGGAAAGGTTGTAAAACGACTGTAAAATAGAGAAAGTCTGCAACCTGAGTTTTGCCATTTAACTCTTTTCCTTTTTGTGTCTTTGCTTCTTTAGTCGTAAGAGACTGACAGACTGGGACACAGACATCACTCCTCTGGTTGGAGAGGAGCTTTTAGTCGAGGTCCTTGATGATATTCCCCTCACCATGCACAACTTTGTAAGTAGCTGGCAAACACACGCGCCCTGTTTTTTTTTTTTTTTAACATCTTCTCTAAAATACCTTCTATTTACACAATGCCAGCCTATCCAGAACTTGAAAAAAATAACTCACCTTATATTTAGTTTCTTGTTTTTTGCCTATTTTATTTTTTTTTACCATGGCTTCTTTGTCTTTGCAGGTACGGAAAACCTTCTTCAAGCTAGCTTACTGTGATTTTTGCCACAAGTTTCTTTTTAATGGCTTCAGATGTCAGACATGTGGCTACAAATTTCACCAGCACTGTAGTAGCAAGGTCCCTACTGTTTGCGTCGACATGGATACTGTGAGCAAACGGTGAGTTAGAGAAGAATTGTGTCAAAGAATTATTTTTCACCTTGTCACTTTTTCTGTAACAGGTCTGCCACACATAGTATAGGTCTCCTGAACTTCAAATAATTGTTCATAATTAAACAAAACTGCACCTGCTATAGTAGATGCAATTTTTTTTAAAAATGGTGTTTGACTAAATACATCACTAATAGTCCACTTACTAGATTTTTCAGGTGCTTCCAATAATATTTTACTGTTGTCTAGAGTTAATAGTACTGTGTCTGGGGTCAAGATTTAACAGTCACAGTCCAAAAAGTAGTGTTAAGGATAAGATAAATCCAACAAATATAAGACAACTATCCTCTTGTTAAAAAGGGATTAAACATTTCTGCTGCAAGCTGAAATGTTGGTGCTACAGTGAAGGGAATTTGGGTGTAAATTATCAGGAAAAAAAATATGTCAACATCCACAGATGAGCATGATGGGTTAAAAATCTGTAAATAGTTGATTATCACATGTCTTTTTATTTACTGTCCTTTATTTTCATCTTCGATACTATGAGATCAGAAAGACCTTTGTCATCAAACAAAAGGTTGTTGATCAATATGTTTCATTGTTAGCTGGCTTTCTTTTTTAGGTCCATGTTAAAAAAAGCAAACATTTCACATAACCAGAGCCTCGCCAATTGGATGTCCTTTGTCTTCCCCTTGTTTCATCATGTTTCATTTTGTCTCATGAGTCTCGTCCCCTCACTTTTCCCCTATGTTTTGTCCAGGTGTGATCCTAATCCTTGCACAGATGAGTACCCACAGATACTATTGCCAGAAAATTCCCCTTCACAGAGCAACCTAGCCTTAACCCCAGAGCCTGCTGGGTAAGCTCCCTCATGAAGTAAATTATGTTTAACTAAAAGGACAGCAAGGTCATAGTCTGTGAAATTGATACGTAAATACAAATAGTTGATTATTTCAATTCATCACACAGGATGGACCTCTTGTCCCCAACCTCGGCCTTTCACTTCCCCATGCCTGGAGGAGATGGCCAGTCCCTACAGAGGCATCGCTCCACCTCCACTCCCAATGTTCATATGGTCAGCACAGTGGGCCCTGTTAGTGCCAGCATGATCGAGGTCAGTGACCATGTTTAGATTGGTTATTATTGTAACTGTCTTTCATTGGGAAATAATAAAAATGGGCTAACTAAATAACTGCTGTTCACTTGAACTGTTAAGCCATTATCAGCTCTCCTTAGCTGATTGGACCTTTCGATACAAGAGTCAATACAGCGTCTCTATTTAATCTGCTAACAATTAGGTCATTTTGTAAACAAGTAAGCTAAATACAGTTTTTGAACCCAGAATAACTTCCCCTTTAGTTAGGCCTATTACAGAAACTGAATATTGTTGCAGTCTATAAAAAAAAGAGTATCTTTATTGCATGTGAAATATTTCCAACCAATTGACCAAAAATACTTTTGGTCAATTGGTTGGAAATATTTTGAAACATAGGAAATATACAACAAATAATTATGTTGCTCCAGTTTGGTAACATGGAATAAAAAATTAATACGTCTAAATATGCTTTCTGCACATTGAAATAAAATTAATAGATTTGATATTGTTTTTTGTATTTTGTTAGAAATCATTAACCAGATTCTCGTCAGACCTCTGATTTGATGTAAACTCTTTTATTACCAATGTATGAAGTTGTCTAATGTGAATTAACAATATGCTGTGGTTTCCTTCTTTTTAGGAAGCACTGAAATTCCACATCCCAACGGGTAGGGTTTTAATTTTTTGGTAATTTTTTTGGGGCTATTTCAGTATATATCAGTATTTTGTGATCTTGCATATTTTGTCATTCTGCTTTTGAGCTGTCATATTGTTGTGCTGCCTCACAATTCTGCAGGTCCTGAGCCCTCACCGAAGCCCTCCACCAGCCCACCCTCTTCCCTTGGCTCTCCAGGTAGGAGACCACCAAAGTCTCCCTCAGAGCACAAGGAGCGCAAGCCCTCCTCATCCGATGACAAAAAGAAAGTGGTAGGTAGTCTTTGACCTTATTTACAGATCACTGATTGTCTTTAGACAGGTGTACAGAAAGCTAATAGTGGCTGGAAAAACCTTGAACATCCATTCAAAAAAGCGTTCGGCAGAAAATGAACAGGTTTCATTTATGGTGTGAGTTATTAGTTCAGAACTTTCAGTCCATGTGTTGTTTCAGCACCGAGGTGGCTGCAGAGACTCAAGTTACTACTGGGAGGTCCACTCTCGAGAAGTGAACATTCAGAAGAGAATAGGTTCTGGCTCCTTTGGGACAGTCTTCAAGGGGAAATGGCATGGAGACGTGGCAATCAAGATCCTCAAGGTCACTGAGCCAACGCCTGAACAGTTACAGGCCTTCAAAAATGAAATGCAGGTCTTACGGTCAGTAGTGATATATTTAGGCCTTTTATATATATATATATATATATTTTTTTTTAAAGGGAGTACACTGATAAACAACACAGCAGCTTTTTCTTAGTCTTCACACTGGTTTTTATGTATATAATTTTCTTTTCATGTCATGATCACACTTACTCTGACATAACTATTACATTTAAATAACTTCAACTTCATCTGGCCCTGAATGAGACAATGGAATTTCTAACCCTGTTATCATTGCTGTTCTCTGCAGGAAGACCCGCCACGTCAACATCCTGCTGTTCATGGGCTACATGACTAAGCCCAACTTTGCCATCATCACACAGTGGTGTGAAGGCAGCAGCCTGTACCGCCATCTGCATGTCTCTGAAACCAAGTTTGAGACTATGAGGCGCATTGATGTGGCCAGACAGACGGCACAGGGCATGGAGTAAGCCCTGCCACTAGTTTCCATTTCACCATAGCTACATACTCACCACTGACACGTTTTCTGTTAGTGTATGTTTAGCTTTTTCTAGAACACAATAGTATTCTGTAATAATAGATGGCAATGTGGTAGAGATGGATAATTCTTTGAGTTGCATCACTTTAACATCGCATTAATGAACTTAAAACTTGCCAAACTTGCTTTGCCCATTTAACTAGTTTAAAATATGATTTAAAAAGCAAAAAAGGTATTTGACAGTGTCAGACATAGTGCTGGAGGCACACTTGCAGCAATGGTTGTTGATAGTGTAGGAGAACCTGTAAGAAAACTGATGACACTGTCTTTTTAAAATTTGTTGGCTGTTCCCTTGATGAAATCAATGATTGAATTATTTTTCTCTCTTTCAGTTACCTTCATGCGAAGAACATAATTCATCGAGATCTGAAATCAAATAGTATCCTTCTTATTTTCCAATGCTTTTGACTGCCAGTTAAGTGTGTGAGACAGGTAGGTGTTTGAGCTTTCACCGCTGTAGTCTCGAACAATCACCACGATGGCAATTTTGAACACAATCTTCTGCAGCAAGCTAACCACAAACATGAATCATAACCAGGCACACAGCAGTAGCAGAGTATTAGCACAGCAAGATGGTCGTTCTTTGTCTCTACCCTGGTGATTTGTATTTGAAATATAACTAGAAAGCTGCTCAGATGCCACATACCTCTGCCAAGTTTAGCGCCCTAACTTGTCATGTTAAAGAACGTGAAAAAGATTCTTCGATCTGCCCGTTTATTTGGATCCGCTCCAAAATTGTATTGGTTCTTTGGGTTATGCTCCACCCCTCAAAATTAAATGGGAATGAGTTCAGTAGTTTTTGTATAACCTTGCTAACTAACTTACAAAAAAACTAAGATGAAAACATAACCTCTTTGGCAGAGGTAACAATAACTGTCAGGGTCAAAAAAGATAAACTGCAAAGGTGATAGCATCCATATTGGGTTAAATGTGTAACCGAAGTAATATTTTCACAGTCTTCAAATTTATTTTGTCCTCACGGACATATGTAAAGCGTTCTTAGGTCCCCTGAAAGGCGCTATATAAATTCAAGCTATTATTATTATTATTATTATTATTATTATTAACATGACATAATAAAATCTGAAGATGGGTTTAGTCAGTTTTTGTTGATGGGATTATTGCACCAGCTGTGTGTTGAGATGATTCCTGAGCTCTGCTGCTAGATATTTTTCTCCATGAGGGCTGGACTGTTAAGATAGGCGACTTTGGCTTGGCCACAGTGAAGTCTCGGTGGAGCGGCTCTCAACAGGTGGAACAGCCGAGTGGATCCATTCTCTGGATGGTGAGCTTCTCATTTACTGTATATCAGGGCTTCAGACTTACTTTTTCCTTGGTTGCACTGGTGCGCCTAACTTTCATTTAGGTGCACCACTACATATTTTAGTTGCACCCAATATTTCATTTTTAGCGTCGCTTCCCATAGACATAGGTAAATTCATATCTAATTATAGAAATTATTGTCAATTCTTTTTATTTTAATCACAGAGCACTCAAAAAATTGTGATAATAAAACAAACTTTAAGTGCTTGAAAAACTCAAATAAATAGATAAACCAAACAAAAATAACTCAAACAAAAGGAGCAGTAGACGATTTCACACTCTTTCGTGGAAATGCCTGTGTCTCCATCATTCATAAATGAAATGTGCATGGAATCCGCGATCTTCAGAGACGTCTTTTTTTGGGGGGGGATGAGTCAGCAATCACTCCGATGAACTGTGCGCAGGCAGTGTCGTTGGCGTAATTTGGGTTGACATTTAACCCGTTATTTTTCATGAGGATTATCAGGGATTTGAATTTAGTGAAGGCAGTGTTAAATTTGATCATCATTTCTGATTCCTCACTTGTTTGATTTGCTGCTGACACGCTGCTGTGAGAGGAGCTGCTCTGCCAGCAACGCACCTCTCACGGCACAAGATGTGCTTTTTAGGGTTTCAATTCTGAATGCTGATGTCGAAACAGCAAAAGCACTTTTCCCTGCAATGCTTTGGCCGCAGTCTTTGCAGTAAATACAATGCATCAAGTTGGTCACTTTTTCATAGCGCAGCTATGTTTTAGAAGGCTCTGGGTCTTGATCTGGCTCTGAATCGGATGAAGCCATCTTCACGCAAGATAGTAAATCAGGATTCGGAGCGGGGGCAGGTGTAACAACTGGAACAACATAGGCCAATGATGTCGGGTCTGCATTGGGCATTTCAACCTCGGGAGCAGGTGCAACGGGCACAGCAGCATTTATCTTGACGAAAAAAGAATCAATTGTTCTCTTCATTGTGAATATATATATATATATACCCTCTTTTTTACGTTTGTCCTCTCGTTTTGTGTGTTCTGTTTGCCTACAAGGAATGTGGGTGTGGTCGACACAAAGTGCTCTCCACCCTTTAGTAAGGCACATTGCGCATTTGCTCACATTAAGCGTGCAATGCCTGTCTGAGAGTGTGTACACAAAATCCACGCTATACGCTGACAAAATAATCATTATTAATCAATCACTTTAATGTTTGTCAAAGGCAAATGTCCATACACCCAGTTGTTTTTTATTTAAGAATATTTTTTAGGACCTGATAAATTTCAAATTAAAATATTTATTCAGATTTCGCACTGTGCAACAAATGGTCGCGTTCTGGATCCCTGTATATGATGATTTGGATTCAACAGAGACATCCCCTTTGTGACACCTTGTGTCAACTGACTAAGAGCTTTTGCCACAATCTCTGCATTTATTTACTTTTTCATGTTTTCCTCCTTTACTTCTCTCAATTATAGATCTAGCCTGTCATATCTAACCATCTAAATTTTAATAAAAATTTGGATTAAGCAATATGAGCAGTCTTGTCAATGCTGGTAAATTGTCTTTGTTTGTGTGAAGCCAAATTTTGTATGGTAATATTGGACCAAAAAATCAGATGTGGCACAGTTTTATATCTGTGGCACAGTTCAGTCAGAGACATGGTTGGTTTGGTCCATTAAAGGGGACATAGCATGCCCATTTTACCACAAGTTGATATGGTTCCTTGGGGTCTTAATGAAATGTCTGTAACATACTTTGGTCAAAATACCACAAGGATCATTTAAAACAGCACCCTTTTTACCCTGTCTAAAACAGCCCTCCACAGAGTGACCTGTTTTGAGTGCCTGTTCCTTTAAATGCTAATGAGCCAGCTCCCCCCTCCCCCCTCTCCCCCCATGATTTTAAACGATATAAATTACATATTTTATATGATATAATTATCAAATATGCATCCCATACTTTGTATTCCCCTTCTGTTGTCCTGGAGTTTTAATTTTCCCAATCACATAATTAAATGTCCCCCTCTGCCCATCCACTACAAGCACACAAGCAGATAGAGAGGTGGGGGGGGGGGGGCTATGAAGACCATCATTTACCCCCGAACCCCGACATTCAACGGGTACAACAACAAGCGGAGAAAGCAGAATCGCGGGCTGACCTTATATATACAGTCTATGGGGCTGACCAGCGCGGAGAAATGCCCGTGTGAACAGCCAGGCGGCTGCGCGCTTGAGAACGGCGCTGCGCGGCCCTTCCATGTCCGGTGTAAACCCGGCGTAACGAGTGTGGGGGCTCTGTGTGTTTGTGCCAGTGTTACAGTAGCGCTGAACACTGCGGAAGTCTTCCACACTGCTGGCTGTGTGGTGTTGACACAAATTCCAGCTCATGCATGGGAGAGCGAGCGGTCGCGCCCGAGCAACTGCTGCAGCCTCCCAGTCCCAACGATCCAGACAAATGCCACATGTGAGTGAATCACGGGCTGACCAGCGCGGAGAAATGCGCGTCCAGTGTGAACAGCCAGGCGGCTGCGCGCTTGGGAACGGCGCTGTGCTGCCTCGCTGCGTCCGGTGTAAACCCGGCGTGACGGGGGGGTGGGCCAAGGCCAAGTAGGGAGACTTCCAGTGTATTGTTACGACACACAACACAGGAAGCTCATTTGAGTCACTCAAGCATGACGTTTCTGACTTAGAGGAACCATAACAAAACGCGCGAGTGTTTTTTTTCCAGAGTTTTTGGGTTGGTAGACATGCCAGATACCCACATTAACCTGTAGAAGCACTAACAAAGTGGAATTTGCATGCTATGTCCCCTTTAAAACATGGTGTAAGTGAAGCCGTTTCGAGTCGAATATGAATGTCGGGGATTGCGGACACTTGGATGACACCACAAGAGCAGTATGGAGGCATGTTATGTTTTTGGGTTGGTAGACATGCCAGATACCCACATTAACGTGTAGAAGCACTAACAAAAAACTAAAGTGGAATTTGCATGCTATGTCCCCTTTAACCTTTATGTGCCTCCAAGATGATGATGTGCCATACATAATGTAATTGGGTCATCATTGTCCAACTTTGGATAATATGATGGTGATTCAATTAGATTTCCTGCACCTATTATGTAGTAATTATTAAATATATAATATAAATGTTGTCCTTTTCTTCCTCAGGCTCCTGAGGTGATCCGAATGCAGGACAGCAACCCATATACGTTCCAGTCTGACGTATACGGCTACGGAGTAGTGCTGTTTGAGCTGATGTCGGGGACCCTGCCTTACTCCAATATCAACAACAGAGACCAGGTTATATCACACTCTGTGTTCACATCACACCCACTCATTCATCCAGTTATTAATTTTTGCAGAGCACGGCAATTGAACATGCTTCACATTAGTTAATTTGTGTTACATGCTTACACCAACAACCTACACAACACATTTGATTTTTATAGCCACTCAATTGACGTTTAGTGTGTGTTACAGTTGTCTACATCCCTGGAAAGAATGAATTGGTGCGCAATGGGGAAAAATGGGTGCGCAGAAGCAACTTGCAGAGGTCCGGGTTTACTTGATCATATTGCCTCTACCTTTAGCTTGATCCACACGTGTGTTACTAGGGATTGAAACCGTGAACTTGAATCCCATTGTGTACTTTAATGCTTGACAGTGGACATGCCTGACGCTTGGTGCTGGTGCGATCATCTTAACGACAACGAATCCAAACTTCCACTAGGGACACACAACATAGACAGTTTTTGTGCTAAGATGCAATGCTAGATGTCCATGCAATGCTATAGGGAAGGACACAGGAAATAAACTCTAGATGCTATATCATCACAGAGCACTGATCAACACTGATCTTTGTTCAGCGAACGCATAGATGACAATTCAAATATACCTGCTGACATTATACCTGTATCTTGCTCACTCCTCCTGGTGGCAGCTTAAGCACTGTTTGCTTTAAGAATAAAACTTGATCCTAGGATACAAGGAAATGCTTGGATGCAGCCTGCATTGTGTGTGCACACGCATTCAGTTTCCAAAACAAACTGAAATTTAGCTTAAAAATATTTAACTAATTAACGCAAGATATGAAAATGCAGACATAAAAAAAAACAATATATTAAACATCTTCATGGTCATGTTTCAAGGTTTGGAGCTGTTCAACTTTAGTGACTGTTTTATATCCGCCAATTTTATTTTCATATTATGTATTTTGTCTATCATCTGTTAACGTTTTTATTTTGAAAACCAGAAGTAGTCGGAACATAAATATGAATTCTGCAGGTTTTTATAAAGATCAGCTCTAAGTGTGAGTGATTAGAAAATAGAAGAATCTCTTGTTGACCAGTGCAGAGTAATGCGCCAAGGGGGGGCAGATCGTTGTGGAGAGCACTGATCACTGTTATAGACTGATAGTCTGATTTTTGAATTGAAAACCTTGTTTTGTTAATAAAATACTTTTTTAAAGCACAAATCATAAGGCTAGTGAAGATGCATCTCTAGAAGTTAAACTGATAAAAAAAAAAAGAATCATGTATAGAAATAAAATTCTTTGATGCATTGTTATGTATCGTGAGGTGCCTAGAGATTCCCACACCTAAAAAGCACTTTTCACTAACTGTCTCCTGTTTTTTCTTTCTTAGATAATCTTTATGGTTGGACGTGGTTACCTGTCTCCCGACCTCAGTAAGCTGTATAGTACCTCTCCCAAGTCAATGAAAAGGCTGATTATTGACTGCCTGAAGTTTAAACGTGATGAGAGGCCCCTGTTTCCACAGGTGAGTGGTGTATAGGTAACTGTGGATGTACTGTAGCTGTCATGACTCACTGGAATTTCATCTGTCATGTAGTTATTGATTTGTAAATGCTGATAATGATTACTTATCGGCAATTATTAAATTAAGCACCTCCTCAGTTGTTTGATAAATCCAGACCTGATAGTAACAACCACATGTATATGAACATCATACCTAAACCTTATCAGTTTTCTTTACATCTGGTTTTCCTTCATCAGATCCTGGTGGCCATTGAGCAGGTACAAGACCTGCTGCCAAAAATCGAGCGGAGTCGCTCAGAGCCATCGCTCCATCGGGCCGTCCATGCCGAGGACCTGAATCCCCTCCTGTTCCACACCACCAGGCTATTGCCCCTTTAAGCTCCCTGCAGCAGTGGGCAGAGAGATGCTGTCACTCAGTCCAACACCACATCATTCCTGTGCCTCGGAGAGGCCACAGCTGGAACTCCTGACAGACCACGACCCCCCAACTCACTCTCTGCCCCCACAGAGCCTTGGAGCTTCACCACTCAGTAACAAAGTGCAGAAATAACCTTAAAATGTTGCTTAGAGTGATAGTGAATGTTGTTCTTCTTTATACAAGTGAGAAATATCTGGTCACTCATGAAAGAATGGTTGACTGTATCTAGAAATAAGTTAAAATGCCTAAGATCAGGCCAACAGAGAAAATTCATCTAACAGGTTGACTTCATGAGACACTGACCTTACGCGAGTTACAGGATGTTGACTTGTTTTGACAAAAATGTAAAATCATCATGTTTTACATGTGCACTGCAAAATTGCACTGCCCATTTCAAACAGTAAAATAGTCTTACTCAGACCTTTGAGGAGCACTGTGATCATGGTCAAACATTTTAATCTGTTTAACTTAGCCATGATGCCTGTTGGTTCAGGTCACCTGATTAGCTTACATACTTCAAATACTCTGTGGTAATGCGCCTCTTTTGGTGTAATGTAATGTAAATGAGGTTGAAGTGCTGAGATGTGAAGCAAGTGATTTCAAAGCAGATGAAGTGCCTGTTTGAGAGTGTTTTTTATTAAAGATAGGATATTTTGTCTCAATTGGAACCTCCAGTCATTACTGCAGACACAAACAATATATTTAATCACAACAACAAAGCAGCCTGAGGAGGCAGAGGGAGACACACTAAGACCTTTAGACGCGCAGAATAGGTTTGTAAAGGTTTGTCCATACACTGAACTATGCAGAACTATTGGACTATGTGAAACTGTCTGCACATAGAAGCATAGCAGTGAAAGACTAACTCTTTAGAATAACATGTCTTTATATGGACAGATGTCCTTAAGCAGGCACTCTTTTGTCTTTCAAATTACCAAGTCCTTTTGAACCCAAGCTTCCATCGACTCAACTGTCACAGGTCAAACACCAAAAGAGGATTTTACGTGTGGAAGTTGAGGAGTTGTCCCAGCAGGACCTGGTCATATTGGCTGTAAATCCAAACCAGAGATAAGCATTAGGTAAAGATGTGCATTCTTATTCCCTTTATAATCTGTTTAGTCTTAAAACCAAATTATCTGGGAACAATACAACTGGCCAAATTTAACTGGATTCAGTAATTTTTTTCAGAGTTATTACAAACCTAATAACGGAATCATGCTCCATTTTAATCCGCTATCAATTCCTGAATCAAAAGTATTTCAAGTTGTGATGTTATTTACCTGACTTTTGTTTTTGCAGTAAATTCAGGTGGAACGCAGGTTTAATTTGTTAGGACCAATATTCTCCAGGGAAGAATCTTTCTGATATTCAACATTTCCAAGTCAAAATATTGTGTTCCCACACATTTCATTTATGTCAGTCCAGTAAAACAAAACCTTGAAAAACATCAGTTAAATCATCACAGGACACCCAGGAAAATATTTAAATGTTCAGTTTCGGGGCTCAGTAAACCGACCACTATTAAGAACTCCCAACATTTCAGACATGGGTGAGTGTGACAGGTTGACATGTTATCTTGTGTAAAATCTAAAGTTTGCTGGTCTACCCCAACACAGGGACAATGAACAATTCTTGCATCGTTTTATTCCACATTTCTTTTCTACTAGTTTAAAATCAGAATGTCATCACTCTCCGGATTCCAGGATTGGAGATAGGATGGCTTTTACTGAGGTCATATCATAAATTATTGTCATTTTAGCCTAACGAGGAACTGACAGATCCTAGTAAGATGTAGTCTTAAGGTAAATGTTAAGTTGTATTGCTGCTACATTTTGTGACTTTTTCATTTTTTTTCTACACCTAGAACATGAGACACACTTGTCCCACCTGACAGCACACTGCTTAACACGTCTTTTGCTACCCTGTCTTAAAACGTATTCTTGATGCCCTCAAACCTTGCACCATGGATTAGCTACTATATTTCATGCATATGTGCCCACACGCATACACTTAAAGTACTACTGTGGTTCTTGAGCGGAGGAATTGACACTGTGAGTGACGTGGTAATTGGTTCCTCAAAATGAAAGTTGTAGACGACCTGGAAACTAGAACTCAATGTCAGAATGTTTTGTTGCTTTTTTCCATGCAAAAAGCAATATTAGGTTTGTAATGAAACAAAGCATGGGAATCTGTTGATGGAAGTATGATGACAGTAACTCAACATGTTCATATTCTTCCGCTAGTTTTTTAATTCTTAAATAAAAATTCCTTTTCCTGCTCTCACCTCTGGAAAAGAAGCTAAATCGATCGAGCTAAACAGTGTATTGTTGACCATGTTGCTCACAGTGTTATCTCTGCTTTAGTCATGGAACTAGTTCCTGATGTCTTTTGTCCAACATGGTAAATGGACACACACAGAAACCTCCATTCTTTTCCCCCAGTTAATTTTTGACCCCTTAGGCAATGCTCAGGTGTATCAGGCTTCATGATGCAATAACTTTCCAATAGGTGGATGTATCGTAACTTAAGCTGAAATGGTTAATACAAGCTGCCTTACATAACGATAGCACAGGGTCAAAATACAGGCTACAGCTGCTTTAAGACCTTCCTAATCAAAGATGGAACTACAGTGGTGTTTGGGTTGTAGTTTAGAGGTCAGTGTCTCTGCTGCATTATGGGCTCTTGTTGACATTGAATTCAGCTCAGGATTGGGCGAACATGACGGCTGCTCCAGTTGTTGGAGATTACTTCCTGTGCCTTGTTGATCGGGGTGCAGACTTAAGTGAAACACTGCTCCCACTGAGAGCAAAAATACATCATGGAATTTAAGTTTAGTTTGGGACACGCTGAGCCCTTTCAAGGATTATAAAGATAATCCCATGTGAAAGCACTGTACACTGATATTGACCCATGAGACATGTGGAAGGTGGGACTTTGTGCTGAACCATGCCGAGAGCTGCTCTCTCTCAGCTTCTCTGATCTGTGACACTAGTGGGAGACACTGTATTTCTGTTGTTAGTGTCTGCACTACCAATGTTAATGATTCCAGTGGGGCTTCAACAGAACAGGATGTGGCGTCTGCTTAGTGGTTTCAGATCTGCTCTGAATAGAAGTAACCACGCCTAAAGTGGTCAGATTATCAGAGACAAAATAAAAGCACTACTTGAGAAACTTTAGCTTTGGCCTTCTGCCAAAAAGGTTACAGAGAACAAATGGTAGCATCAGCAGCAGTTGTTGTACTTTGGGTTGAATAAAGGTTCTGTCAGTAGATTCATACCTGATCTTTTCAGTCACAGTACAAGTAGTACTTTTTTTAACTTTCCTGTTTGATGGAAAGCAAACGAGACACAAAAGTAGATATTTGAATAATAATAGTTTCTGTAACAGTTTGCCCAATGGTCATAGAATTGTGGATGTTCAGTTTTCCATTTTTCGAAGCACTTTAAGGACTTGATGTGTTAAGGAGTTGATTCTTGTTGTCAGAAACAGCAGATCTCAGCCCATGATCCATTAAGTATCTTGTGAACTCCATTTCTAAATGGGGACTGCGTTGAGTGAAATGATCAGAAGCCAGAACAGCCACTAAAAGGACCTTGTGTTAAGTTTATGTCTCTGTTCACTGCAGTTGCACATTGTTTGTCCAGTTTGTGCTTGTGGTCAAGGCGTCCACTGAAACACCTGCGATCCTACGTAGACATGGTGATCGTTGGGTGGATACAAATACAGAGTGTAGAAAGAGCAGCACCTTCCTTAAGATTGTATCTACTCTTTCAGAGTTTCCTTTCCCAGAGCTTTTACGCAGACATATTTTCTCTAAATGTTCTACATTTCTGTAGCACTCTCCTGTGTGTGACTGGTCTTTTTCCTGGATCTAAAGGTAACAATTAGGGTTACTCTTCTATTTAGTTGTTTAAGCACTGGTTGCTACTATTGTTTGGATTTGATCAGTTCAGAGCTCACTGTATTAGCTTTATGATCCATATGAGTCTTGGTTTTTAGCGTCACACTCAAGTCTAAATAGACTTGCAGCAGCTGTGAGGGAGAAGTCTTGGGTGGTGTTGGGTGCTCTGCTGACTGGCTTCCTGTGTAATACTGTATGTGATGCGACTGAGCATGAAGTGGAACAGATGTTTATGTCTGTCAGTTGTTGACGAACTGTCAGCAGATTAGATGTTTATACCTTGGAACTTTAGTGTTGTGAAACTAGGGGCTGGGAACCCAAACTATTCTTTCTCATTCCAGTTATACTGGTGGATCATGGTTAGGTGTGGGGGGTGGGCATTTATGAACTGGGGTTGGAAAAGACAGTGCTTGTCTTACTCTTATTTATTGAAGACCGCGGCTCTCTGAAGTGGATGAAATGTTTCCACAGACAGATCGCGCTTTGAAACGTTTATTCTCCACGGCATCTCCAACAAGGATGTTATTTTAGGCACGGTACTGTCTGTCCCTTCAAATCACTTTTATTCTGATACCGTTTACTGCAGGGGCATTTGTCATGGCTGTTCTTTTAGACATCTTTAGCACAAAGTAGTTTTGGCAACATTTTGTTCATAGGGTTTCACTACGATAGCGTTTATTAATGGCAACACTTCAGAATACTGTAAAAGTACCTTGTTATTTTGGTGAGTGGTGTGATCAACTTGAGCCTGTCCTGTGATATTTAAGTGTAGCTTTTAAGTATTTGAATGGCCTGAAGCTGCTGAATGGAACAAACCCATCGTTTCTAAACAAGGCGCTTTGTATAATCTTTGAGCAATAGCAAGGACAGAATGTCTTTTTTAAAAATCTGAACGCAAGATCAGGAATACTTTATAACAATGTCGGACCAGGTTTCCTGTGAATCGATGACTCGAGTGCATCGTTGCTCAGAGCTCAGAGGGACTTGATGTAGCCAAGGACTATGTATTTGCCTGTTCACAAAGGACATTTAATCATTGTGGCTCAGTTTTTTGTTAGTGTGGACTGTGAAAGACTGTCACAGACGACTGTGTTCATCAGGTATCGAAAGGAGGAGGGAAGCAAGTGCCACACTCACTGGAAATCCCTGTAAAAATGGACCTGAATGGTGTCTTGTCTCATTCAAGATACTGTGCTGCCTCTGGAGAATCACAGGGCCACTGGAGGAGAAAACCAGTCTTAACACAGCTGATTGTCTGAGTGAGAAGAGGATGAGAGCTGTATCAGAATAGTTTTTTTTTTGTCTTTTCATATCTGTAGGTGAATTACAATACTTGTGTTTATAGTTACTGAGGTGTCAGGGTTGTTCCGTTTGCAATAAATGGTATATTCTGCTGTGTACAGTTACATTTTTTAATTAAAAAAAATTGTACTTGTTTCTATTTTTTGTGTGATGTTTCAAAAAGAAGTGTAAAGGAAATCTTAGTATTTTTTTAGTTTTGTCTTAAAATATTGATGCAGGATTTATTCTTTAAATAAATAAACTCTTCTGTGTTACCTGCTTGTATTTAACTTTTTGTGCTTGCTTCGCACTTGTGAGACGACAAGAAACGTATTTAGTTTGTGTCTGTATTTTAAAAGAACATATTTCATCCTAAATGTTATTAACAAGGGGAAACTGAACAGATAACACAACTGGCTGACAGAAAAGAATTGTTGATTGAACTCTCTCCTCTCAAAAGAGGAAGTGGTTAAATTTACAGCTCCATCACAGATCAGTGAACTGTGAGCTGAACAGGAAACGCTGAGAACCTGTAGATGCCTCAAAATGGAGGATACGGTATCATTTAATACTGTAAACTATATTTTATTGGTATTTTATAGGTTTTATAAAATTTGTCAGTGAAATTGTGTGGAATATTGTGATGTTCAAAACAATTATTCCTTATGAAATATAAGTGTGTAGATGTTTGACTGCACAGACACAAATAGTGATCTGTGATCACGTATGAAATATTTTTAGTTTTACTTTCGGGTACATGAGAAAGTTTGTCAAGTTAAAAATGGAACACAATGCAGCGGTCACCGCTGTGTTAAAAGATTTCAAACATGCTTCTGATCTAAAAAAAAACCTAACCCGCTACACAAAACTGTTTTTAAAGGGCAGACCTGTACAATATATAACTCTGAAATACAAAGGTGCAAGATTTGTTGTTTAAAAGTGAATATAGTCTATAACATGTCATCAGCAGGTGTAACTGTGAGTAAGTTTATTTTTGTATTCTATCACAGGACAATGTTTTACAGCTACACTGGAGATGCAGCCTCATGTCCTGTTCAATTTTTTTCAGTTGTATTAAGAATATTTTTTTCTATTAAGCAAGATTTTAGCTAGTGAGTGCTGCTTGTGTTGCTGTATAACAATTTTGAAAAAAAGATTTACGCACAATTAGATTTAAATTGTAATTGATAACTTATTCAAACTCAGCATAGAGAACTGTGTCCTTTATGGTTAAAAAAAATACTGTTTTTTTTGCCACGGAAAAGAGCCAACATTTAATCAACAGTTATTTACATTTACCTACAGTAGATTTGTGAATAATAAAGCAAAAAGTTCAGCTCTCTTTGAACGGCAAAATATTTTTCTGAGGGGGCCTAATTTGGTCCATAGGCCACTGTTTGCCCTCCACTGGTCTATAACTTGTAGCCCAGTCCAGATCGGCTGATGTGGCAGAAGAGCGTCATGGCGAAACACATCCCCAAAACCTGTCACAAACAAGAAAAGACAAATACTGAACATGACATAAACTTGTTACCTGATGTTTGGTTCTGCACTAGAATAAACATTATTATAGCATTATTATAGCCGTGCTGTATTTATCGACCACCATTTATTCCAGTGTCCAAATAGGACATGGACCAAACTAAAAAATCTATGTATACGTCAAATACATTTTTCCATGATATCTGTCATTTTAAGTTGATCTCATCATACTGATGTATCTTCTAGTGCTCTTGTTTCTGAAAGTTTGCTTTAAAATAATGGTGAGACATCATGATTGACAGCTGAGATTGAATTGACTGGTCGTGTATTGGCGAGACTTTGACAACACAGCTCTGCTCCATGATCACTACTGCACAGACTCTGGATCGAAATGACATCACCAGCACAACATTGCAGTGCCACTGTCCGGGATATTTTGGCTTCATTTTTGCACATTTGGATGTCCACGGTCATATACAGTCCCCAGTGAGGTGGGTTTATCAGAGCTATTTTACACAGATTTGCTAATAACACTACTCATTCCTCCACAAGTTCCTTTGTAGAGACTCAAAGCACAATTCATGTGCTTAGATGTTGAATGGAGAAATTAACAAAAACCTCTTTCCTAGCAGTTTGGTGGTTACATTTCATAAAGGTTGAAGGCAGCTGACACTAACAGACTCAACAAGCACACTGGGAGAGAAAATTGTACTTTCTTGATTCTTCTTGTTCTGGGTTTGTACCCTCATGGTTGAATGCACCTATTGTAAGTCGCTTTGGATAAAAGCATCAGCTAAAACAAATGTAATGTAATGTAATATAATGGAAAGCTGGCTCTGTCCTGGGAGTGGAACTTGTGTAACAAAACTGTTTTTGTTCATCGTCACATTAATTTATTATCATGTGCAATATTCTCAATATCGTGCAATATTTCAATATAATTGAAATATATAATATTTCAATATAATGTGCAATATTTAAATTTCAATATCATTTGCAGTATGCCATATTACTAACTCCTTGATCATTTAATTTCTACTTACCGCCACTGTGGTTAAGTATTCGTTACACATAGTTTTATTTCATTGACAATACATTTATATTTTTACTTTATTTTAATCTTCACTTGTATTTTAGACTTAATTCTTTTCTTTTTTTCTCTGTATTCTATTCAACTTTACATTGTTCTTTGCTGTAATCTTGGAGCAAGCTGGCACAATAATTTAATAATTCTTAATAAAGTCTTATCTTATCTTAAATACATCCATTATGTCCACCATCAGCTTACCTCAATAATGCAGAGGACGATGACGGAAATTCCAGTGGTAAGGAAATTGTCCTCAAACAAGGTCTTCATTTTTACCAAACAACCCTGCAAACAGAGAACATGCATTTATGATTAAACCCAGAGTCAAATGTGATAATATGACCTCTGACCTCTGGGTCTTAATCCTACTTCTTTACTGTTCCTACCGTTTGCTTGTAATGAGGCTCAGGGCTGCTGCAATTGCTCAGGCAGCAAGATTTCGGCACATTGTCTTCCCAGTCCAACACATTATTGATTCCACAGCAGTCAAACTGAAACAAATCATCCACAGAGAAGTAATAAACATATTTAACAAAAACAGACTGAGATCTCTATAGTTATTGAATTGAGTGGACTGTCATTATGTCTGCTCGGGCACACTCACGTTATTCTGAACCAGATCCCACTCACTCAGTACTGGATCTGTAGAATTTGCTTTGGCTTCTTTCAAACTCTTGTTGAGATCGTCTTCTATCATTGTAGCAACCTAACAAGTGAGGTGAGAGCTGCAGGTTATACATTCGTCTAAATGTGATTTTAAATTCCCCCTCTGGTGAAATGTAGTTTTTAAGTTAATATGTCCACCTTATACCTTCTATATGATAAAAGACATATTAGCATGGTTGAGTATTTCCAGCTTGAGGGCATGGTCACACATACGTGAATTTAAAGCAAATATCGTGGGTGAAAGTTAACAAAGTTGAACTCCGTGTGAAGCTTTACTTCACCACAGAAAGTGAACGGGAGGCAAAGGTTCACCGCTGAAAAATTTGCGTTTGTGTGACCGGTCCCTGACAATGCAGTAAACAAATGGCAGACTATAAAAAGCAGATTCAAACAGCCAGGGTTTGTGATGTCACAAGCCTAAGAAACCCATCCTGTCAACTTGTAGGCGGGTCTCAGTAGCTGGAAAAGGCTCCTCAACTGCAGGTGGAGCTATGTGGGTTGGGAGACTAGGGGCAGGGGCGGGCCATATTAGCATATTCATAAATCACTTATGAAATGAGGAAGGAAGGTGTGAAGTTATATTTAAGACATTTTAATGTCTTGAGGGGACTTTTCTGTGACAAACCTTGTGAATATGTAATTTTGAGGAACAAAGCAGAGTTTTAGGGGGTTTAATAAGCTTCTTCATGGGACTTTAAGAACAACCCACAGCGAAACAACTGACGGATGCACCCTACCTGTCCCTCGAACACGAGTAGCAGACATGCTGCGGTCAGCTCCACCAGCATCAGAAGGAACAGCAGCAGGAAATACTGTCAACAGAGCATATTTCAAAACCCATTTGCATTTTTATTTGTCAATTTGACATTCCCACATAATTGACCCAAGTTTATTGCAACTTGGTTCTAATTGTCTTGGTATTACCCGTTAGTCTTATCTGTGATAATAATAATTGGTACCAGGATCATTGAGATCTGGGAACCTGATGAAAAAAACATTCCACCACTTGATGCAGCCCTGCACGACCACATATAGTGCAATCTTGTTTTGGTTGGTTACTTCAATCATTGCTGTGCTTTTTGGCTGAGCTATAGACCATCATCTTGTTGATTGAGAGTCAATACAAAATATTTGTGAGATTTGGAGACCATATATATATATATATCCTCAGGTTTGTTTGTAGATGTGTATCATTTGAGTGTTGCAATTGTTTGTATTGGTTTGTTTCAGTGTGTGTGTGTGTGTGTGTGTGTGTGTGTGTGTGTGTGTGTGTGTGTGTGTGTGTGTGTGTGTGTGTGTGGTGTGTACAAATTAACTCATAAACGCATGGACAGATTTTTACCAAACTTGGGATTGAGGACATGGTTAGGTGTCCTAACCATGTGTGGTGCTAATAACACCAAGGGTTCAACCGCAATATTGGCCAATAGTTTATAAGAAGAGCCTTCCAATACACTTCTTTGAAAAGTACATGACAGATACATCTAGCATTGAACAAGTTTTAACAGCTGGCACTACAGTGTGGATGTTTAGTGTAAACGGACTATGTACCTAAAGTATGATTATGTATGGTCCAACCACAAAGGAACATTAAAACAAAGGTGAGTACTACTACACCACAAACTGTAGCTATGTCAGATAAAATGTGTAGAAACAACAAAGCTGCTTTAATAACTGAACAGGACAAGTGCTACACAATCACTTGAACTACTCATGGGGTGTATAGTTTGTGTGTCTGTGTGTGTGTGTTTGTCACCATCAGGAGGAGACAGCGGTTCTCCTTCAGAGCACCCAGGAACCCCAGGAAGGACACGCAGGTGATGACAATGCCGCAGATCAGCAGCATTTTGTCTATGTTGATAATGACCAGGGTGGGGAGGAGTGTGACCATCCTGAAGTTCACCATCATGTACACGCCCAAGCCCAGAACCGCCATGCCGCAACACTAACAGCAAAACAACGTGCACCACAGGTTCCTGATTACATCGTCACAGAAACATCCATCTAACAGTGTCTTCACTGAGCAGCACCACTGGAACAACTAGGGCTTCAGTGCCTTGCTCATGGACAGTCTGATCTGATGGTTGAATGTAGCACATTTACTCAAGTACTTCTTCATTTTATTACAGCGAGAAATATTGTAGTTTTTACTCCATTACATTTATTTAATAAATTAGAAGAAGAAGAAAATATGACAAAAATGATCTGCACTGCAGTGTATTTGATTTAACTCAAGCAGCTGCAACATTATATGCTTCTTACACGTGAATGCATTAAAACAACCTAATTATACAATGTATAGACAATAATATAACAATAACAACATCACCTGCACTTCATAATGACAATCATTTGTTACTTTGGGTACATTTCACTGATAATACTTTTATTAAACTAAAGAATCTACATCCTTCCTCCACCACTGACTTTTGTCAGTAGGCTCTGAACTCTGTGCACCACTATCATTTAAAGTGGCACAATCTGAACATTTAAACCATTTATCTATTCATTTAGCCTCTTCTGCCACTTTGCTAACTCGTTTTCACATGCTCAGATAAAGCAGGTTTTACTTGACAAACATGTCGATATTATTCGATTATCATTTTTACGTTACATGCTGAGCTATACCACAGTCTTTCCCCACAGCACCTGGTCCTCATAAAAAATTCCCTGGTTGATGCAAAAATGGAAACTAACAACATAATGTAACATCTGTGAATGTGATGCAGATACGTACAAAACAAAGGAAGTTGGCGACACACATGGTGTATTTCAAAAACTTGAGACATCGTTGAGCCATAATGTGACACCCTCTGACCAGACCTGCAAAACAAAACATAAACAGACAAAGCCAAAACTACTGACTGACTGATCCACACTCAAAAGCTGCTTTTACTCTTTGTTTCTGTGTGTGTGTGTGTGTGTGTGTGTGTGTGTGTGTGTGTGTGTGTGTGTGTGTGTGTGTGTGTGTGTTTGTGTGTGCGTGTGTGTTTGTGTGTGCGTGTGTGTGTGTCTTAAAGTTGACCGAACATCATGTTCACACTGTATGTACAAGTGATGCTGACACATCTCACTTCCTGTGTTTCCGCTCAGTTTATAGGAAGAAAGTACATTTCATATGCATTCTCTATTTATTAACGACAACCTAAACAAACTGTTGCTGGGATGTTGCTGATGACATCACCGGGGTTTGGTGTTCTGTGGAATTATCGGCACTTCCTCAAAAATAGAATGAATATGTCTAACTAACTAATCACAAAGGATTAAGATGTTAATTAAATCCAAAAACAAAAGGTTTTTGTTTTGAGAAAGATTAATAAAGAAGAATCACAACTATAAATATTTTTTCTAATACTTGCTATTGATATTTAGGATTAAAAGACAGCTGTGTTGGATTAGTTGTTGTTCTTTTCAGCTTCTTCTAGAGTCGTTTTTCACAAGTAATCTCATGAGATATAACGTCAACTAATTTTATATAAATTAAATTTAAATAAAAGAAGAATCTACTATCTGTTAAGCATTGTATTTATAACACTTCTGATGTTCTAAAAGTTGTCATTCAAACATTAAGGGGTGACAAATAAAGGAGAAGAAATAAAGTTACGGTCTTACCTGCTTAGAAGAATAATCTGTATCTGAATAGTCTGTCTGCGTTCTGACAGTTTCGCAAACTTTGCTGCTGCTGCTGTTCACACTTCCCCTTCTCGTAATGCAGCCCCTCATGGGGCTTTCAGCAGCACTTCTCACTTCCTTTTTGTCAACATGAACTACATGGAAAATGTATGACTCACAACGAGCAGTTGAGGGCGACCCAAAATAACAGCACCGTAATCAGAAGGTGCACATCTGTGATGCACTGCTTATATTTAGACAAGATGTACGTTCAGAATTAAAGCTTCACTAAAAGAGGCCGACATGGTCAAAAGCTGTGCTGTTTATATAACTTAATATGAGAAGAACTCAAAAGCAAAAATGTCCCTGAACAAGAAGAACAATTCACAATGGTGATTGAAATCTGTTCAGACTCATGGTGCATGTGTAGATGGTTAGGGTTAATATATGCAGATACTAAGATGTTTTTTTTAATTATTTGTATCATTGTGTGTCTGTGCAATTGTTTGTCTGTCAACTTAGTCACCTAGTCTCATATTCCTGCAGTATGTGTAATTCATGTGTTATGGAGTCAAAAAACTAAAAAAAAAACCAAAATGTAAATGATTGTCATTTAAAAAATATATTAAATGAAATCTGGTACATGGCCAGTTAGGTCAGATGATAAGAGTATGGGTGCAACCCCCATACTGGCCAGCTGTTTGTAAGAGATGCAACAAAAGTATTTGATGCAGAAAGATTGCTCACTTAGTGAAATATCCAGCATGAACTGAGTTCTAACTGCACCAGTGTGTTTGTTCACTCACTATTATGGCCAGTATCCAAGCCAAGTAGTGAACATTGTCTACCATGACAGCTCAGAACAATTGAGCTTCTAGTTTCAACCACAAAGGGACTTGAACCCCTAAGACAGTGGTCGCCAACCCGTCGATCGCGATCTACCGGTCGATCTCCCAGTCTTCACTGTCGATCCCCCAACTCTCTGGACTCACTGGCTGTCGTCGCGCCGCAGATCAGCTGTGTGTCGGTTGTTTGTTTTTCACACGCGCTGTGTGTCTGCTACTGGCGGTGGAGTTGCAGGTTTATCTCCTGCATTTCCTTCAATACAAGTCGGATTATGTACGAGACTAGATGTCAGGACTCTACGGTATGAAGATGCGCATCTTTCGGTCTGTTGATAACAAACAACGCCCCGTTGGAACAAATGAGTGGATTCAGAAAGTGAAACGCTGTAGTGCTTTTACTTTGAAACAGGTTCTGAAAGTGTTGTAAATACATTTGTGTCATAAACAGATAAACATTGTGGTTCACAGCAGAATAAACAGAGAAAATTATATTACCTGAGTTTTAATGTTTTTCTGATGAATTTATGTCACAAACAAATGGTTGCAACACTTTCTGTATGCCTTTTCAAAATAAAAACACTCCAGCGTTTCTGTTGATGGAATCCATTCCCTTGTCTAAAAAAGTTTTTTTTATTGTGAAATATTTGCAGGAGCGGAAGATGCACGGCTTCATACTGTGCAGTACTGGTATTTATTTGAGTACAAGGGACTTCTTTCATACAAGGCAATAATCATATTTGTGGCCATATGAAAATCAAAGCCTATATGTAAAAACATTGTGCTGCAGTAGCAGCTCCTCTGCACAACATGATGTGGAACTGAGAAGCTACATATTGTGCATTGTAAATGTGAATTGATATTAATTTGAATATTGTGCATTGAATAGAAAAAGTTGCACAGCTGCCTCTCTTTGTGTATTTTTATTTCTTGTACATTCAGCCTTGAACAGAAATTGCAAAAAATAATAAATATGACCTTCCTAAGTGTTTTTTTTGGAAGATATCAGGGTGGTAGATCTCGGCTTACGTTTGGAATTAAAAAGTGATCTTGGGCTCGAAAAGGTTGGTGACCACTGCTCTAAGATATTGAATAGAAAATGTATTTACTCATATCATACACTTAGATTTGTCTCGGTCAATTGTTGGTCTTGTTTTTTTTCAGCAAGTGTGTACAAAGTAACTCAAAATGGACATACATTTTTACCAAGCTTGCTGGGAATATCACAGGGTATTGAGGACATGACCAGTTACAGCACCATGGTAATGGTTTCAACCCTATATCAGAAGAAATGTACACCACAGCCAGCATTTCAGTTTTTTTCTGGCAGCACTACAGTGTTGATATTTGTGTAAATTGAGTGATATTCAATCACGAAGGGACTCAAACCCTCAATCTTCTGATCATGTCGCCGATTCCGCGCCCCCTCGCGCAGCGCTGAGGCTGGTGGAGGGCGCAGCTCCGGTTCCGGGTACGTCGGCTGTGACGTCGATGGATGCTCCGGTCTCCACGCCTGGTCCTGTCTCCACGCCACTTCCTGTTCCTGCACCGAGGCTGGCGGTGAAGCCAGCAACCCCTGCTCCAGCACCAAGGCTGGTAATGTGTGTCATGTCATTTGTGATTTATGTTAAATGTTACTGATTTTAAAGGGACCAGCTTATTGCCGAGTACTGGGGTGGAAGTAAACAGCTGAAGGACCTCGATCAGATCCTCATGTGCCTTTGTATGTGCCCTGATAGCACGTGTGAGTTCATGGTGGGATGTGAGTTTGCTGTGGTGCAATATTGTGTGTTGTGCCCTGAGGGGGTGTAGTTCCTGTTTGAGTTGCAGTGCTGTATTAAATTGCAGTGTCCTAAGAGTGTGTTACTCTCTTGTGGTGTGTTAGATTGGCAGTGCCCTTACACTAGTTTTCTGCCCATGGGGGATGGCACTTAGGGGGATGTATAGGACTCAGACTGTGATCGATTAACCCTGTGTGCAAAGCTGTGGCTGTATGAACTAAATAATAAAGGTTATCATTTTCTATTACTCCAGGTTTCCTGTACGCATTCTGTGTGCAGGCTCTCTACGTTCTCACATCCAAGACAAGGTTTATAAAAAAATGTTTGCCTCGGCTGGGCGGACTTGGCCTTGGCCCACCTGTCTCCCCAAATAGGTGACAGTGGCCTTTCCGAACGCGCATTTCGCCAGGTTCAATGTGAGCGATGCATCAGCGAGATGAGTGAAGACCTGGTCAAGGATCTGCATGTGTTCCTCCCATGTGACGGTATACACAATTCGATCATCTAAGTACGCATTACAATTTATCACACCTTCTAGAACAATATTATTAATAATTCGCTGGAAAGTGACTGGCGCATTACACAGGCCGAAAGCCATGAATGTGTATTGCAGAAAATTATCGGGGATGACGAAGGCAGAGACTGTGGAGGCGCGGTCTGTCAGCGGTACCTGCCAGTAACCTTTAAGCAAGTCTAACTCACGAATTTTGTGGTGCCCAAATTATCTAAACATTCCTCCATCCGCAGCAGGGGGTATGAGTCAGGAACTGTGACTGACAGATTTTCATAAAGTAAATGTACTTTATGAAAATCTGTTATAAATCAGGGGGAACCGTTCAATTTAGTTTCTAAAAGGCAGGGAGAGGGGACTGGAGCTGGGTGTGGCTAATCTGTGCTGCAGGAGATACTCTGCCTCCTTTCTCATCAGTGCGCGCTTGGTAGGATTAACACGATAATGATGTTGTTTAATGGGTTTCGCCCCTTTAACATCAATATCGGTCATTATGCTCGGGATATCAGAGAACAGACACGGATAACGTCCTATTAAGCCCACCACATCCAGTTAGACTGCCAAGCACCTTGATGACGCAGAACGAAACCATCGTCTCCCTCGGACACAGGGGGAGCCTACGCCACGATCAGAGCAGAGCTGACCGGACCAACAGCCAACGGTGGATCAGGGGTCTCGAGGCCCTGCTTTAAGTAACCCGACGCCTTTTGGCTGTGGCGCATTCTGAGAATATATCTGCTGGTTTTTACGCTTAAGAGCTTGACAATCCACAATAACATGCCCAGATTGGTGCTAATATTAACCCCCCCCCCCCCCCCCCCCCCCCCAAATAGAATGTAATAGAACATCAAATAGATGTTGAATGGAGAAATTAACAAAAACCTCTTTCCTAGCAGTTTGGTGGTTACATTTCATAAAGGTTGAAGGCAGCTGACACTAACAGACTCAACAAGCACACTGGGAGAGAAAATTGTACTTTCTTGATTCTTCTTGTTCTGGGTTTGTACCCTCATGGTTGAATGCACCTATTATAAGTCGCTTTGGATAAAAGCATCAGCTAAAACAAATGTAATGTAATGTAATATAATGGAAAGCTGGCTCTGTCCTGGGAGTGGAACTTGTGTAACAAAACTGTTTTTGTTCATCGTCACATTAATTTATTATCATGTGCAATATTCTCAATATCGTGCAATATTTTATGTCATTACATTTCAATATAATGTGCAATATTTAAATTTCAATATCATTTGCAGTATGCCATATTACTAACTCCTTGATCATTTAATTTCTACTTACCGCCACTGTGGTTAAGTATTCGTTACACATAGTTTTATTTCATTGACAATACATTTATATTTTTACTTTATTTTAATCTTCACTTGTATTTTAGACTTAATTCTTTTCTTTTTTTCTCTGTATTCTATTCAACTTTACATTGTTCTTTGCTGTAATCTTGGAGCAAGCTGGCACAATAATTTAATAATTCTTAATAAAGTCTTATCTTAAATACATCCATTATGTCCACCATCAGCTTACCTCAATAATGCAGAGGACGATGACGGAAATTCCAGTGGTAAGGAAATTGTCCTCAAACAAGGTCTTCATTTTTACCACACAACCCTGCAAACAGAGAACATGCATTTATGATTAAACCCAGAGTCAAATGTGATAATATGACCTCTGACCTCTGGGTCTTAATCCTACTTCTTTACTGTTCCTACCGTTCGCTTGTAATGAGGCTCAGGGCTGCTGCAATTGCTCAGGCAGCAAGATTTCGGCACATTGTCTTCCCAGTCCAACACATTATTGATTCCACAGCAGTCAAACTGAAACAAATCATCCACAGAGAAGTAATAAACATATTTAACAAAAACAGACTGAGATCTCTATAGTTATTGAATTGAGTGGACTGTCATTATGTCTGCTCGGGCACACTCACGTTATTCTGAACCAGATCCCACTCACTCAGTACTGGATCTGTAGAATTTGCTTTGGCTTCTTTCAAACTCTTGTTGAGATCGTCTTCTATCATTGTAGCAACCTAACAAGTGAGGTGAGAGCTGCAGGTTATACATTCGTCTAAACGTGATTTTAAATTCCCCCTCTGGTGAAATGTAGTTTTTAAACAAGTTAATATGTCCACCTTATACCTTCTATATGATAAAAGACATATTAGCATGGTTGAGTATTTCCAGCTTGAGGGCATGGTCACACATACGTGAATTTAAAGCAAATATCGTGGGTGAAAGTTAACAAAGTTGAACTCCGTGTGAAGCTTTACTTCACCACAGAAAGTGAACGGGAGGCAAAGGTTCACCGCTGAAAAATTTGCGTTTGTGTGACCGGTCCCTGACAATGCAGTAAACAAATGGCAGACTATAAAAAGCAGATTCAAACAGCCAGGGTTTGTGATGTCACAAGCCTAAGAAACCCATCCTGTCAACTTGTAGGCGGGTCTCAGTAGCTGGAAAAGGCTCCTCAACTGCAGGTGGCGCTATTTGGGTTGGGAGACTAGGGGCAGGGGCGGGCCATATTAGCATATTCATAAATCACTTATGAAATGAGGAAGGAAGGTGTGAAGTTATATTTAAGACATTTTAATGTCTTGAGGGGACTTTTCTGTGACAAACCTTGTGAATATGTAATTTTGAGGAACAAAGCAGAGTTTTAGGGGGTTTAATAAGCTTCTTCATGGGACTTTAAGAACAACCCACAGCGAAACAACTGACGGATGCACCCTACCTGTCCCTCGAACACGAGTAGCAGACATGCTGCGGTCAGCTCCACCAGCATCAGAAGGAACAGCAGCAGGAAATACTGTCAACAGAGCATATTTCAAAACCCATTTGCATTTTTATTTGTCAATTTGACATTCCCACATAATTGACCCAAGTTTATTGCAACTTTCATATACACTTTCATATACAAGGCAATAATCATATTTGTGGCCATATGAAAATCAAAGCCTATATGTAAAAACATTGTGCTGCAGTAGCAGCTCCTCTGCAGAACATGTTATGGAACTGATAAGCTACATATTGTGCATTGTAAATGTGAATTGATATTAATTTGAATATTGTGCATTGAATAGAAAAAGTTGGCCTTATTGTGTTTGGCACTTTTGTATGACTAGTCTGCAGCATGTATATGCAGACACGTTGAAATTAGATGCCACACCACTAACGGTGTTTGATGAAAACTCACAGTTTCCATATGCCTACATCATCATTGTCTTGTGACCCTTCTGACACAGTTTGACATGGTTGCAGTCAATGGACGAGGAGTACACCAAAGTGTAAAACAAGACATTTTCTGTTGCCACCAGGTGGCGCTGTGATTTTAAGTCTTGATTTCTGTGAAGTTTTCATCAGGCTGAGACTCTTGTCATACATGTCCAGTTTGGAGTAGATAGGACATTGTAAGTCCGAGATATGTCCGAGATACAACAACACCGTGTTTGGATGGCGAGACATCAAAATTTGATGCCATGCCACCTTCAGACCGTGTGACGAAAAGTCACGCTTTTAACAACTTTGAATCTCAATTTTGTTAAGATGGCACATACTGAATTTGAAGTTGATCTGATGAAAGCTCTAGGAGGAGTATGATTTCGTAGCAGGTGTCAAAAAGCCAAAAAACTGGCAAAAATCAAGCCAAATTTCATTTTCATTTGCTTCCTGGATGTTCTTTTTAAGGCCATTGAGGAGGAGACGAATGGAGGGATTCCCGAGCAGGCTACATACTGAAGGATCTTTGCATTTTAAATTAACTGAATACCAGCAGGTAGCTTTGGTGGATGAAGGTTTCATGTTTCGAGATTTAAAACAGAGAACAATAAAAGCACTGTTGCTTCATTATCGCAGAAAACTATTATGTTTCCATGACTGGGATTTGCCCCAGAGAATGCATGCAACGACAATAGGATATAATTCTAACAGAGCAGTGGATTGACATACGAGGGAAGAGCGAGCAGTTCTTTGGGCCAAACATCAGCGAACCACTCATTTTTGTAGATCCCCCAAAACCAATAGAGGGAGCAGCATCAGTTAAGTATCTGAGGGCAAGTGATGCACTGATTTGTTGTTGTAGAGAAATATAAATAAATACATTTATATATGCTGTCCGCTTTTCACGCGGCAGTGACTCTTTTTGATCGGATCTATATTCTTCATCTAGATTGACAAGATCATGCAGTTTGTCCGCAATTTGTTAGAGGTCCAATAATCTACAGATAAATGATCTGCCTTGGGGAATTATATGCAGGGCAAAATTAAAATGGCCCAATAAAGACAGGAGTGTCTGTTTGGTAATGGTGCATCCAGCACACTTTCGTGGCTTCTGTAATTCGCAATAGCTTTTGTAGCATCGCTGTCTAAACCTTGAGTTCTCTTCTAAGAGCGGGACACTTAGCTAAAAACACCTTTCGACTGAGGATAATTGACGGGTAGGGGAAACAAATGCAAGTTGCAATTATTATTGAGCAATTTCTGACAAAGGGCTTCTGAAAGGATTTTGAAAATGCTGCACGACAGTTATCAGCAGTTGCATAGGATAAGGTGAACTGCGAGAGAGGTATGGGCTATTAATGCTGTAAGCAACATAGTCATGGGCAGGCTGACAGATCTATAATAAGATTTATTTATTTTAAAATTTATCATCAATTTATTTATTTTACTTTTACCTGAGTAATTGCGAGTTGCTATGCAGATAGGACTTAAGCGAAATATGAGAAATGGATGATCATCAAATGACCCCCTCATGTATCCCTTCTCCACCTCCTAATTAGACAGTAACTTGTCAACAATTTCTGTTTTTTTTTTGTAGTTGTTTTTTAAGCTGAGAGCGGGTGGGAGCGCCCCTCGGCCCTCCCACCTGTGCAAGTCGGGGTCAGCTGCGGGGCAACGATCAGACACGGACCAGGTGAAACTGCTCCATGTTGCTTGCGTTTTGTGTGCCGTGGGAAGGATAAAGGCGTCACTCCCTGTGTGCTATGGAGGGTTAAAATGTGATGGTGGAGACGATGAACACTGAGCTGACATCACAGGATATAATAATACCAAGCAGACGTTGGGGTGGTGACTTTGCTGCCAGACAGCCTCTTCACCCACAGGGTGGTGGATGTCGGAGCAGGGGAACAGCTGGATGTTGGAGCTGTAACAAAGAACCCGGAGCTGTTTCACACCGGTTCACTCTCGGTGCTGCTGATCTGGACTACGCTTTAAATAAATGTGAACTGTTGGCTGTTAAAGACTGTAATGTACACACTATTTGCAATATCCCTGTAAAAGACCAAATTACTTATTTGGGGATCCACATTGCTAAAGACCAAAAATCAAGATGCTCCTTAAACTTAAATCAATCGATCCAAAAAACTCAGAAGAAATTGGAACAGTGGTTGCAAAGAGACTTTTATTTTTAAGTCTTAATTAGGAAGGATGATGTTTTATCTCGGTTCACATACATGCACTGGCCTTACATCTTGATAGTAATGTTAGTAAAGCTATTGATTGGATGCTTTTTTATTTTATTTGGAAAAATCTAACACAAAAACTGATGAATTTACGACCCTGAATAATACAAATGAATTGATAATATTAATTGGGCTAAACATTTTCTAACAAAATCTTACTTCAATGTGGAATATTAGTCCCCACCACATTTTCTCTCGTTTTGGTTGCCTGAACCTTATTTTAAGTTGTAATTATAATGTATATAAACTCCCTGTAAAGCTATCCACTTTCCAGAGGTAGGTTGTTCTCGCCTGGTCTCTGATATACAAGCACAACTTCTCGCTACACAGGTATCTAATATGGAATAATAGAGACATTCTGTTCAAGAACAAATCACTTTTCTTTGAGAGTTGGGTTCAGAATGAGATTCTGCGAATGGCTCCCTCGTTGTTAAAAAGTTGACTCACCAGCAACACCCTGGCTTGTATGTTTGTATGTTATTAGATACAACTCCATATATACTTGTTTCTTGTTTTGTTCCTTTTACAAAGGTAAAACAATGGTAAAGCACTAAATGAAAATGAATATAACAGTGCTATTTCAATTTAAATATAATGCAGCGTTCTAAAAATATATTTTAACATTTAATAACCCTACACATAGGTGGTGGTTTGAAGCTAATGCTACCTAGCCACCTTTTTGCTACCCTTTTTAGTTTTATCGGTAAATATTTAATTCATATACTTTTACGTTGGGATGGGGTAGATGGCAAGCTTCGGCATTAATTCATATGAATTGTTATCAGTAGTGCTGATCAGGGGCGCTGCTAAAAATGTTGGGCCCTATGGAAGAAAATGATATAATAATAAAATAATACATTTCCTTTTTCTTTAAGGTTTGGAAACTCATTTAAGCTGAATTCAATCAGCAGTCTTCTCCTGCACTGCCTTTGTTGGAACATAGTGTTTCTTGGTATAATGCCACCACATTTAGACCAGTGGAACATTGTTAAAATCATTGTGTGTCAGCACGTCACCCCATGTATGTTTTTAGGCTAGAGCATTCTAGGGACCAGTCAGATCTGTCAGAATGAAGGTGTGCATGTGGATCCAAAATGCAGAAACAAGTAAGATATCAAAAAGTCTCCTTTAATTAAGGTGAAGGTCATTTAATAAAAACGAATCCCCAAAACAGAAAAACACCGGAATCTAGAAAAGACTCAAACAAGGCTAAACTGAAAAACATAGAAACAATAAAAACAGGAACTCTACATCTTGTCATGACAGGACCCACATGTAAAACATTGATTCATAAAGCTGCGAGTGTTCAAGCCAACTAAAGTGATTTACTGGCCATTGCCTAATAAATAAAACCTGAAAAGTCAAACTTTGATTTTTAAAAATCTTTAACTGTTTTCTCAGTCATCATCTTCATCCTCTTCATCTGTCTCCTCCAACTCCTCCTGGGCAGCTTGCTCCTCTTCCAAAGTTTCTTTCAGCGCCAGTTCCTCCTCCGGTGTTGGGTCCAGTGCCTCTGTGATTTCTGGACCGCTGGGATATTCTCTCTGTGGTTGTGGTGGGACAGGTGGGCTGTACCCTTCCCCGACATACTTCAGACCCCATCCAATATAGATGTTCTCAAACTTCCTAAATTAAGAGACAGCAGATGGTTGTTTGTAAATTACAATATTGCTTTCAGTATACTGAGAAAACAGATTCAGAAAGTCAGAATATCCTGATCTTTTCACTTACTTTTCACTAGCATATGCAATTGCCCCCGGCCAGAGGTTAGAATGCAGCACATTTATTGCATACTGAGGGATGCGAGTGGAGGACAACCTTGAGCTCCAGGGAGGGGTGTTGAATATTTCTGAGACAAGATAAAGTTGGTGTTTGGATTATTGTGGAAAACAAGCTCTGTGATAAAACACAAGTTTATGATATTTACATGTTTTGCACAGCATGATAATCTTCACAAGTAGCCCCCATGAGTAGGGTATTTATCAGGTATTTACTGATGTATTTTATGTTGTAGAATTACAACATGAACATGTCTTGAGCTTGTGTTAACCACAGACCTTTTTTAAGACATCTAAACAAAAACCTTTGACTTTGGAGGGAGGGAAAGGGAAGTGCAAAAATGCGAAAACATAAATACGTGTTCTAGTGAGCATAATGTCACATAATGTTACTGACAAGAACATTTCTGAGGTTGGTTGAGAAGACGGAACAACAGTAAATGTTACAGTGTAAGCGTGAATACATCCAGTTCATTTAAAGGTTCAGTGTGTAGAATTTAGTGACATCTAGTGGGAAAGTTTCATGTTGCAGCTGAATACCCCCCCTCCTCCCCTTTCAAACATGAAAGAGAACCTGTGGTAGCCTTCAGTTGTCATAAAAAATCTAAAGGTGTTTAGTTTGTCCAGTCTGGGCTACTGTAAAAAAACATGGTGGCCTACTCCCAATGTAAATATAAAGAAGTTAAATATAAAGAACCCATTCTAGGGTAAAAAAAACAACAATTTGAACAATTTAGATGAAACACACTAGTGGAAACATTACAAGGATTATTTTAGATTCAGTTTCTGCCACTAAATCCCATTCACCTAAATCTTACACACTGAACCTAAGAAATTTGTCCAAGATGTGCATTGATATTTTACAGTTTAAAACACATCATGTAACAGTTTCAAACAGCCAAGCTGCTCTACTTGGCTGCATGATAAGAATAGAGCAGAGGTTAGCGGCATGCAGTGTATGGTTAAGTTTGTTAGAGGAACAAAAGGCACTTATTTTGATTGGGCAGTAACACTATACTGTTTCAATGTTAATAGGCTGAAAATGTTGTGACAATTGCATGTTGAAGCTGAAAGCACCATAGCAACCCTTATCTTTGATTGTTGTTAAATTCTAAAATTGTCATCAGATCACAATTTATACCCTCCTGACCCCTCTCTCTGGGTCCTACCAGCTGGACAGTCAGAGGACACTTATCACAGAGTGTGGTTCGGGATTTGCAATGTATTTTCAAGTATTTAAAAAACGTACCCCTTCCTAGTTTAGCAGAACAATGATCAAAGACAAAGACTGACCCTCATCTTGGGAAAGGGGAGTGAGCAGAGGGGGCCCAACTTCTGGCTCAGGTTCATCAGCCTCCTCTTCTTTCTCCTCAGCCTCTCCTTCCTCAATCGAGTCCTCTGGTTCCACGGTCATGTTCATCCAAGTACAACGGCCCTGAAACAGTTCACATTCACATGTTAAATAAGCATACACATACAACAGCTGAGAGAATGGTACTTGCTTTCAAGAACTTGCTTTGATCAGACTAGTACCTGCGGCAGGATGTGCTTAACATGATGCACCCAGTTGGACAGAGACTGAGCCATCTTAGCAGCTGGAATGCCTTCAAAATCAGGATTCACTTCATAGCTGTCTCGTGGTTCCTCATCTTCCTCATCACTTTCGTCCTCCACAGTCTGGAAGAAGCCCCGGGGGCTGACCTGTGTGGCAGCAGAGATCCGAGCAATCTGTGCTCTCAGGTAGTTGGCTTCATTCCCAGGAAAAGGTGGGTAGCTGTTAATCGGTGAGTCCAGCTTCCCAGTGAAGAATTTAGGGATCTGGCGAGCAACAACGATCTGGACAGGACTGACTGACGGCAGCTTTACCCAAGGAAGACCAGGCACTTTACAAACATAGTAAACAAACTTGTTAACGCCTGTTCCTATGGGCTCCTTCGGCAACACTGGTGGGGGTTTATATGTCGACTGAGGAAGAGGATCCATCTGAAAATATAACCATCAAAAGACCAGAAAGATTAATATCATTTCTTTATCTTCAAAATAAAGTTTTTTGTGAAAATCTGTGTAAAGATTCAAAGCAGAAAACATTCTGTATGAGTAAAACTCAAAGTTCCTACACTGTGTGTGATACAAGTATGAAAGTTAACCCCTATCTTTAAACCTGATTCTGATTGGACAATGACATTCTAGCAATCAATAATAATTTAGGTCAAAAACAGAAAGGCCTCTGACTAAAATATGAACAAATATATATTTAATGTCCTCGTCCTCTCTGCACTTAAGGCAGATACTCTCAGAGAATTAATGAGGATTTTCTGGTACATTGATTGGCTACGTTCCAATTCCTCACCTCATTTTCGTCATGCTCCTGAGTCTTTGCCTCTCTCTCATTTTCCTCAGAGATCTGCTCTTCTTCCTCCTCCCCCTCTCTGCACTCAGTTTCAGCAACAATATAGTTGCTCTCTAATCCCAGAATCTTCCCCCACAGTCTGCAGCGCAGGAGCTCCTGCGACTCAACAAGCTGCTTGAGCGCGAGAAAAATCATCTGCATCTCCTTTCTGCCCAGACCCACTCCAGCCTGCTCCAGGTAGAAGCCGATCTCATTCAAATTAGGAAGAGGGTAACCCTCCTGGTGAAGACAAATAACCACTGTCACAATATGAATATTTAGCTTCATATATATATCAGTTACATTAACAAAATATTCTTCTCATATATTTTCAGGTGAAAATGAAAGTTTCTGCCACCTGCCACCAATGAAAGTATGTAACATGGTGTCATTGGATGTCTAAAAAACGGTTACAAATTAAATTAAATTCCATTTCACCATCATACCGCTAAGACAAATGGACAATTTAGTTGTATGTAGCCCATACCAGCTCATCCTCCTGCTCACTGTCCTCTGGCTGACGAAAAAGATGAAGTTGCTGTTCAGCCAGCAGCTCAGCAGCTGTAGTGTGTGGCAGGTCTCGCAGGGTGCTTTGCTTGTCTTCAAACAAAGCCCGCTTCAAGTCACGACTCATATCCTCGATCACGTCCACCACATCCTGTGGCTGCTCATCCATCACCTTTATTAGTAACCGGGTCAGGTGGTCATAGCTGGAACATAAAAGAACGACACCAGTTCCTGAGCATTGGATCATCCATTGGTCATTAAAGAGAATAAGCGCACAGAAATTATATTCTCACATATAATTGACCTTTTCCTCAGAGAGTGGTATTCTGTATGTTTACTGTATTTACATTACTCTCTCTCTGTTAGTGTTTGTTGTAAAACTGAGTAAACAATTATATATATTTGCATTCATAGCTGTAGCTCAGCTAGTGCACAGGTTTTCACTCATTTCAATTTCCAGTTCAGTGAGAGTGTTGCTTCATACTGACGTCACTGTGCAAAATCAGTGGATCTGATTTACTGCTGACAACCACCACTTTGTGTGCAGCAGGTTTCCTGGTTTATCAGAACACCTCTACTGAGAAAAACCTTTAACACTGTACAACTAGGTAACTTGATTAATTGACAAGTAAATCAATAGAAAATAATCTTTTGAAAACAGACTAAATGTTTACATTGTTTAATAGGGTATTTGCTGTTGTTTCTCAGATGTGAGGCTCTCTGTTGTCAATGCTGAACACAGTTATCCAGATTACTGTAGAGGAGGGAGTAACCCTGCCTCTTGGAAATGGCTGTTAAATGAAGCCGAACTTTTAACTACATCAGAATTTGAATTACATAGTTGGCAGTTGTTCAGGTATGGAAATGTATGTTTTTGGGAGCCACAACAACTTCTACAGTTTTGAATCTTGCTAATGGGCTAGTACAGTTGTTTACATGAACTTCACAGATTCTAGCAAACATGAGCTAACACCAGGACACACGGTACTTACAGGTTCAGGCCGCTCTTCGTGCTCTGTTTCAACATCATAGTCTTTAACATGGCAGCTTCCTGCAGCGTGTGCTCATGGCTGCTGTTCTGCTTTCTCTCCATCCTTCACTCACTGCGTTTCTTTCACTTGTTTCTGGAACTATTTCTTGTGTCGGCCACGAACACTGGAAAACAGCAAGACAGCGTAGAGTCAAACCTCCCTGGTCACACTTCACTAATATGGGGATGATTTTGACGTAATGGAATGATCACAAGTAAGGCCATAGAAGTTAATTGCAGTATGGTGATTGTTATATTGTCTTAGATTTTTATATTTATTTGCTATATCTATTACCCATGTTTAAGCAATATTTGGCCCATGACCCCTATGACTCTGCATTATTTTTTTTACCAGTTCTGGGTGTTTAAAATCCACTTCTTTTTGAAGTACCTTATTCCTCTTGCCAAAAAGTAATTCCAGCTCCTTGTTTCTGAATAAAACAATTTTTCTGCTTGAGAGTTATATTTGATAGATTTGGATGAATCTCTGTTCGGGTTCTTCTTCTTGGCTCTTCAGTTCGTTTTATTAGCAGGCTCACCCAGTCCTTTAAACCTTCTGAAATCCCTTTTTTTTCTTTTTTCCTGTAATTTGTTTCCTTAGATTTTAATAATTGCCTTTAATGTCTTTGATGTCTTTAATGGATAAGCCTAACCCTAACCCTAAATTGGATGGGCCCAGTAATATATTTAATTAAATCTCTGTTGTTGTGCAATAGTAGGTAGACTTGATGTTGGCTAATTATTAATAATCATAAAATATGATTATTAAAATAATACAATTATTTATTAAAAATAATACAATTATTTATTAAAAATAATACAATTATTTATTAAAAACGATAAAGTTATCAATTAAGAATAATAAAATCTGTAATTATAATTTATCAAAGACAGGGCACCACCCTGGTATCAGGGACCAACAATCAATCTGTAAAGATCAGTCTCATAAAATCTCAATATTTACTATTAATGATTATAAAATGAACAGTGAAGGTTTAAGTTCAAGCACTGGCTATCATGCTCCAGCTGTATTCACATACATATGCACAAATAATCACAAAATACTGGTACTTTAAATACAATAGAATTTATTAAAGATAATAACATCAATGTTAATTAATGACTATTATCGTAACAAGAATCCACTATATCAAAGATCACAACACTAGCACTTAACACGATTTATAACACACATGCAATACCTGTGTGTAGGTCTGTGTGTGTGTGTGTGTGTGTGTGTGTGTGTGTGTCACGTCAATTTAATTCATTTCAATTTTATTTGTATAGCGCCAAATCATAACATACATCATCTCAAGGCACTTTACATAGTAAGGTCAAGACCAATCAGCAAGTACAGTGAGAGGCACAGTGATCTTTAGATTTTCCCACATCACCGCTTCTCAAAATAAGTCTGTATGGACATGAGTGTGTTTGGATGTATTTCATTCCTGAGCAGGCCCAAGAATTGCCACTGAAAGCATTTTTCATATTTTGAATAGTTAATAACATTTAGCTACTTTAAATTCCCCATGTATGTAATGTTTGTGGTGGCAATTTCTGTGAATCAAGCACAAAGTCAAACACTTGTCTTTCCGTAAATTTAATCCAACATCTGCAGATGGACTCACAGTACACATCACCTGAATGACATATACAAATGAGCAAAGAACAGACATGAGAGTTGTGTTTTTATAACCCATAGCCCCCTCCCATTGGGTATTTATTACCTCCTGATGGCTTATCAGGGTGGGAGCTATCCTGCCTTCATGTCTCTGTAGAAGACCCCTGGAGTGAGACCCTAGATGCGAGATCCCAACCATTTGCTCAGAGACACCATAATGTTCAAGCTTCAAGAGGCCATAAATTTAAAGTCCCTGAGCAATAATCGTAAACCTAAAGTTGCCCTTTTAGATAAACAATCTGGTCAATCTTCCACATACACGTCTGTTCATGCAACATCACATACACAAAATTTCCATTACATGTTCCTCCTTGTCAGAATGAACATGCTCCTTTAAAAAAGTGCGAGAAACACTGAACAGCTGATGAAGCCAAACCAAAAGGTTGTTTCCAATCATGGCACAATATCAGAACAATTGAACAATCATGTCAGAGCAGGATGTGGTTGCACGCTGGTAAATAGTCAGTGTGGAGAGCAAAAGAGGCAGAACACATTGACCAAAATGCATGTAGTGGCCGTTTCACTTCGTTCCACATTACAAAAGCCACTTGTATTATGTCTGCGGAGTGTTTCTTGAGTTTGACTCATGTCCAACATATAGACCCCGCCCCGTTGTGAGAACCCAATGTCGACACAACTCCAGGAGGCAGGTAAAACTTGAAAAAGGGTTTATTTTCCGTTCCAGCACATTACAGACACACCTTTTAAACAATCCTTTATCGAATTGGCGATGCCGTCTTTCCAAACCTGTCACGATGTCCCAATTTCACGTTTCCACGTTATCACGATATCACGCTATCACGGTCAAAACTTATTTCTTAGCACTCAACAGACTCCACACTCACCACGATCTTTATGCGCCTCAATAACCACCACGCGCATGTGCGATGAACCGCATTACAGCCTCATCAACTGTCGCAAACAAGCCGCAAAAAAGCGCCCAGAATATAATTGAATATAGCAGACACACTATACAAAATATATTTTAACTGTATAAAACTAAAACTACAAACCTGGATAATATAAGAAAATATCAAACCAACATTAATATTTAACTACACACACGCAGGCTGCATGGTGGCTCTTACATTTCCGGCCCCTAATTATAAGGCAGGATAGCTTTATAATTATTTACAGGCAACATAGTCATAAGAGCCATATTAACACCGAAATAACTTCAACAAAACAAGACATATTTTTTATGTACACTTTGTATGTGCACAAGAGGAAGTAATCCGTCTTCACCCCGTAATGGAGATTAAAAAGTTCAACAGTCACTTTCTCCTTTCAGTTGCCGGGTAGCAATACGCCTACACCCCTACACTGTACACGACTGCATTCACTCTAAGTGTCCACGTCACATATGAGGCAGAGCTTATCCACGGGCCTCTCCAAGGTCCTGAACTTGGTTTTGACTAGTACTCGTCGAACTAGTCCCTTATCGTCTGATATGGTTTGTACGACTCTACCCAGAAGCCAAGAGCTCTGGGGGGCATTGTCATCCAGGATCATCACAATTTGTCCTGGTTCCATATTTTCTTGACACTATTCCACTTTTGGCGTTCTTGTAGGCTGGGTAGATATTCACGCACCCACCTTCTCCAAAACAGGTCTGCGAGGTACTGAGTTTGCTTCCATCTGCGTACAATGAAAACTCTTAAAAAAGTATCACTGTTTGTGTTTTGTTTGGAGAAATGTTGGACTCGTCTGATAAAGGAAAATAGTCGGTGTACAGTGTCTCCATTTGAAGCCCCAACATATTGCCTGGTGCCCCCCAGAGGCTTATTTACGGACTATAGCCGATGGGCTCCGAGATTGTTCTTAAATAGACTAGCTTTACATTACATTACATTACATTACATTTCATTTCATTTAGCTGACGCTTTTATCCAAAGCGACTTACAGTAAGTGCATTCAACCATGAGGGTACAAACCCAGAACAACAAGAATCAACAAATTCAAGTGCAATTTTCTTCAAGAAAGCCAAACTACAAAGTGCTATAGGTAAGTGCCATATAACTGCTACTAAATCGCTAGTTTTTAAAATATTTTTATTCAAGGTATAGTCGGAAGAGATGTGTTTTTAGTTTGCGGCGGAAGATGTATAGACTTTCTGCTGTCCTGATGTCGTTGAGGAGCTTGTTCCACCATTTAGGAGCCAGGACAGCAAACAGTTGTCATATTGTTGAGTGATTAGCTAGCAGTGAGGGAGCAACAAGCCGATTGGCAGATGCAGAGTGGAGTGAATGGGCTGGGTTATAAGGTTTGACCATGTCCTGGATGTAGACTGGACCCGATCCGTGTTGTTGCATTAACATTGGCAGTAAGGGAGAGTTGACTGTCGAGTGTCAGACCCAGGTTCCTAGCAGTCTGGGTGGGGGCTAACATGGAGTTGTCAAAAGTAATAGTCAAGTCATGGGTGGAAGAGCCTTTCCCTGGAAGGAAAAGTATTTCAGTCTTAAAAAGGTTAATTTGTGTGCGGACATCCACTGAGAGATGTCAGTCAGACAGCCAGAGGTTCGTGCTGCTACCTGTGTTTCAGATTGGGGAAAAGAGAGGATTAGTTGGGTGTCATCAGCATAGCTATGGTAGGAAAAGCCATGTGAATGACAGAGCCGAGAGAGTTGGTGTACAGAGAGAAGCGGAGGGGACCCAGGACGGAACCTTGAGGGACACCCAGTAGTGAGAGGACAAGGTTCAGACACAGATCCTCTCCAAGTTACCCGGTAAGTGTGGTCGTTGAGGTAGGATGAGAGCAGGGAGAGAGCAGAGCCTCAGACACCCAGGTCCTGAAGGGAGGAAATAAGAATCTGGTGGTTCACTGTGTCAAATGCAGCAGAATGGTCTAGAAGGATAAGGACAGAGGAGGGAGAGGCTGCTCTAGCAGTGTGAAGTTGACCAGAGACAGCAAGGAGGGCAGTCTCAGTTGAGTGTCCTGCCTTGAAACCAGACTGGTGAGGATCAAGAAGGTTGTTATGGTGGCGATAGGAGGAGAGTTGATAAAAGATAGCTCGCTCGAGAGTTTTGGAAAGAAAGGGAAGAAGAGAGACAGGTCTGTAGTTGTTTACTTCAGACGGGTTGAGGGTGGGTTTATTCAGGAGAGGGTTTACTCTTGCCTCCTTCGGGGGGTTAGGGAAACAGCCAGTTGGCAGGAAAGTGTTGATAAGATGGGTGAGAAAAGGAAGAAGGTCAGGAGCAATAGACTGGAGAATGTGAGATGGGATGGGGTCAAGGGGGCAGGTGGTCGGGTGGGTGGAGGTTACCAAGGTAAAAACTTGATTGGGAGACAGTGGGGTGAAAGAGGAAAGTGAAGGGGATGAAGATGAAGTAGATGGAAATGTAGTTATACAAGGTGGATTTGAAAATGAGGAGCGTATGCCATCTATCTTTTTTGTAAAGTAGTTGACAAAGTGGCTGAGAAAGAGGAGAGAAGAGATTGATAAGTGAGCAGGTCGTCAGGGTGTTTAGTTTTTTGCTATTTCCTTTCTGATGCTCGCATAGTGGCTCTGTCGGCGCGCACCGAGTCAGACAACCAAAGGAGCTGGGGAGGACTTGCGGACCTGTCGTGACGTAAGAGGACAGAGACAATCAAAAGAGGAGGACAGAGTAGAAAGGAGAGTGTCTATGGCAGAGTTAGGATGCATGAGTGAGAAAGAGTCAGTTGAAGGGAGGGCTGATAAAACAGCATCGGCCAGAGAGGAGGGAGAGAGGGAGTGAATGTTGCAACGGACAGGTACAGAGTTTGTTGATGTTGTAGGGTTGTTAGTTTGAGAGAGTGGGAGAGAGTAAGAGATAAAGAAGTGGTCAGAGACATTAAGTGGGGTTACAGTGAGGTTAGATGTAGAGCAGTATCTGGTGAAAATATAGTCAAGGTGGTTACCAGCTTTGTGAGTAGGAGAGGAAGGACTGAGTGAGAGAGCAAAGGAAGAAAGTAAAAGTAGTAGGCCAGATGACTTCTCTGTCTGGAAGTTGAAGTCACCCAGAAGGACAAGTTCAGGGCCATTTTCTGGGCTGTTCGATAGGAGGACGTCTAATTCTTCCAAGAAATCTCCCAAAGGACCTGGTGGACCGTAGAGAACAATAATTGTTTATTGTACTGGATGAGTAACTGTCACAGCATGAAATTCAAAAGACAGTGGGGTAAAATGTGGCCGCGGGTAGAGAGAAAAACTCCATTTGGGGGTGATGAGTAAACCTGTACCACCACCTACTGGGGGGGTGGGGGGTGGTAGGTCAGTGAGAGTGAGGGCAAAGAAGTCAAGCGATTGCTGGGTAGCAAAGCCAGAGATGAAGTCTGTCTTACGGGTAGCTGACTGGCAGTTCCAGAGGCCCCCTGTGACAAGGTCTTGGGTATGTGTGGAACGGGTGGGATAGATAAGAGAGGAAAGGTTACGGTATTGGTGTGAACGGGTGCGAGGCCTATAGTATCTACGAGTAGATATGCGAACAGGGACGGAAAGTAAACACATATTCAAATAACAGGAAACAGAGCAGCGTTATACTCAGCCTCCCCGAAGACTCCAACGAAAGACTCCTTTGTCTTTATCCTCCTAGTCTTCACAGACGCTCAAGCTCACGCTTCAAACAATTCCTGGTTTTAACACCAGAATTGACGATGGTTGGCTACAGCTGTGCTGACCACGGATCATGAGTCAATCAGGCACCAAGTGGTAATGGCCCAGCAATAGAAACTCAGCAGAGTTCAACACAAGAGACACTTGCCACCTTAATCAGTGAAGAGGTGAGTTTCACAAAATCTCCTAATTTGCCAAAAACTGATTATGGCCAAAGTTTATTTGCCTCACAGGTAGAAAGTAAAATAGAACTTAGTCCTTAACAGAATTGGAATAAAAGTCAAGCACTTTAACTCTAACTGGTTCTCTTTAACTCTCGATCACTTGAGCGAAACAAAATCCTAGCTCATACAATTCAAGGTAAAACAAAACAGTACAGACTAGCAATCTAGTTAACCTAAGACAGCAGATACAATAGTAATATAGCAGAGACGCTTATTTAAAGAATATACTTAACCTAAATCCAAGTAGTCCAGTAGTATGAAACCCCAGAAGTCCAATGCACACTTTTGCTTCACACTTGTAAAGCTTTACTTTACAAGTCACCTTCACCCATTCAGACACACATGGATTCCTTCATTCACATTCATTTACGCAGAACAGCAGTCAGGGGCAATTAGGGTTTAGTGTATTGACACTTCAGGTTTCAGGAGCTGGAAGGAGCCGAACCGCCAAACTTCTGGTTCATGGACAACCAGTGTTTATCAGCCTTTTCCCTTAAAGATTAAATGTAGTTATCATTTATCAACTAGAATTGTTGAAAACTAATGTGGTTTTAATGTACAAATGGAATAAATTCAAATGTTTAATCACCACAGAACACAAAGGAGACCCTTTTTTTTTCGTATACCCCAAGCCTAAAAACCTAATCCAACCATTAAAAATTAAATCTGTGAGTTCTTAAATTAATCTTTAAGTGTTTATCCAAATCAGAACAAATCTGAGAGAAGAGAACTCAGGCAGCAGCTGATGTCCTACACAGAAGATTTTAATGAGACAGGCTCTATTCTCCTAATGGTGCACATATGTAATGTGCGAGACTGGTCAAAAATTCCTTCGCAAGCAGTACACCTGCAATAAAAAATGTTTCTGAGTAATAATCAGCATCCTCCTCCTCCAACCACACCATCTCAGCAGTGGAGCCTGGCTCCTTCCGGAACCAAGGTCAGTTGTTGGAGCTGGCTCTGAATGGGAACAGGATCCACCTTGTGACGGCTGACATGTTTAAGGGAACCGAGCATCTCCGCATTCTGTACCTGGCAGGAAATGACATCACACCCCGACTGGACTACACATTTGAGCAGATGTCTATAATGCTGTTATGTTTCATTTTCAGGAATTTAAATGGCAAACTCTACATACTCTACAATTACATAGCTATGCAAGATGTATTATCAGTGTCCTGCTCAGTGTACTGTATATGAAGCTTTGAACATCATGTAGCATTGTGTCCCTGTTGCAGTGTCTGCAGGAGCTCCATTTGCAGACATGTTAGCAGACCAGGCTCTAGCTGGCTTGACTTCTCTGACTCTGCTGGATCTGAGCAGGAATAATCTTCATACCATCGGCCCTGCATCCCTGCATCCCTGCGGCCTCTTGTCAGCCTGCAGGTGCTGTGCATCACAGGTGAGACCGGACATGTTATTGTACAAAGATGAAGGATGGTCCGCAGGAAAAACATATTTAGAGACAACTGACAGTCATGTCGGTCTTTTTACTTTTCTTAAACTTGCAAATTGATGTTTTTGCACAGTTTTATTAATAGAGTTAATATAACTACTTCTTAATTATCATGATAACCACCATGCTGTCACAATTTAGTTGTTAAATTAAAGCCATGTGGTTGATAAAGACGAAACAGTGATTATTTCAGTACATTGAAGACAGTTCTTGACTTTCGGGAAGAGTATGCGGTGGCAAGAAAGTGTAAGCTCTTTGGAATAACCTGGTTTACTGCATTAACTTCAATGTGATTTCATCCTCATTATAATGTGCTTCAGCGAATGATATAATAACATTACTAAATGGCATTTTTTGAATTAAAAAGGCCTGGTTGAGGTATATGACAGTGCATATGCAGGGATGATATTGGCCTTCCAATGCTTTTAATTTTGAATTATATATATACACCTCATTGTTTAGGGTCATTGTCCTTGTTAAGGTGGCTAGTACACAAGACTGAAAAACAGGGAGTTGAATGCAATGAAGAATTTATTTACAAACTGTTGAATAGTTGAAGATGAGTCTTTGGGCCAGGGTGTAGGGGGTGGGCTGAGGCAGAGACTTGATCAAGAGCTGGCTGAAGCAGGAGATCTAGCAGGGAGGAAGCAGGGCAGAGTGAATCCAGAAATCCGAGGTGGGGTGCAAAGAGGGTTCCAGATCAGGCAAGAGTGAGACGGAGGCAGGAGTGGACCAGGGACAGGCTGTAGGCATATGGACACAGGAATTACTACAAAAATCTTTAAAAAATGTTTTAAAGAGCTGGAACTTGAACTTGATTAACTGTTGATAAGATCTGGCAGTATGGTGGTATAGGGTTTTCTATGTAGAGGACTATTTAGAGAGATCATCAGCAAAAGAAAAAAAACGTTTTCGGACACCACTCATCACATTTTCTCTGCACAGTATTTACGGGATTGTCGCATGATTAAGACGTTGGCAGGTGGAAAATCCCACAGTAAATTGGAAATGTTTATTTTTCACTTAGTATTAATGCATATAGGTAAAAAAACACGTTGAATGATGACGTTTCAGTTTGCGCAGTGATGCTCAAAAGGTCGGGCGATTCCTGCTGCCCTCTCTCATCTCGCAGCTGCAAGCGCAATGCATGATGGTATATATTGCGCGGTTAGTGACCATTGGTCAAATACTTTTCACGATACATTGTGGGAAACAATGAGTGCACTATATAGGGTATGGAAAATGTCACGACAATCGTACAGCACTACTAAATGTTGAACTCACCAAATAGTGGAGTATATAGTGATTAGTGAGTGATTTCAGACACCGCCACAGAGCGGAGGGGCAGATTGCGATGGCATCCAAAACTGCATAACACTTTTATAGCCAAATTTGAAAGTGTAATAAAAACACATGCTGCATATCATCAGCATGTAAATGATAAGAGCCAATACGATTCCTTGCGAGATGGTTATCTTCTCTCAGCACATACAACACTCTTCATGGATTAGCATTTTCTTACCTGTCTTGATAATATGTTTTGCAACATCATACCCTCGATGATTCAATACAGTTGTAAAATATGAAAACCTCAAATTCTTTAAGGATCTTTTCCTATAACAACTGTCTCAGCACATGATTCTTTTTTTCTTTTTGCACAGCCTGATATTTATAGTTATCTTACAACATGCATTCCCTAGTTTTGATATATGTGTAATATTTAATATATTTAATATTTAAACAAGACTATGGAGTTTCCCTGCCCGAAACAGTGACTGACCAAATTCTAAAATACTGTACGTCAACTTCTTACATATCACTATGAGAGAACAAAAATGTTACAGAATAATAGCAAAGCATTGAAACAGTAGATTACTCTTTGATTTTACTTATTATTATATGTGGGGCTTTTGGTCTCAAGTTTTTACTGCTGTACAAGTCACAGTGTCTACACTACACACACACATCACAGCAAGATTTTCTTCTTCACCGGTTCAGTGGGCCTGCAGTTGGTGTTGTTGGTACACCACATCCTGCATTTCAGTTTTTACTTAAGGCACTAAACTGCTGATATTAGTGTGAATTGAGTGACATTCAACCACCCTGTGCAAAATGAACACTGGAGAAATAAATGGAGTTGATCCTCACTACTTACGTGGCCGGTTATCTCAGATGGTCAGAGCGTCGTGCTAATAACGCCAAGGTCATGGGTTCAAGCCCCATACTGGCCAGTTGTTTGTAACAGATGTAACAGATGCAAATGTGCAATCATTTACAAAAGCTTCTCTGCATTACAAAACATGGCAGAAAGAATACTCCAAAAAATATCTGACTTCATTTAAGATTTTTTTCACCATGTGTATACCAACAAAATATCTCAAAGACGCATCGTGAGTCGTTTACCACATCATACTGCACTTCCACTGTTGTTCACCCTGTGCAAAATGAACACTGGAGAAATAAATGGAGTTGATCCTCACTACTTACGTGGCCGGTTAGCTCAGATGGTCAGAGCGTGGTGCTAATAATGCCAAGGTCATGGGTGCAAGCCCCATACTGGCCAGTTGTCTGTAACAGATGCAATACCATTTCTCTGAATTATAGAAAATGTCAGAAACATTGCTCACTTGGTGAAATATCCAGCATAGAGTGACTTCTAACTGCACCAGTGTGTTTGTTCTCTCACTATTATTGCCAGTATCCCACCTGAGTTGTGAACAATAAGATGCTAGTTTAATGCACAAAGGGTCTTGAACTCTTAAGATATGGAGTAGATAGGCAACTTCATACTGTAAGATTTGTTTTGGTCTTAGTCAATTGTTGGTACACCACATGCTGCATTTCAGTTTTTTCTTAAGGCACTAAACTGCTGATATTAGTGTAAATTGGGTGACATTCAACCACGAAGGGACTCGAACCCTCAATCTTCTGATTCGAAGTCAGACGCCTTGTCCATTAGGCCACGCGGTCTTACTTTTCTCTTGTAAGGTTTAGCGGAGTGCAATGCAATCATTTACAAAAGCTTCTCTGAATTACAAAACATGGCAGAAAGATTGGTCCCAAAAATATCTGACTTCATTTAAGATTTTTTTTCACCATGTGTATGTGTGTGTGTACAATATATCTCAAAGACGCATGGTGAGTCGTTTACCACATCATACTGCACTTCCACTGTTGTTCACCCTGTGCAAAATGAACACTGGAGAAATAAATGGAGTTGATCCTCACTACTTACGTGGCCGGTTAGCTCAGATGGTCAGAGCGTGGTGCTAATAAGGTCATGGGTTCAAGCCCCATACTGGCCAGTTGTTTGTAACAGATGTAACAGATGCAAATGTGCAATCATTTACAAAAGCTTCTCTGAATTACAAAACATGGCAGAAAGATTGCTCCAAAAAATATCTGTCTTCATTTAAGATTTTTTTTCACCATGTGTATGTGTGTGTACAAAATATCTAAAAGACGCATGGTGAGTCGTTTACCACATCATACTGCACTTCCGCTGTTGTTCACCCTGTGCAAAATGAACACTGGAGACATAAATGGAGTTGATCCTCACTACTTACGTGGCTGGTTAGCTCAGATGGTCAGAGCGTGGTGCTAATAAAGCCAAGGTCATGGGTTCAAGCCCCATACTGGCCAGTTGATTGTAACAGATGCAATACCACTTCTCTGAATTATAGAAAATGTCAGAAACATTGCTCACTTGGTGAAATATCCAGCATGGAGTGACTTCTAACTGCACCAGTGTGTTTGTTCTCTCACTATTATTGCCAGTATCCCACCCGAGTTGTGAACAATAAGATGCTAGTTTAATGCACAATGGGTCTTGAACTCTTAAGATATGGAGTAGATAGGCAACTTCATACTGTAAGATTTGTTTTGGTTTTAGTCAATTGTTGGTGTTGTGGGTACACCACATGCTGCATTTCAGTTTTTACTCAAGGCACTAAACTGCTGATATTAGTGTAAATTGAGTGACATTCAACCACGAAAGGACTCGAATCCTCAATCTTCTGATTCGAAGTCAGACGCCTTGTCCATTAGGCCACGCGGTCTTACTTTTCTCTTCTAAGGTTTAGCGGAGTGCAATGCAATCATTTACAAAAGCTTCTCTGAATTACAAAACATGGCAGAAAGATTGCTCCAAAAAATATCTGACTTCATTTAATATTTTTTTTCACCATGTGTATGTGTGTGTGTAGAAAATATCTCAAAGACGCATGGTGAGTCGTTTACCACATCATACTGCACTTCCACTGTTGTTCACCCTGTGCAAAATGAACACTGGAGAAATAAATGGAGTTGATCCTCACTACTTACGTGGCCGGTTATCTCAGATGGTCAGAGCGTGGTGCTAATAACGCCAAGTTCATGGGTTCAAGCCCCATACTGGCCAGTTGTTTGTAACAGATGTAACAGATGCAAATGTGCAATCATTTAAAAAAGCTTTTCTGCACTACAAAACAAGTCAGAAAGATTGCTCTAAAAAATATCTAACTTCATTTAAGATTTCTTTTCACCATGTGTATGTGTGTGTACAAAATATCTCAAAGACGCATGGTGAGTCGTTTACCACATCATACTGCACTTCCACTGTTGTTCACCCTGTGCAAAATGAACACTGGAGAAATAAATGGAGTTGATCCTCACTACTTACGTGGCCGGTTAGCTCAGATGGTCAGAGCGTGGTGCTAATAACGCCAAGGTCATGGGTTCAAGCCCCATGACCTTGGCGTTATGTCCCCATGCAAAATGAACACTGGAGAAATAAATGGAGTTGATCCTCACTACTTACGTGGCCGGTTAGCTCAGATGGTCAGAGCGTGGTGCTAATAACGCCAAGGTCATGGGTTCAAGCCCCATACTGGCCAGTTGTTTGTAGCAGATGCAAATGTGCAATCATTTGTAAAAGGTTCTCTGAATTACAAAACATGGCAGAAAGATTGCTCCAAAAAATATCTGTATTCATTTAAGATTTTTTTTCACCATGTGTATGTGTGTGTGTACAAAATATCTCAAAGACGCATGGTGAGTCGTTTACCACATCATACTGCACTTCCACAGTTGTTCACCCTGTGCAAAATGAACACTGGAGAAATAAATGGAGTTGATCCTCACTACTTACGTGGCCGGTTAGCTCAGATGGTCAGAGCGTGGTGCTAATAACGCCAAGGTCATGGGTTCAAGCCCCATACTGGCCAGTTGTTTGTAACAGATGTAACAAATGCAAATGTGCAATCATTTACAAAAGGTTCTCTGAATTACAAAACATGGCAGAAAGATTGCTCTAAAAAATGTCTGTCTTCATTTAAGATTTGTTTTCACCATGTGTATGTGTGTGTACAAAATATCTCAAAGACGCATGGTGAGTCGTTTAACACATCATACTGCACTTCCACTGTTGTTCACCCTGTGCAAAATGAACACTGGAGAAATAAATGGAGTTGATCCTCACTACTTACGTGGCCGGTTAGCTCAGATGGTCAGAGCGTGGTGCTAATAACGCCAAGGTCATGGGTTCAAGCCCCATGACCTTGGCGTTATGTCCCCATGCAAAATTAACACTGGAGACATAAATGGAGTTGATCCTCACTACTTACGTGGCTGGTTAGCTCAGATGGTCAGAGCGTGGTGCTAATAACGCCAAGGTCATGGGTTCAATCCCCATACTGGCCAATTGTTTGTAACAGATGCAATACCATTTCTCTGAATTATAGAAAATGTCAGAAACATTGCTCACTTGGTGAAATATCCAGCATGGAGTGACTTCTAACTGCACCAGTGTGTTTGTTCTCTCACTATTATTGCCAGTATCCCACCCAAGTTGTGAACAATAAGATGCTAGTTTAATGCAGAAAGGGTCTTGAACTCTTGAGATAATTAATAGATAGGCAACTTCGTACTGTAAGATTTGTTTTGGGATTAGTCAATTGTTGGTGTTGTTGTTTCATTGTGTGTACACCACATCCTGCATTTCAGTTTTTACTTAAGGCACTAAACTGTTGATATTAGTGTAAATTGAGTGACATTCAACCACGAACGGACTCAAACCCTCAATCTTCTGATTCGAAGTCAGACGCCTTGTCCATTAGGCCACGCGGTCTTAGTTTTCTCTTCTAAGGTTTAGCGGAGTGCAATGCAATCATTTACAAAAGCTACTCTGAATTACAAAACATGGCAGAAAGATTGCTCCAAAAAATATCTGTCTTCATTTAAGATTTTTTTTCACCATGTGTATGTGTGTGTGTACAAAATATCTCAAAGACGCATGGTGAGTCGTTTACCACATCATACTGCACTTCCACAGTTGTTCACCCTGTGCAAAATGAACACTGGAGAAATAAATGGAGTTGATCCTCACTACTTACGTGGCCGGTTAGCTCAGATGGTCAGAGCGTGGTGCTAATAACGCCAAGGTCATGGGTTCAAGCCCCATACTGGCCAGTTGTTTGTAACAGATGCAAATGTGCAATCATTTAAAAAAGCTTTTCTGCATTACAAAACAAGTCAGAAAGATTGCTCCAAAAAATATCTAACTTCATTAAAGATTTTTTTTCACCATGTGTATGTGTGTGTACAAAATATCTCAAAGACGCATGGTGAGTCGTTTACCACATTATACTGCACTTCCACTGTTGTTCACCCTGTGCAAAATGAACACTGGATAAATAAATGGAGTTGATCCTCACTACTTACGTGGCCGGTTAGCTCAGATGGTCAGAGCGTGGTGCTAATAACGCCAAGGTCATGGGTTCAAGCCCCATACTGGCCAGTTGTTTGTAACAGATGTAACAAATGCAAATGTGCAATCATTTACAAAAGGTTCTCTGAATTACAAAACATGGCAGAAAGATTGCTCCAAAAAATGTCTGTCTTCATTTAAGATTTGTTTTCACCATGTGTATGTGTGTGTACAAAATATCTCAAAGACGCATGGTGAGTCGTTTACCACATCATACTGCACTTCCGCTGTTGTTCACCTTGTGCAAAATGAACACTGGAGAAATAAATGGAGTTGATCCTCACTACTTACGTGGCCAGTTAGCTCAGATGGTCAGAGCGTGCTGCTAATAACGCCAAGGTCATGGGTTCAAGCCCCATACTGGCCAGTTGTTTGTAACAGATGCAAATGTGCAATCATTTAAAAAAGCTTTTCTGCATTACAAAACAAGTCAGAAAGATTGCTCCAAAAAATATCTAACTTCATTAAAGATTTTTTTTCACCATGTGTATGTGTGTGTACAAAATATCTCAAAGACGCATGGTGAGTCGTTTACCACATCATACTGCACTTCCACTGTTGTTCACCCTGTGCAAAATGAACACTGGAGAAATAAATGGAGTTGATCCTCACTACTTACGTGGCCGGTTAGCTCAGATGGTCAGAGCGTGGTGCTAATAACGCCAAGGTCATGGGTTCAAGCCCCATACTGGCCAGTTGTTTGTAACAGATGTAACAAATGCAAATGTGCAATCATTTACAAAAGGTTCTCTGAATTACAAAACATGGCAGAAAGATTGCTCTAAAAAATGTCTGTCTTCATTTAAGATTTGTTTTCACCATGTGTATGTGTGTGTACAAAATATCTCAAAGACGCATGGTGAGTCGTTTAACACATCATACTGCACTTCCACTGTTGTTCACCCTGTGCAAAATGAACACTGGAGAAATAAATGGAGTTGATCCTCACTACTTACGTGGCCGGTTAGCTCAGATGGTCAGAGCGTGGTGCTAATAACGCCAAGGTCATGGGTTCAAGCCCCATGACCTTGGCGTTATGTCCCCATGCAAAATTAACACTGGAGACATAAATGGAGTTGATCCTCACTACTTACGTGGCTGGTTAGCTCAGATGGTCAGAGCGTGGTGCTAATAACGCCAAGGTCATGGGTTCAATCCCCATACTGGCCAATTGTTTGTAACAGATGCAATACCATTTCTCTGAATTATAGAAAATGTCAGAAACATTGCTCACTTGGTGAAATATCCAGCATGGAGTGACTTCTAACTGCACCAGTGTGTTTGTTCTCTCACTATTATTGCCAGTATCCCACCCAAGTTGTGAACAATAAGATGCTAGTTTAATGCAGAAAGGGTCTTGAACTCTTGAGATAATTAATAGATAGGCAACTTCGTACTGTAAGATTTGTTTTGGGTTTAGTCAATTGTTGGTGTTGTTGTTTCATTGTGTGTACACCACATCCTGCATTTCAGTTTTTACTTAAGGCACTAAACTGTTGATATTAGTGTAAATTGAGTGACATTCAACCACGAAGGGACTCGAACCCTCAATCTTCTGATTCGAAGCCCCATACTGGCCAGTTGTTTGTAACAGATGTAACAAATGCAAATGTGCAATCATTTACAAAAGGTTCTCTGAATTACAAAACATGGCAGAAAGATTGCTCCAAAAAATGTCTGTCTTCATTTAAGATTTGTTTTCACCATGTGTATGTGTGTGTACAAAATATCTCAAAGACGCATGGTGAGTCGTTTAACACATCATACTGCACTTCCACTGTTGTTCACCCTGTGCAAAATGAACACTGGAGAAATAAATGGAGTTGATCCTCACTACTTACATGGCCGGTTAGCTCAGATGGTCAGAGCGTGGTGCTAATAACGCCAAGGTCATGGGTTCAAGCCCCATACTGGCCAGTTGGTTGTAACAGATGCAAATGTGCAATCATTTACAAAAGCTTCTCTGAATTACAAAACATGGCAGAAAGATTGCTCCAAAAAATATCTGTCTTCATTTAAGATTTTTTTTTAACCTTGTGTATGTGTGTGTACAAAATATCTCAAAGATATATCAAAGATGGTCTTGAACTCTTAAGATATGGAGTAGATAGGCAACTTCATACTGTAAGATTTGTTTTGGTCTTAGTCAATTGTTGGTGTTGTGGGTACACCACATCCTGCATTTCAGTTTTTACTTAAGGCACTAAACTGTTGATATTAGTGTAAATTGAGTGACATTCAACCACGAACGGACTCGAACCCTCAATCTTCTGATTCGAAGTCAGACGCCTTGTCCATTAGGCCACGCGGTCTTAGTTTTCTCTTCTAAGGTTTAGCGGAGTGCAATGCAATCATTTACAAAAGCTACTCTGAATTACAAAACATGGCAGAAAGATTGCTCCAAAAAATATCTGTCTTCATTTAAGATTTTTTTTCACCATGTGTATGTGTGTGTGTACAAAATATCTCAAAGACGCATGGTGAGTCGTTTACCACATCATACTGCACTTCCACAGTTGTTCACCCTGTGCAAAATGAACACTGGAGAAATAAATGGAGTTGATCCTCACTACTTACGTGGCCGGTTAGCTCAGATGGTCAGAGCGTGGTGCTAATAACGCCAAGGTCATGGGTTCAAGCCCCATACTGGCCAGTTGTTTGTAACAGATGCAAATGTGCAATCATTTAAAAAAGCTTTTCTGCATTACAAAACAAGTCAGAAAGATTGCTCCAAAAAATATCTAACTTCATTAAAGATTTTTTTTCACCATGTGTATGTGTGTGTACAAAATATCTCAAAGACGCATGGTGAGTCGTTTACCACATTATACTGCACTTCCACTGTCATTTTGCACTTCCACTGTGCAAAATGAACACTGGAGAAATAAATGGAGTTGATCCTCACTACTTGCGTGGCCGGTTAGCTCAGATGGTCAGAGCGTGGTGCTAATAACGCCAAGGTCATGGGTTCAAGCCCCATACTGGCCAGTTGTTTGTAGCAGATGCAAATGTGCAATCATTTGTAAAAGGTTCTCTGAATTACAAAACATGGCAGAAAGATTGCTCCAAAAAATATCTGTCTTCATTTAAGATTTTTTTTCACCATGTGTATGTGTGTGTGTACAAAATATCTCAAAGACGCATGGTGAGTCGTTTACCACATCATACTGCACTTCCACAGTTGTTCACCCTGTGCAAAATGAACACTGGAGAAATAAATGGAGTTGATCCTCACTACTTACGTGGCCGGTTAGCTCAGATGGTCAGAGCGTGGTGCTAATAACGCCAAGGTCATGGGTTCAAGCCCCATGACCTTGGCGTTATGTCCCCATGCAAAATTAACACTGGAGACATAAATGGAGTTGATCCTCACTACTTACGTGGCTGGTTAGCTCAGATGGTCAGAGCGTGGTGCTAATAACGCCAAGGTCATGGGTTCAAGCCCCATACTGGCCAGTTGTTTGTAACAGATGCAGTGCCCACCAAATCTTCTCTGAATTATAGAAAATGTCAGAAACACTGCTCACTTGGTGAAATATCCAGCATGGAGTGACTTCTAACTGCACCAGTGTGTTTGTTCTCTCACTATTATTGCCAGTATCCCACCCGAGTTGTGAACAATAAGATGCTAGTTTAATGCACAAAGGGTCATGAACTCATGAGATATGGAATAGATAGGCAACTTCGTACTGTAAGATTTGTTTTGGGTTTAGTCAATTGTTGGTGTTGTTGTTTCATTGTGTGTACACCACATCCTGCATTTCAGTTTTTACTTAAGGCACTAAACTGTTGATATTAGTGTAAATTGAGTGACATTCAACCACGAAGGGACTCGAACCCTCAATCTTCTGATTCGAAGTCAGACGCCTTGTCCATTAGGCCACGCGGTCTTACTTTTCTCTTCTAAGGTTTAGCGGAGTGCAATGCAATCATTTACAAAAGCTTCTCTGAATTACAAAACATGGCAGAAAGATTGCTCCAAAAAATATCTGTCTTCATTTAAGATTTTTTTTCACCATGTGTATGTGTGTGTACAAAATATCTCAAAGACACATGGTGAGTCGTTTACCACATCATACTGCACTTCCGCTGTTGTTCACCCTGTGCAAAATGAACACTGGAGAAATAAATGGAGTTGATCCTCACTACTTACGTGGCCGGTTAGCTCAGATGGTCAGAGCGTGGTGCTAATAACGCCAAGGTCATGGGTTCAAGCCCCATACTGGCCAGTTGTTTGTAACAGATGTAACAGATGCAAATATGCAATCATTTACAAAAGCTTGTCTGCATTACAAAACAAGTCAGAAAGATTGCTCCAAAAAATATCTGACTTCATTTAAGATTTTTTTTCACCATGTGTATGTGTGTGTACAAAATATCTCAAAGATGCATTTGGTGAGTCGTTTACCACATCATACTGCACTTCCACTGTTGTTCACCCTGTGCAAAATGAACACTGGAGAAATAAATGGAGTTGATCCTCACTACTTACATGGCCGGTTAGCTCAGATGGTCAGAGCGTGGTGCTAATAACGCCAAGGTCATGGGTTCAAGCCCCATACTGGCCAGTTGGTTGTAACAGATGCAAATGTGCAATCATTTACAAAAGCTTCTCTGAATTACAAAACATGGCAGAAAGATTGCTCCAAAAAATATCTGTCTTCATTTAAGATTTTTTTTCACCATGTGTATGTGTGTGTACAAAATATCTCAAAGATATATCAAAGATGGTCTTGAACTCTTAAGATATGGAGTAGCAACTTCATACTGTAAGATTTGTTTTGGTCTTAGTCAATTGTTGGTGTTGTGGGTACACCACATCCTGCATTTCAGTTTTTACTTAAGGCACTAAACTGTTGATATTTGTGTAAATTGAGTGACATTCAACCACGAACGGACTCGAACCCTCAATCTTCTGATTCGAAGTCAGACGCCTTGTCCATTAGGCCACGCGGTCTTAGTTTTCTCTTCTAAGGTTTAGCGGAGTGCAATGCAATCATTTACAAAAGCTTCTCTGAATTACAAAACATGGCAGAAAGATTGCTCCAAAAAATGTCTGTCTTCATTTAAGATTTGTTTTCACCATGTGTATGTGTGTGTACAAAATATCTCAAAGACGCATGGTGAGTCATTTACCACATCATACTGCACTTCCACTGTTGTTTGTTAAGACTAAAATCTATGTTTTCCTTTGAATATTGTTAAGACTAAAATCTATGTTCTTCTTTGAATATGTGTCTGTGAAGATGGCAATGAAACTGAACTAAACAAGTGCAGTATGTTAGACAGGGGTGGGGGCAGGGGCAGTTTGGGCTGAATCTGAATAGGTGGGAAAATGTGTGGCCTTCACATAGTGACTGATAGTAGCCGTTGCTGGCTGGTTTTAATCTTGAAGTTGATTGTTGTGTGTGTGTGTGCGTCACATCGCAGTTCAGTCTTGCACCTGTCTGATAATGCCTGTTTGAGAAGACTGTACATCTGTGGCAGACAATACACTGTACTTTAACTTGTTCTCATACCTAACTTACTATATTACAGCATAAACTCCATTAGCTTTATTTCAAAAATCACACATAGATGAATGCACTGTTTTCTTAAAAAACTGTGACATACCCTTAGAAAGAATTCAAGCAGCGGCCACTAGGGTCTGAAGGACAGATAGGAAAGGCGTTGTTTTGTCTAGAAAATGCGCATGCCATACTGAAAGCTCACAAGCTGTCAGCCGATTCAAGGCTTGTTTTAAAACACCAAACCAAACACTGTCAGAATGTGAAGATTTGTCCCAGCTACTGTCAAAGGAGGGACGAAACTGGGAGCGGCTCCTCATCATTGGCGAATTCCAGTGCCTTGAGGCTGGGACCAGCCTGTGCACTAGCCACGTGACTCCCCCTCCTGCTGAAGTTCTACCTATTATTATAAATATTGCACCCACCGTCCGCTCGGGGCGACTCTTGACTTCCCTGGTGGTATTAGGCGGCTTGCGGGTTGTACGTTGAGTGCCCATAGCTATGTAGTAGCTGTTCATTGCTTCTAAATAAATACTTTTTTGAACCAGACCGACTCTACCATCTCTACCTAAGGATAAAAGAACACGACAAATATGATGACCCCGACGTGATCCTGTAGGGAACTTTTGACCAGAAAGGCCAGAACCCAAAGTCGAGGCCGCTCCGATCGATTCTCTACATACTCACAAGGCGCCAACCTAAAAGGTAAGCAGAAACCTGTTAAAACAAATTCTGCATTAGTTATATAGGCATTGATATAGATTGTGAGTGTGCGGAGAGGAGAAAAGGAGGTAAACTATACCGTTCTGTGTTTTATGGAAGCAATGAGGGGCTATGTAAAATAAACAGAGGTCTGGGACCCTGTGAAAGGTCAGGGACCTTGTGTGGGGTCCGGGACCCTGTCTTGGCTCAGAAGAAACAAGATCAAAGCGAGGTCTAGGACCTGCGCGGGACGGGCGCCACACCCTGTGACGCACGAACCCTTAAAACTAATTCAGATTGGAGAAAAGACAGACGATTCATGCAATAGATTGCATCCGTGCAACCTAATCTGGGATTAGGGTGTGAACTGGAGGAAGGGGCTACCGGCACTGACGAGTGAGGAGCTTAACTAGCCAGACACACCGTTGCTTGAATCGGGCACAAATTAAAAGATGCCGGGACCATAACGTGTTACGAGGACTGACAGATGAAGTAACTGACTAGAATAAAAAGACTGACAGAGACCAAAAAACTGACAACATAAAAAATATAAGATTTAAGAGGTCTGAATGTGTGGGTATTTATTAAATACTAAACAATAGCGATTTGGAGATTGATTAAAGAACTTAAGGTAACTAATATGTGTGGGTAATGGAACTGATCCGAGTAGTCCTAATATGAACTTCATGTAAAGGAACTATGGTGACACAGCACTAAGTTTGATACAAATGTGAATGAAAGTGTGTGTGTGGAAAACGAGTGAGAACCAAATTAGGAGGAGATAACAAGAGGAAGGTCACCCGGCTGACAGAGACAGAATAAATAACGAAATAAGAAAAATAGAGTGAGGTCGCCATCTGGTGAAGGATAAAATAACGTACAACTAGCGGTGTACGCCTGCTACCTGGGGGAGACCAAGGGACATTACAGCTCGGGTTACAACTGGTTTGACAGCATTGGAGTGGCTTGTGTTTTTATTTTTAATTTTTTAATTTTAATTTTTTATTTTTTCCACTAAGAGACAAATGACGACGGGAACTTTTTACAGTTAGAGATACACACCCCTGACATACCAACACGACCAACCCCGACCCACACAGATACACACACATTACAGCAACATGTCACAGCACTAGCATGTCACAACACCTCACTCGTCGTGGGTTGAAGCACTGCCCTTGGCGCTCATGTCAATAAGAAGTTCTTCCAATGGTGTCACCCATCTATCCCCACATGAGCTTCTCACAGGACGGCCCATGCCAGGGCCTCCTCGAGACACTGGTTATGGACCCGGGTTGGATGTATGTCAGGAGAAATTGACTGACTACATGAAAGCTTTAACTAATCTTACTGAAGTTTTGTCTGCAAAGGTCTAGGCAGCTGCTGGATGTTCTGACAAGACCCCCACGGAGACTCCTGTTCCAGTAAGACCGGGTGATTGGGTAAGGGTCAAAGTTCACAAGAGAAAGTGGCCTGACCCTAGGTGGACAGGACCTTGGGAGGTAACAGAGTGTACCTCACATGCGATCCGATTAAAAGGAAAAAACAGGAGCAATTTGGCACCACCTCACACATTGTGTACCCACTGACCCACCTTCTCGGTCTTTACGAGAAGTAGCCACTGATTTGGCCGACTCCTCCTCAAAATCTTAAAGTAATACGTTGACCACAAAAGGAGGGTCTATCTGTATGTCTTGTCTTGATTATTTCCAAATATAAGCTTGTATACTCTACTTTAAACTCAGCTACGCACCTCTGAGTTCCATATGAGCAAAGAGAAACACGCAGATAATGTAAATGACGATGGAGATAGCAGGACTTCACCCCTGTGGGTGAGGCCATCAATGTTTTGTTTTTTTCCTACCTGAGACAAATCCCTACTGCTTTCCATGATTTCGGTTACAAGTGTGATTTCTAGTAATCAGGCAGTGAATTCTTATAATTCTAATAAATGTGTTTCTGTTGCTCTAACTCCATAGATAATTAAGACAGGACTGTTGACTTTTTTGTGACAAATTCTATATAATACTTTGTAATGAATTCAGATATTTAATTCCCAGTTTAACTTTATGTTTGAGCACATCTTTTGTTTAATCAATTTTAGTGCTCCTATTTGATAAGATTATTAAACTGTTCTTATCCCAAGGTTGTGAAGGTAAAAAGTTCGGTTAGTAATTGTCCCAACAATTTGTAATTGTACAATATGAATGTTTTGTATTTTAACAATTCAATTAGAGAAGCAGTTTACTGAGCTGGTAACATATATCCTGTGTCAAATGTTTTTATGTATTCAAGAGCAATTTTCGTTAATGGGACTAGAGAGTCCATCTTATCTGGTATTTTAGTTGGAGTTGTTTATTTTCTTTATGTTTTTTATTGTTTTATTAGATGTTTGTTTTATTTATTTTCTTTATGTTTTTTTATGTCTTTATTAGATGTTTGTTTTATTTGTTTTCTTTATGTTTTATTCAAACAAGGATATTTTAAAATTCAAATTCAAATGTCAGACTGAATAATGTTCATTGCTCTTTGAAAAGGTGAACTTGCATGATTATGTTATAATATAATTTTTCCTAAAATGGTTTTAGAGTTATGACAATATAATCCAACTAAATTTGCTATCGAGACCGCCAACCATAATATTTTTTATAGTGCACAAAATTAGAGGGTTCCTTGCACTGTTACACATATCCAAGCAAAATTGGTACTGTGAAATGATATATCCTTAACTGAATAGAGATCGAATTTGGAGTGAAGAAGCAATTTCCACACAGAAATTCTTTATTTATTTAATTTTCTTTGTTTTTAGAATTGGAAGATAAAGACTACTTAAGAATTTTACTTGAGATTTTCACCCTTAGATATAATATGTGCTGACATTTTGCAAGTAAATTTTGTATCTGATGTTGTGATCATTTTATGATCAAAAGGGAGGAATGTAATGGAAACATTTTATCATTATACCACACTAAATATTATCTCTGCTTATGCATACTATTTCTGCTTGTGTAAACTGCCAAAATGACATCAGAGCCACAAATCTGAGACTGTGCTCATCTCCCCCAACAAGACCTCGAAGAGGCCTTCAGCATGTGTCTGTGTCTTATCTCCTGGGATTTTAATATTCCCTCAGTCCACACACGTAGTTCTCACAACACATAGTTCACACACACACACTCACACAGTTCAACTCTTCACACACACACACATCTCTTCATTGCATCTACATAAAAAGCATACACCTGCAACTGTTTCTTTGTCATTACAAATGCAGTGTGCTACCCAAGGGAATGAATGTGATAAAATGGCCAATGAATGTGAACGAACAGATAAATCTGCACAGAAAAAGTTTTCTTTGTATCCTACAGTGCCTCAGTGTGTCAGAGTGGACCACGATCTCGACTGTGCCCCTCTTCAGAGACCTGAAGTGGCTTCAGCCCCAGCCGTTCACCTCCGCCCTGTATTCCTCCACGAACAGAACAGCAGACACCTGCTACAGGTGTGGAAAGAGGGGACATTGGGCGAGGGAGTGTCCGGAGGAACGAGGTGCAGCTGCTCAGGCAGATTTGATGAGGGGGGGGCCAGGAGAGAGCGGTGGAAACTCTGATTCATTCGACGCCTGAGATACATGGTATCGCACCCACACCACACACACATGAAAGTGACACACCAAATGTCACTGACACACACACATTGATATTAGAAGCAATCACATGCTTAGAAATGAAAAATTACTTTTCGGCATTGTACATCACATGTTCATATGGTTCCTGATATCATATATAAAAAACAATGGTTTAGAGATGAATGCAAAATGATAAACCTTTGATAACACGTTTTGTGGAACACAGGCCCCAAGGGTTACACCCACAGATACAATGCACAAAACCCCTTAGGACAGCTCCAAAGAAACATCACCCTCACCTGGAGGATCACGCCTGCCGGTTCCCCCGACAATAGTCTCTTAATGACTCTTAAACATCTCCACTATAGCAAATTGACTAAAAGAGCCGCACCAACAAGTCCTTATTATTTTGTTTTAGGAGTAGACATGACAGGAGCTGACCCAATGGGCATCGTTAGGATAAACGTCCGTTCCTCCTCCCCTAGAACTCAGCCTTCCCCTTCCCTGTCTGATGACTCCACGAGCTCTCCCCCTGAATCCACCTCACCACTACCATCCCCACCCAGCTCCCCTGCGGTACAATATTACGACGCCAGTACCGTTGAAGATGTGGTAGAAATAGAGACTGGATACACTGATGAAAACATATGGCTAAAATGGGTCCACTTTACCGCCCGTTCCCAAAACCTCACTAATTGAATAGTCTGCAGTCAGCCCCGGCCCACCTTAAACCACCACCCCCGGCCCCCTACTGATAGACTCGGATCGACCCGGTTTTGATTGCATGTATGGCTTACACATGGAAGCCAGTCCCGCCAACTGTTCTACTCTCAGTCATCTCTTTCCCCCGGCGCCAAACAACACGCTGCCCCCTATATTTACTCCAGTAAAGGGAAATTACACGTGTCTGACTAAAAAAGGTAACTCATCTCACAGAGAGATGGGTTCGATACCGTCCTCCTGGTGTTCTAGAAACATCAATGTTACCAACTGGCACAACGCCACACAGCTGGAGTGGGCCCGCAGTGACCTCTTCTGGTACTGTGGAGGAAAACGCTTGAGGAACCGCCTTCCTTCAAACTGGAAGGTTTCCTGCACACTTGTTCAATTGGCCATGCCCCTGACTACCCTCTCTCCCCGCCCAGAAACACCCACTAGCACCCGTCGACGAAGAACAACGCATTTTGACTTAAAGAGGGACTCACCCACATACATAGACACCATAGGGTTTCCTCGGGGTGTTCCAGACCAATATAAATTAGTGGATCAAGTTGCAGCGGGATTTGTGTCTATCTGGATATGGGTAACTCCCAACAAAAACGTGGATCGCATTAACTACGTCCATTTCAATTTCCAACGCCTCACCAACCTTACTCGAGACGCCATAACAGGCCTATCCGAACAGCTCGCCCCTACGTCCCTTATGGTCACACAGAACCGAATGGCCCTAGACCTCCTACTGGCAGAAAAGGGTGGGGTGTGCACTATGATAGGGAGTTCTTGTTGTACATTTATCCCAACAATACCGCCCCTGATGGCTCGGTGACCAGGGCCCTCTCCGCCTTACGCACCATGGCACAGGACATGGCCGCAGACTCTGGAATTAACAACCCCCTACATAGCTGGATGAACACTGCATTCGGCAAATGGAAAGGGCGAATTGCATCCTGCCTCCTCTCCCTAGCTATCTTTTCAGCTATCCTAGTCACCTGTGGCTGCTGCTGCATCCCTTGCTTTAGGACCTTGCTCAGCCGACTCATCACCACGGCTCTGACCAAGGAAACCATGCCCCCTCCCCCACCCTATCAGTTGCTTTGTTGGGTGGTGATGATGGTGATGAGTTTGCATTGGATGTGATGGAGGTTGGGGAGTTCGTGGATGATCCCCAGTAAGTTGTTCACACCATGAAATGGTGTGAAAGGAGGGATTTGTTAAGACTAAAATCTATGTTTTCCTTTGAATATTGTTAAGACTAAAATCTATGTTCTTCTTTGAATATGTGTCTGTGAAGATGGCAATGAAACTGAACTAAACAAGTGCAGTATGTTAGACAGGGGTGGGGGCAGGGGCAGTTTGGGCTGAATCTGAATAGGTGGGAAAATGTGTGGCCTTCACATAGTGACTGATAGTAGCCGTTGCTGGCTGGTTTTAATCTTGAAGTTGATTGTTGTGTGTGTGTGTGCGTCACATCGCAGTTCAGTCTTGCACCTGTCTGATAATGCCTGTTTGAGAAGACTGTACATCTGTGGCAGACAATACACTGTACTTTAACTTGTTCTCATACCTAACTTACTATATTACAGCATAAACTCCATTAGCTTTATTTCAAAAATCACACATAGATGAATGCACTGTTTTCTTAAAAAACTGTGACATACCCTTAGAAAGAATTCAAGCAGCGGCCACTAGGGTCTGAAGGACAGATAGGAAAGGCGTTGTTTTGTCTAGAAAATGCGCATGCCATACTGAAAGCTCACAAGCTGTCAGCCGATTCAAGGCTTGTTTTAAAACACCAAACCAAACACTGTCAGAATGTGAAGATTTGTCCCAGCTACTGTCAAAGGAGGGACGAAACTGGGAGCGGCTCCTCATCATTGGCGAATTCCAGTGCCTTGAGGCTGGGACCAGCCTGTGCACTAGCCACGTGACTCCCCCTCCTGCTGAAGTTCTACCTATTATTATAAATATTGCACCCACCGTCCGCTCGGGGCGACTCTTGACTTCCCTGGCGGTATTAGGCGGCTTGCGGGTTGTACGTTGAGTGCCCATAGCTATGTAGTAGCTGTTCATTGCTTCTAAATAAATACTTTTTTGAACCAGACCGACTCTACCATCTCTACCTAAGGAAAAAAGAACACGACATGTTCACCCTGTGCAAAATGAACACTGGAGAAATAAATGGAGTTGATCCTCACTACTTACGTGGCCGGTTAGCTCAGATGGTCAGAGCGTGGTGCTAATAACGCCAAGGTCATGGGTTCAAGCCCCATGACCTTGGCGTTATGTCCCCATGCAAAATGAACACTGGAGAAATAAATGGAGTTGATCCTCACTACTTACGTGGCCGGTTAGCTCAGATGGTCAGAGCGTGGTGCTAATAACGCCAAGGTCATGGGTTCAAGCCCCATACTGGCCAGTTGTTTGTAACAGATGTAACAAATGCAAATGTGCAATCATTTACAAAAGGTTCTCTGAATTACAAAACATGGCAGAAAGATTGCTCCAAAAAATGTCTGTCTTCATTTAAGATTTGTTTTCACCATGTGTATGTGTGTGTACAAAATATCTCAAAGACGCATGGTGAGTCGTTTAACACATCATACTGCACTTCCACTGTTGTTCACCCTGTGCAAAATGAACACTGGAGAAATAAATGGAGTTGATCCTCACTACTTACGTGGCCGGTTAGCTCAGATGGTCAGAGCGTGGTGCTAATAACGCCAAGGTCATGGGTTCAAGCCCCATACTGGCCAGTTGTTTGTAACAGATGTAACAAATGCAAATGTGCAATCATTTACAAAAGGTTCTCGGAATTACAAAACATGGCAGAAAGATTGCTCCAAAAAATGTCTGTCTTCATTTAAGATTTGTTTTCACCATGTGTATGTGTGTGTACAAAATATCTCAAAGACGCATGGTGAGTCGGTTAACACATCATACTGCACTTCCACTGTTGTTCACCCAGATGGTCAGAGCGTGGTGCTAATAACGCCAAGGTCATGGGTTCAAGCCCCATGACCTTGGCGTTATGTCCCCATGCAAAATTAACACTGGAGACATAAATGGAGTTGATCCTCACTACTTACGTGGCTGGTTAGCTCAGATGGTCAGAGCGTGGTGCTAATAACGCCAAGGTCATGGGTTCAATCCCCATACTGGCCAGTTGTTTGTAACAGATGCAATACCATTTCTCTGAATTCTAGAAAATGTCAGAAACATTGCTCACTTGGTGAAATATCCAGCATGGAGTGACTTCTAACTGCACCAGTGTGTTTGTTCTCTCACTATTATTGCCAGTATCCCACCCAAGTTTAATGCAGAAAGGGTCTTGAACTCTTGAGATATGGAATAGATAGGCAACTTCGTACTGTAAGATTTGTTTTGGGTTTAGTCAATTGTTGGTGTTGTTGTTTCATTGTGTGTACACCACATCCTGCATTTCAGTTTTTACTTAAGGCACTAAACTGTTGATATTAGTGTAAATTGAGTGACATTCAACCACGAAGGGACTCGAACCCTCAATCTTCTGATTCGAAGTCAGACGCCTTGTCCATTAGGCCACGCGGTCTTACTTTTCTCTTCTAAGGTTTAGCAGGAGTGCAATGCAATCATTTACAAAAGGTTCTCTGAATTACAAAACATGGCAGAAAGATTGCTCCAAAAAATGTCTGTCTTCATTTAAGATTTGTTTTCACCATGTGTATGTGTGTGTACAAAATATCTCAAAGACGCATGGTGAGTCGTTTACCACATCATACTGCACTTCCACTGTTGTTCACCCTGTGCAAAATGAACACTGGAGAAATAAATGGAGTTGATCCTCACTACTTACGTGGCCGGTTAGCTCAGATGGTCAGAGCGTGGTGCTAATAACGCCAAGGTCATGGGTTCAAGCCCCATACTGGCCAGTTGTTTGTCACAGATGTAGCAGATGCAAATGTGCAATCATTTACAAAAGGTTCTCTGAATTACAAAACATGGCAGAAAGATTGCTCCAAAAAATGTCTGTCTTCATTTAAGATTTGTTTTCACCATGTGTATGTGTGTGTACAAAATATCTCAAAGACGCATGGTGAGTCGTTTACCACATCATACTGCACTTCCACTGTTGTTCACCCTGTGCAAAATGAACACTGGAGAAATAAATGGAGTTGATCCTCACTACTTACGTGGCCGGTTAGCTCAGATGGTCAGAGCGTGGTGCTAATAACGCCAAGGTCATGGGTTCAAGCCCCATACTGGCCAGTTGTTTGTCACAGATGTAGCAGATGCAAATGTATAATCATTTACAAAAGGTTCTCTGAATTACAAAACATGGCAGAAAGATTGCTCCAAAAAATGTCTGTCTTCATTTAAGATTTGTTTTCACCATGTGTATGTGTGTGTACAAAATATCTCAAAGACGCATGGTGAGTCGTTTACCACATCATACTGCACTTCCGCTGTTGTTCACCCTGTGCAAAATGAACACTGGAGAAATAAATGGAGTTGATCCTCACTACTTACGTGGCCGGTTAGCTCAGATGGTCAGAACGTGGTGCTAATAACGCCAAGGTCATGGGTTCAAGCCCCATACTGGCCAGTTGTTTGTAACAGATGTAACAGATGCAAATGTGCAATCATTTAAAAAAGCTTTTCTGCATTACAAAACAAGTCAGAAAGATTGCTCCAAAAAATATCTAACTTCATTAAAGATTTTTTTTCACCATGTGTATGTGTGTGTACAAAATATCTCAAAGACGCATGGTGAGTCGTTTACCACATCATACTGCACTTCCACAGTTGTTCACCCTGTGCAAAATGAACACTGGAGAAATAAATGGAGTTGATCCTCACTACTTACGTGGCGGGTTAGCTCAGATGGTCAGAGCGTGGTCCTAATAACGCCAAGGTCATGGGTTCAAGCCCCATACTGGCCAGTTGTTTGTAACAGATGTAACAAATGCAAATGTACAATCATTTACAAAAGGTTCTCTGAATTACAAAACATGTCAGAAAGATTGCTCCAAAAAATGTCTGTCTTCATTTAAGATTTTTTTTCACCATGTGTATGTGTGTGTGTACAAAATATCTCAAAGACGCATGGTGAGTCGTTTACCACATCATACTGCACTTCCACAGTTGTTCACCCTGTGCAAAATGAACACTGGAGAAATAAATGGAGTTGATCCTCACTACTTACGTGGCGGGTTAGCTCAGATGGTCAGAGCGTGGTCCTAATAACGCCAAGGTCATGGGTTCAAGCCCCATACTGGCCAGTTGTTTGTAACAGATGTAACAAATGCAAATGTACAATCATTTACAAAAGGTTCTCTGAATTACAAAACATGGCAGAAAGATTGCTCCAAAAAATGTCTGTCTTCATTTAAGATTTGTTTTCACCATGTGTATGTGTGTGTACAAAATATCTCAAAGACGCATGGTGAGTCGTTTACCACATCATACTGCACTTCCGCTGTTGTTCACCCTGTGCAAAATGAACACTGGAGAAATAAATGGAGTTGATCCTCACTACTTACGTGGCCGGTTAGCTCAGATGGTCAGAGCGTGGTGCTAATAACGCCAAGGTCATGGGTTCAAGCCCCATACTGGCCAGTTGTTTGTAACAGATGTAACAGATGCAAATGTGCAATCATTTAAAAAAGCTTTTCTGCATTACAAAACAAGTCATAAAGATTGCTCCAAAAAATATCTAACTTCATTAAAGATTTTTTTTCACCATGTGTATGTGTGTGTACAAAATATCTCAAAGACGCATGGTGAGTCGTTTACCACATCATACTGCACTTCCGCTGTTGTTCACCCTGTGCAAAATGAACACTGGAGAAATAAATGGAGTTGATCCTCACTACTTACGTGGCCGGTTAGCTCAGATGGTCAGAGCGTGGTGCTAATAACGCCAAGGTCATGGGTTCAAGCCCCATACTGGCCAGTTGTTTGTAACAGATGTAACAGATGCAAATGTGCAATCATTTAAAAAAGCTTTTCTGCATTACAAAACAAGTCAGAAAGATTGCTCCAAAAAATATCTAACTTCATTAAAGATTTTTTTTCACCATGTGTATGTGTGTGTACAAAATATCTCAAAGACGCATGGTGAGTCGTTTACCACATCATACTGCACTTCCACTGTTGTTCACCCTGTGCAAAATGAACACTGGAGAAATAAATGGAGTTGATCCTCACTACTTACGTGGCCGGTTAGCTCAGATGTTCAGAGCGTAGTGCTAATAACGCCAAGGTCATGGGTTCAAGCCCCATACTGGCCACTTGTTTGTAACAGATGTAGCAGATGCAATTTTGCAATCATTTGTAAAAGGTTCTCTGAATTACAAAACATGGCAGAAAGATTGCTCCAAAAAATATCTGTCTTCATTTAAGATTTTTTTTCACCATGTGTATGTGTGTGTACAAAATATCTCAAAGACGCATGGTGAGTCGTTTAACACATCATACTGCACTTCCACTGTTGTTCACCCTGTGCAAAATGAACACTGGAGAAATAAATGGAGTTGATCCTCACTACTTACGTGGCCGGTTAGCTCATATGGTCAGAGCGTGGTGCTAATAACGCCAAGGTCATGGGTTCAAGCCCCATACTGGCCAGTTGTTTGTAACAGATGTAACAGATGCAAATGTGCAATCATTTAAAAAAGCTTTTCTGCATTACAAAACAAGTCAGAAAGATTGCTCCAAAAAATATGTAACTTCATTAAAGATTTTTTTTCACCATGTGTATGTGTGTGTACAAAATATCTCAAAGACGCATGGTGAGTCGTTTACCACATCATACTGCACTTCCACAGTTGTTCACCCTGTGCAAAATGAACACTGGAGAAATAAATGGAGTTGATCCTCACTACTTACGTGGCGGGTTAGCTCAGATGGTCAGAGCGTGGTCCTAATAACGCCAAGGTTATGGGTTCAAGCCCCATACTGGCCAGTTGTTTGTAACAGATGTAACAAATGCAAATGTACAATCATTTACAAAAGGTTCTCTGAATTACAAAACATGGCAGAAAGATTGCTCCAAAAAATGTCTGTCTTCATTTAAGATTTGTTTTCACCATGTGTATGTGTGTGTGTACAAAATATCTCAAAGACGCATGGTGAGTCGTTTACCACATCATACTGCACTTCCACAGTTGTTCACCCTGTGCAAAATGAACACTGGAGAAATAAATGGAGTTGATCCTCACTACTTACGTGGCGGGTTAGCTCAGATGGTCAGAGCGTGGTCCTAATAACGCCAAGGTCAAGGGTTCAAGCCCCATACTGGCCAGTTGTTTGTAACAGATGTAACAAATGCAAATGTACAATCATTTACAAAAGGTTCTCTGAATTACAAAACATGGCAGAAAGATTGCTCCAAAAAATGTCTGTCTTCATTTAAGATTTGTTTTCACCATGTGTATGTGTGTGTACAAAATATCTCAAAGACGCATGGTGAGTCGTTTACCACATCATACTGCACTTCCGCTGTTGTTCACCCTGTGCAAAATGAACACTGGAGAAATAAATGGAGTTGATCCTCACTACTTACGTGGCCGGTTAGCTCAGATGGTCAGAGCGTGGTGCTAATAACGCCAAGGTCATGGGATCAAGCCCCATACTGGCCAGTTGTTTGTAACAGATGTAACAGATGCAAATGTGCAATCATTTAAAAAAGCTTTTCTGCATTACAAAACAAGTCAGAAAGATTGCTCCAAAAAATATCTAACTTCATTAAAAAAAAATTTTCACCATGTGTATGTGTGTGTACAAACTATCTCAAAGACGCATGGTGAGTCGTTTACCACATCATACTGCACTTCCGCTGTTGTTCACCCTGTGCAAAATGAACACTGGAGAAATAAATGGAGTTGATCCTCACTACTTACGTGGCCGGTTAGCTCAGATGGTCAGAGCGTGGTGCTAATAACGCCAAGGTCATGGGTTCAAGCCCCATACTGGCCAGTTGTTTGTAACAGATGTAACAAATGCAAATGTACAATCATTTACAAAAGGTTCTCTGAATTACAAAACATGGCATAAGGATTGCTCCAAAAAATGTCTGTCTTCATTTAAGATTTGTTTTCACCATGTGTATGTGTGTGTACAAAATATCTCAAAGACGCATGGTGAGTCGTTTACCACATCATACTGCACTTCCGCTGTTGTTCACCCTGTGCAAAATGAACACTGGAGAAATAAATGGAGTTGATCCTCACTACTTACGTGGCCGGTTAGCTCAGATGGTCAGAGCGTGGTGCTAATAACGCCAAGGTCATGGGTTCAAGCCCAATACTGGCCAGTTGTTTGTAACAGATGTAGCAGATGCAAATGTGCAATCATTTGTAAAAGGTTCTCTGAATTACAAAACATGGCAGAAAGATTGCTCCAAAAAATATCTGTCTTCATTTAAGATTTTTTTTCACCATGTGTATGTGTGTGTGTACAAAATATCTCAAAGACGCATGGTGAGTCGTTTACCACATCATACTGCACTTCCACAGTTGTTCACCCTGTGCAAAATGAACACTGGAGAAATAAATGGAGTTGATCCTCACTACTTACGTGGCTGGTTAGCTCAGATGGTAAGAGCGTGGTGCTAATAATGCCAAGGTCATGGGTTCAAGCCCCATACTGGCCAGTTGTTTGTAACAGATGTAACAAATGCAAATGTATAATCATTTACAAAAGGTTCTCTGAATTACAAAACATGGCAGAAAGATTGCTCCAAAAAATGTCTGTCTTCATTTAAGATTTGTTTTCACCATGTGTATGTGTGTGTACAAAATATCTCAAAGACGCATGGTGAGTCGTTTACCACATCATACTGCACTTCCGCTGTTGTTCACCCTGTGCAAAATGAACACTGGAGAAATAAATGGAGTTGATCCTCACTACTTACGTGGCCGGTTAGCTCAGATGGTCAGAGCGTGGTGCTAATAACGCCAAGGTCATGGGTTCAAGCCCCATACTGGCCAGTTGTTTGTAACAGATGTAACAGATGCAAATGTGCAATCATTTAAAAAAGCTTTTCTGCATTACAAAACAAGTCAGAAAGATTGCTCCAAAAAATATCTAACCTCATTAAAGATTTTTTTTCACCATGTGTATGTGTGTGTACAAAATATCTCAAAGACGCATGGTGAGTCGTTTACCACATCATACTGCACTTCCACAGTTGTTCACCCTGTGCAAAATGAACACTGGAGAAATAAATGGAGTTGATCCTCACTACTTACGTGGCGGGTTAGCTCAGATGGTCAGAGCGTGGTCCTAATAACGCCAAGGTCATGGGTTCAAGCCCCATACTGGCCAGTTGTTTGTAACAGATGTAACAAATGCAAATGTACAATCATTTACAAAAGGTTCTCTGAATTACAAAACATGTCAGAAAGATTGCTCCAAAAAATGTCTGTCTTCATTTAAGATTTTTTTTCACCATGTGTATGTGTGTGTGTACAAAATATCTCAAAGACGCATGGTGAGTCGTTTACCACATCATACTGCACTTCCACAGTTGTTCACCCTGTGCAAAATGAACACTGGAGAAATAAATGGAGTTGATCCTCACTACTTACGTGGCGGGTTAGCTCAGATGGTCAGAGCGTGGTCCTAATAACGCCAAGGTCATGGGTTCAAGCCCCATACTGGCCAGTTGTTTGTAACAGATGTAACAAATGCAAATGTACAATCATTTACAAAAGGTTCTCTGAATTACAAAACATGGCAGAAAGATTGCTCCAAAAAATGTCTGTCTTCATTTAAGATTTGTTTTCACCATGTGTATGTGTGTGTACAAAATATCTCAAAGACGCATGGTGAGTCGTTTACCACATCATACTGCACTTCCGCTGTTGTTCACCCTGTGCAAAATGAACACTGGAGAAATAAATGGAGTTGATCCTCACTACTTACGTGGCCGGTTAGCTCAGATGGTCAGAGCGTGGTGCTAATAACGCCAAGGTCATGGGTTCAAGCCCCATACTGGCCAGTTGTTTGTAACAGATGTAACAGATGCAAATGTGCAATCATTTAAAAAAGCTTTTCTGCATTACAAAACAAGTCAGAAAGATTGCTCCAAAAAATATCTAACTTCATTAAAAAAAAATTTCACCATGTGTATGTGTGTGTACAAAATATCTCAAAGATGCATGGTGAGTCGTTTACCACATCATACTGCACTTCCACTGTTGTTCACCCTGTGCAAAATGAACACTGGAGAAATAAATGGAGTTGATCCTCACTACTTACGTGGCCGGTTAGCTCAGATGGTCAGAGCGTGGTGCTAATAACGCCAAGGTCATGGGTTCAAGCCCCATACTGGCCAGTTGTTTGTAACAGATGTAACAAATGCAAATGTACAATCATTTACAAAAGGTTCTCTGAATTACAAAACATGGCATAAGGATTGCTCCAAAAAATGTCTGTCTTCATTTAAGATTTGTTTTCACCATGTAACAGATGTGTGTGTACAAAATATCTCAAAGACGCATGGTGAGTCGTTTACCACATCATACTGCACTTCCACTGTCATTTTGCACTTCCACTGTGCAAAATGAACACTGGAGAAATAAATGGAGTTGATCCTCACTACTTACGTGGCCGGTTAGCTCAGATGGTCAGAGCGTGGTGCTAATAACGCCAAGGTCATGGGTTCAAGCCCAATACTGGCCAGTTGTTTGTAACAGATGTAGCAGATGCAAATGTGCAATCATTTGTAAAAGGTTCTCTGAATTACAAAACATGGCAGAAAGATTGCTCCAAAAAATATCTGTCTTCATTTAAGATTTTTTTTCACCATGTGTATGTGTGTGTGTACAAAATATCTCAAAGACGCATGGTGAGTCGTTTACCACATCATACTGCACTTCCACAGTTGTTCACCCTGTGCAAAATGAACACTGGAGAAATAAATGGAGTTGATCCTCACTACTTACGTGGCTGGTTAGCTCAGATGGTAAGAGCGTGGTGCTAATAATGCCAAGGTCATGGGTTCAAGCCCCATACTGGCCAGTTGTTTGTAACAGATGTAACAAATGCAAATGTATAATCATTTACAAAAGGTTCTCTGAATTACAAAACATGGCAGAAAGATTGCTCCAAAAAATGTCTGTCTTCATTTAAGATTTGTTTTCACCATGTGTATGTGTGTGTACAAAATATCTCAAAGACGCATGGTGAGTCGTTTACCACATCATACTGCACTTCCGCTGTTGTTCACCCTGTGCAAAATGAACACTGGAGAAATAAATGGAGTTGATCCTCACTACTTACGTGGCGGGTTAGCTCAGATGGTCAGAGCGTGGTCCTAATAACGCCAAGGTCATGGGTTCAAGCCCCATACTGGCCAGTTGTTTGTAACAGATGTAACAAATGCAAATGTACAATCATTTACAAAAG